>NW_020455477.1:794175-1111227 GCF_003342845.1 Nothoprocta perdicaria
AAAAAAAAAAAAAAAAAAACAGGCTGAACAGAGGCTTTCATGGTGCTCAAGTATTATGCTAAATAACCACTTGATTAAATAAGTACTTAATGAAAGCAGGTTACAGCTGATGTTGCCAGACTGACAGCATCCCTCATAGAACTTGGGGGCTGTTGAGGACACGAGACAGCCAAAATGGGAACACTGGAGTTGTCCAAGCTTTAAGTGCCCGAGTAAGTAACTGCTGCCACTGGCTATGGCCAAAGATCCTGTATCCTAGAGCTTCTCTGAAACTAATGAAGCCTTGCTGCCTGAATGCTGTTAGTCTTGATCAAAACTCCAAACTAATGAAGCCTTGCTATATAAGAGTGTTATTACATTTAATCAGAAATCCATACTTGGACAAATGTAACGTTGTTGTTGTCATCAGAACTAGCGATAACTAGGAAATTCAATAAAACAAAGCTTCCTTAAAAAAAAAAAGAGAGAAAAAGCTGCTGTGTTAAATAGTTTATTCTAAGCAGTATAGTTTTTAGCCAAATTGAAAGGAATTACTAGTTATTTTCCTGCAGCCCTGTTCTGCCAGGGCAAACTGAAAAAAAAATAATTTGAGTTAAAATCTAGAATTTCGATAAATACTGTGGACACTCTATACCAGCAAACACTGGTGAAGATAATACAAGCGCTCAGACATATAGCTTATAAATAAAACTCACTCTTTAGTGACATTTCTAACAGAAGTTAAATCTTGAATCAGTAGCATTGGCCTCCTAATAAAACTAGACGTTTGTCCATCTGCGAGGATGCAGCAGCGTTCAGTGACATTAAGCAGTTAAGTTTGAAACAAACAAACTTAAGACATTGAGTTTGTAGAGGTATTTTAAACTTTTTTTTTCCTCTAGAGGCGACTGTTCTGGAGTAAATTATTGAATTCTGAATTGCTTTTTGGAAGTTACTTTGCTATATATTTAAGCAGGATTCTACCTGTTTATGTAGTTGGCCGAAAGGAGAAGTGAAGTTTACTCTGCTGTGCTTGTGAATGTGCCTAGAAGGACACATTCTAGTCGGGACCTGCATCTTGCCTTCTGGGATGTTAAGCCACTAGAAACCTTTCAAAATAGGATTTCTGTTGTCTAAGTATGCTCCCAAATTCATAGAGCAGATGAGATTAAAAACTTTCAAGATTTTAGTTAAGAACAGAATTGCTATTTGGTATTAGTGGCCTCATGTTGATTTAAAGCACTGTGTATTTGATGAAAATAAATATTTGCCTCTGTAAATCCTCTATATTGGGATAAGAAGGGTGAGGATCTTGCGTTTAAATAGGCTCATACCTTCTTAGAATAAGTGCTTGTCAAATATGTGTAAACACAAAAATTATTTTTTTTTTACTAATTAAGCTTCCCTCTGATTAGATCTCTTGGTCATTATGCTTACAGTGACTATCATGCTGGCTTGATAAATTCTGACGCTGGTACAGATAACTGTTTCTAATAATCCGGATGTCTTCTGGCATTCATTGATATAAATTGAATAATTTGAGCAATGTAATGGCAGGTGTTTTTCAAAGGCAGGAAGCTGGACTGCGAGGACAGGTTGAAGGAAACAAGCGTGATGTCCCTGTTCTGTATTGGGTTGTGTCTGTTCTGTAGCTGGTGTTTGAGAACCAGTCAGATAGACCTAGCGACTCACAGTCTGTGGCCATTTTCTCCTCTGGTAGAAAACAGCAAAAAGGAAGGAAGAAAAAGAATCGAGCACAAGGAGGGTGACCTTTAGAGCCGGGGTCTACAGCCTCCCCTCTAATAGCCGCCTTTACTTCATCAGAACAATAATTCAATTACATCTATATATTTTAAGAACTTTTTGTCTCTATTTTCCATGAATTTAAAAAAAATTAAAAAAAGGAAAATGACACAAAGTATTAGTGATGCAGACTTGGAAAAAATAATTTATAACACCATGAAGTGTTAAGAGCATAACAAGTGAACTCAGAATTTTTTACCGTTTAGAAGTTTACTGTGACAAAGCTGGCAGTGCGAGACTCTAGTTTGCTTTAAAAATAAAATCAATAAGGTAAAATGGGTGGAAAAAAATGTCTTGTTGAAATCAATTCCCCAGAGTGGAAATACTCGAGTTATTTCAGTTCAGCAGAGAGACACGTACTTTGTTCAGGACAGTCTCTGACTATTAAGAGTATTTTAAAATAAGACTGAAGTAGGTGATTATTTAATTGGTGACATTAGTTTTGCATGTTGGTCACTAGTTCTCTTTGGGAACTCTCAACCATTCTCCTTATCTTTTCTTTAACCCTACTCCTTTTTCTCACTCGCAGGTCAAAACAACATTACCTTCCTGCACTCGAACAAGCTCCCGCAACAGCCTGTTAGTGCTGCTTGCCAGGGCAGCCTAAAAAAATGCAGGTGATGCTGTTTCTATGAAGCAAGGGGAGAAGGAGACTATAAAAAATTGAGCTCTGGACAGATGGCTTAGGGCATTGATTTTCTATTCAATTCTCCAACTTCTTGCTGTGTGAAATGGATCAAGCCAGTTTATTCTCTTGACCCGGAGTTTCCTCCACTTTCCTTTCTCCTCTGTGTTTAGACTGCAAAACACTGTGTTTAAGTGCATGGGTCTCAGTGATGATGCAGCGCTGGAAATAGTCTCTTGCAACACTGCAGGGTTTTCTGGCCTCAGCCGTGAATATTTTCACTTCCAAAATCTTTTATAAGATGTGTGCATCACATGTAGATGCAGCTCATGCACTTGCATGCATGGGACTCTGTGGGTGTTGATCTTCAGCTAGTGAATCCTGGTGAGATGTTTCTGGATGTGTTCCTAAAGCCCCTAGGTTTTCTTGTGGTTTCTGGGCTTCTGTTCTCCTGGGATTTGTAGTAGTTGGCTAGCTTGCTTTAAGGGGCTTAAAACAAACAAAATGCCTGGATTTTCACGTTAATCCAAAAAGGTTGAATGGCTTTGATCAAACTGCAGCATGTGGAAATGTCAGATGTGGTCAAGTACGCTGGATATTTCAGAGCCCTGTGAGCCCTGGTCCAGTTGTCAGGACCATTATTTTCGCTGTTGCAGGGTCACCTTTGCTCTTGGTGCGCTAGGCAGCGAGGAGGAGCCTGGCGGAGTGGAGCTGGAAGCTGCCCTTTCCTCCTGCACAGTTAGCCCCTATTATATCTTGCGCTGCTGCATCTTACATTTATTGTCTGTATGAGAGATGCTTTAAGTGGGTGAAAAATACTCCTTGTCTCATTAGGTATTCTGCTGCACAAAATATATACCGGTTTCATGCAGGTAATTGGTCTTTGGAGGTGAAGTATAGTAGATGACTAAGCTCTTGAGCTGAAATTCATTTTTCTGCTTTTGTTACTGTTTTCTTCTTTGAGACTCTGCTGCATTCTTTGCAGGCTCATCGGTCTATTCTGTCCTGCCTGAATGAAATCCTGCTGTAACTGTGCTGTGAAAATTTAGTACCACGTGAAATGCAAGAAGTAGAAGCAAAATGTAAGTTAGCTCTTGGCCAGAATAAGTTCAGTTGGACACTGAACTGGAAAACAGAACTTAAATATTAATCTACAGAAACAAATGGGATTGTGTTATGTAAAAGGTTATGACAGTGATACTGGTCAGGATGGAGAGGATATTCTTCTTGGTGGTGCGTAGTGGAAGGAGAGATGACGGACACGATTTGGGATSAAGTTCAGGCTATGTGTGAGGCAGAACTTTTTTGCCATGAGGACAGTCAAGCAGTGGAGAAGCTGCTCAGAGGGGTTGTCTCTTCTTGGAGCTGCCCCTGCTTTGGAGGTTGGACCAGAGACCCCCTGAGGTCCCTTCCCACCTGAATTATTCCCTAATTCTGTGGTTCTTTGCTGTTTGGCTGTTTCTTTCAGACATTGTGTTATTGGAGAGAGGCTGTGGGAGGACATGTGAGATGCAGTTGTGCTTTGTCAGAAAGACACGGTGGTTGCTGTGTGTGTTGGGAGAGGATGCTTGTGTTGACAAGGGCAAGGCCACTGGATCAAGTTAAGGGAGCAGCAAATCTCCGTAGCAGGGACCTGGCTGGAGGCAGCTAGTGACAGTCTCTGGTTCCAAGCTGACTATTTATTCCTACTTGGATCTGAGGGGAAAGCACAGACTTTTGGAGTCATACTTCCATTTCAAAATAAGAATTTTTAAAAAGGAGCCTTAACTTCTTGTGTGAATGATTCTTTTCAGTCTTAACTATTATATACAAAATACATACAAAAATGGAAGGTTGCAAAACATGATTGTAAATTCATTTCCATGGCCAACTATTTAACCTTTTTGTGACTGTGAGACTTAAAAGCTCTTGAAGTGTCTCATACTCATTTAAAAATCCGAAGGAAGTACACGCAAGGCAGCTGAGAGCAAACTGGCACTTAGAATTCACTCTGAAGGCAAAACGTCCAGATGGTCTTGAGTGAACACCTTGGCAGTGGTTCATATCCACGTTTTATTGTCTTGTATAGCTGTTTTGTGTTGACTGTAATCAGATAATGATATGAATGGCCAGATGTCCCTTGTGAACCTTGACAGTTGATACCAACTAAGTGCTTATTTATTTGTCATTCTTGTTTTGATCTTTAGAGTATCAAAATAAATTMATTCTAAAATCAGACCTTTTATTATTATTTTTGAAGGTGACAACTTATGACATTCACAATTTGTGAAGTTAGACATGCTAAAATATTTTAAAAGTAGTCTGTAAATAAATAGTTAAATGCAGCTTTGAAAAGAATTCTTAATTCTCTGGTTGAATGTTTTTGTGGGCAAATTTTTCRGGGAGAGGTTGAGAAAGGTATTGGTAGGGATTCAGACTTGTCATGCTGTTGGACAGCTGTTTCTTTTGTGTTAATTAAGGTACATTCATTACTTTTAATTATAAACAGCTTCTTTAGGGAGTCAGGCTTAGGTTGCATTAGCAGGTATAATGGACTCTTTGCTGTATATACTGTTGCTTTTTGTTATTTTATATTCATTTGATCTTCAGAGATTATAGAAGATTTAGTGACAGAAGAGCAAAGGTAAAAAAAAATACCTTGGCAATCTTGCTGCTAGGACTATGACTGCTGATTTGTTGCTCTTTTATCTTTCATAGATAAAAGCAGGAGGAAAAAAGTTTTTCACTTCAATCATAAAATTCTAGTTCTGACAGTTGTTCAGATTAGCTTCATACCTGCTCTTTTCTTTAAGACATGGAATTTTATATTTTCACTACTTGAGTTGAGAAAAACACTTTATTTGACCTAATTACACTTGCAGTTTTATGCTGAAATCCCTTTTTCCTCCTCAGTAATTCCTTCAGGATTCAGGTTATACACATGTATTATCAATTCTTTTTTTTCGTTTACTTTGATTTAAAGCATAAGCCTTTTCAGTGTAAACCTATTTACCAGATTTGAAGAAATGAACGAAGAGCGTTGGCTAATCTAACATTGCATTTCTACTGAAYATTATATTTTGAAAATCTTTCACTGTTATACACATTTCTCAAATATTCACGTTCACCCAGCAGATAAATCTCTTAAAAGATTCCTGCCTTTTCCTTTACCCTGCCTTCTTCAGTATGTGACCTGTAGAGGTTTATTGAGGTATTTGTTTTATCGCTGTGTTTACACATAAATGAATGTTTAGGAAAAAAACATGGTATGAAGACCTAAGTGGATTTTCTAGGCTCATCACAAATGATTTATACCCCAAGCTTTTACTCTTCTTCATGAATTTTTATTTTCTCTTGGATCTGAAGAATTAGGGGGAGGGAAGAATGAACTTCAATAAGTGCTATTGGATTAGCTGAGACGCAGAGAAGGAAATAACTCATTAACTGCTACAGTACAATTGTTATATAAAATACATTAAGATTAATATTTAGATTTATATGCATAATGGTGCACTGCTCAGTTTGAAGAAGAATGGCATATTCCTTTGTTCTTGATTACAAAATAGAAACTTTTCTTTGGAAAAAAATGAGGCTTACATTGCGGAGATGCCCAAATGCGTTAACTAAGTGATATTGTTTATTGATTAAAAGTGCCCAAAATTGTACAGGTAAAATTACACCATACTTAAAATATCTTCCTGAATGACTTCAATGACAACATTTAAAAAAAAAAAAGGGGGGGGGCTAGACATTTATTACAAATAAATCTAAAACATCCTTAATTAGATGAAAAAAAAGAAAAAGAAATCCTTGAGAAGAAAAGAGGATCCGAGAAGGGAGACTGTAGAACCTTTCTTGAGAGGGTTCAGTCACACTCACAGTGAAGGACCATTTTCCTATGTTCAGATAAGCGCTCTCTTACATTCAGTGGTTGCCCCTTGGATGTCCCTTGCTTTGGAGACCTTGGGAATTTAATTGGAAATGAATTGCTTTCACGTATGGCTACTGCTGACTAACTGCCTGAGGCGGGCAAGATGAGAATGGGACTAAAATTCTGAGGGGTTTTTGTCTTGTTGAACTAAATATCTCATATATTTAGAATCTGGTTTCTTTCAGAAGATTATTTAAGCTACATCAGGAAAAAATATTCATAAATGACATTGATATGGGAAATCTCTTAATAGATTATGCCAGTACTAATGAGTCATCAGATGTTCCTACGACCTTTCATATTCTTTGCTTCATTCTTCTTCGTTAGATTCTTTCTGCAATCATGTCCCTGCTTGCCCTTCTCYATGGTGGATTCCTTGTTGAGCATATAGCTTGTGGCTGGCCTTTGAGGAAACTACTTTTTTTTCTTATTTACTGTTTATTTTTGTGACAGTAATTGCATCACTGTAATATGTAATATTCCTGTTTACCCTATAGTGGACAAAAATGTGGAATAAATTAGTCGCTTGGGTGTTTTGCATGGTTGTTGTTGCTGCGCTGAAGGCGAGCGGGCCCGAGTGTCTCGTGTTGAGGCAGAAGCAGGAGCCCAGCGAGCCGCCTCCTGCCTCCGGGAAGGTCTGTGTCTGCCAGGCCCTCCTCAGCAATGGAACAGATTATTCTGGAGAACAATACTTGGTCATTAAGCAGATCTTATACAGTTAATATGCATGGAACATTTAATTAGATTTTAATGAGAAGTTATAAGTCAAACAGGGTATTAGAAATGCCTTGGAAATGCTTTAATTAAGCAGTGATAGACACAAATGTTAAACACAAACATATTTTTTTTCCTGTTTGCATTTAGAAGCTCTTCACACTAAAAATAATCATGTTGATTTACCTGGAAGGYTTTTCTGCAAGACAAATAGGGACAAAAAGGTTTTGTGTGAACAGTGGGGAAGTTAGAAGGAAACATTCAGGCAAGGTTTCCATGTGTCATTTTTCATATTACAAAGCCAATTTATATTCAGACTGCAGGATAATTACTTGGCATGTATAAAACAAACATCCTAACCTTTGTGTGAGCATCACAGAAGAAACCATACCATGACCTAAGTTTTGGAAAAATGGGAAAAATTCTAATGAACAGGTCCAGTAGGGCAGCGGGAGGGAGCTGCAGGAGGGCTGCGAGGGCTTGCGCGGCGCTGCCGGGRCGCCTGGCTCGGCTCCCGGGACACCGGCTTAGCTTCCCTCTGCTCTGGCYCTTTTCTTCACGTGGGCAGAGGCAGGTGGCATCTTGGAGAACCTCCCTAGGAAGCTGCAGACGAGATTTGCATCAGACTCTTGCACCCCTGTGAGACAYTGTAATGCTCCATTTAGAATCTCTCTGTAGAAGAAAATCATTAAGGCAAAATTAACCTCTCTGTTTTGGCTGCGTGCACACAAGCACATGCGTGGCACCATTTTGGTAGTACAGTGATTCARTCAGAGGTCAGCGGCAGCTCTGTCTCCTACGGTGACCTCAGAAAATAACTCACAGGTTGAGGTGGCAGTTAGTTCAGCAATACAGATGGGCTTTAGTTATGTGGACGTGACCACGGTCACTTGGGCGGTGCGCAGGTAGCATGGCCATGAGCGCTGCACGCGGATGGACCTGATCTTTCAATGCGGGGGAGAACTGACCTTTCAGTTTCTGATTTTAGCACTTTCATGAAAAAAAAAACAAGTTAATGTACTAAAAGTTATTGCTTTTTTTTATCAGTTTAAAACAACAAGGAAGAAAAATGATACCGGGTAAATGAATGAGAGTAATTACCAGCCTATTATACAACCACATATCCATAAGAAAATTAAAATTTAATTAAAGCTTAATTTATTGTTTTTATTTATCTTAATTAAATTTTAATTTGTTAAATTTATTGACTTAAATCTAATTCATTAAATTTATCCTAAGCATTTAAGGTTGTTAGCTCACTTGAGCCCTATGAGAAGGTGGCGATGGCTGCAGCGCAGGAACCACCATGGCCGAGCTCCAGGAGGGCCCTTCTCAACCCGTGGCTCCCAAGGAGGTGTCCGGAGGGCCCCAGGGTGGCTCATTGATGTGTTGGGCTGCAGGAGAGCACCTGGAAATGAAATATTGTTCGGTTGGAAATAAAATACTGTTGTTTCCTGTCCGCAAGGTTTAGGAGGAAAAAACATTGCTAAATGCCTAGTGGAAGGTGGACTTCAGTGCTGCATATAAAAACACAGGGAAAAAAGCAAATATGTCTTTCTCCTGGAGCCTCTGTKTGTTTGTTCTGGCAATATGCAAGTAAAATTTTTCTTAGCAAGGACCTTTTTTGCATATGTCTATGACTTTGTTGACCATAAATAGATATTCATATCAACTCTCTCCAACTGCCATTGTTTCTTAAGTCTGTATTTCAGTATCTCTGGATTAAGCTGCTTGGGGTGGCCATGGCCTTGCTGATGTGACTGTGTCCACATCAACAGTGTGACTGCAGATGGCACGATTGTGGCCTAGTTTTCTAGGAGTGTAAAACAACAAAACATGATTTGATTTCTTCAAGAAGGAGGAGGATTTTTAGAGTAAGAAAACTAAGCAAAAACTCTGAAACTACCTGAAAAGACTGGACGATACTCTAACCACCTATACAATATTTTAAAAGTTGATGGAGCATTGATTTTTTAAATGAATTTTTAAACAGTGTCACCATATGAGAGTCTACTAATGTTTAAAACAACAGTAAGTTAAAGGCTTTAAATAACCAAGTGAAGCATCAACAGCCATAGGCTGTACATGTTTTAGAAGTTTTAAGAGTCATCTTCTAGGGCAGAGCCTGGGGCTGTCCTGATGAAGCTGAGCTCTGAAAAGACTTAGTCATAGCTAAGTTTTCACTCTAATCTATCGGTCATATTTTAATCCACAGTGTAACTTCTCTATATAGAAATGTAATTTCTATATATAGAGAGTTTATCTAAATAATCTGAATAGGAGATGCATAAGATGAAAAGCAGGAGMCTGAAATATAGCCAATTAGTTATGAATAACATATAAAGTTTCCCAAGCCTTTGCCCGAAACTGTTGCACTGAAGTTATTTCTTTTACTCAGGCTTGAGACTGACCTTTAATCATAGGGGTGACCAAATTCTCTTTGGACAATAAGTCTAAAACAGGATGAAATAACAAGTTAATTATAACACAGTTTTTATTAAACCACTTTGGGATACTTTTTTAATAAAAATGTGAGATTTTGAAGTCTGTTTTTATGGTAAAGATGCATAAATCCAAACACCAGACAAGAAGTGAAGGAAGACTTAAGATGGAAGGTTGAACTGTGAGTAAATTTGACAGCCAAGTGAAAGTAATGGGAAATCATTTCAGGTACAAAAATCAGCCCTACTGATTTTACCTTATATCTAATTTTAAGGGTTGTTAAGGCAGCAGGTAAACTTAAAACAGGAAGCAATGCTGCAAGTTCCAGGTAGCTCGGTGAATGCTGCGGTCGTCATATTTATTCTCAGTTAGTCTTGTGGGAGGCTCTCAGACCTCACAGTGTTTTGTGCTGAAGGAGTGCACTGCCATCATGMAGTCCAATTCGGTGGAAATGATTCCTTTTGCGCTCTTGCACTCTGCTTTTCTGCTTTTTCAAATGCACCAAAGCTGCTTTGTTGTGTTGACTTTAAGGTTTACACTTGAGGAAAAAAAAAGGCTTTTAAAGAGGTTTGCACTGATCAAAATTGATCAATTTTTTATCAGGCAACCAAAATAAGTAACTTATCACACTTGAGGAGGGTGCACTAGAACGTGAAACTAGGGCATTGAAATGAATATTTCAGTAGCCTGCACTTAAGCCATTACCTGCTGCTTTGCTGATGAGAATGCAAACAAAACTGGGGGAAAGAGGAAAGGGAAAGAGAAGAGGCTTCTCTCTCTAATTATTTTGCTTCCATTATTTCTGTCAATAAAAACTTGAACCAAGGACCTGACTTGTTTTTCAACCTCACACAGCAGCTGTGAGCTGAGTTTCTCATGCACTCCTTTTATTTGGCTCTCTTTTTAAGAACTGCAAACTCTTCAGGTCCCTCCTTATGCTGGAAGGCATGTGTGTGACTGTCCTGGARAGCAGATAAACTCCAGAGCACTTGAGAAGTCGATTTTTTTTTTTTTTTTTTTTTTKWYKSAKRYWKWTTTTGKTTYTTTTTTTTTTTTTTYCCTTCCCCTTGTTATTTGGGACCTGCCACCAAACACAAATCTGTTGAAATAAATGGTAGGTGCCAGTGTAATTGCGCCCTGTCCTGTTCCTCATACAAACCTGTCAGCTGGCCTCTGAGCGATTCTTCCTTTCCTCATTTTTTTTCCGTTTCCAGCCATCATTTGAGTGCTGTTCCTGTCTTGTGTAGTGCTGCTCATTTTGCAGGGTGGCTTCCACTAGTTTGAGAAGCGTGACTTCACGTTCAGTGTCCGAACTGAAAGTGCAGTTATTGATTTACCCAGGGGGTCTCTATCTCAGAGAGTTTTATGGGGGGATATGGACGCATAGGAGTCTCCGTATCACTATGTTGGTCAAGTGTCTTCAAGACTTTCAGACTCCTGGATGGAATAGCTTTCTCTGCTAAGTTTTGCTTCAGAAACTAGGTATCTATTCTGTATGCCTCAAATGTCCCTGTACAAAATTACTTTTTATGAGTCAGCAAGGTGTTAAGATAGCAATGCAAAAAATGCAGTTCACACTTGTGTTTAAAGCAAAAACCTGAGCTTGAGGACAGAGAAAGAACTTAAGCAGGAATTTGTTTATTTTGCTGTAAATGAAGCTTTCTGTGCCTTGAAATAGTGGCTTTAAATGTCTGTCATGAGAATTATCAGTTGGTGTAAGTTATGAAAAGGCTTTCATGTATTCTTAAGGCATCTGAATGGCAGTTACCTGAAATGTAGTTGCTAGCAGAAGTTTGTTTGCCATTTCCTCTGCTGCTCTTTGATTCCTTCATGATTTGTTACCCTAAAATATAGTTGTGATGGCTTTTACTTTGCAGACATACAGATCAATGGCYGGTGTTAAAAACAGAGGTCAGCAGGTGGGATCACAGTGCTCCCTTCTTGCATAAACATTTGTTATCCAGTGAGGGGCCCAGGCCTTGATTTACCAAGGTACTTCAGGCACTTTACGTTAAACACTCACTTAAATCTGTTCTGCTGAACAAAGCACTGGCATAAATAGAAGTTGGGCGATGAATCGCAAGTCTTAATGAACAAAACAGGACGTATTTCATTAGCAGCCCTGCTCACTCTCAGCTGCTTAGCTAGACAAGAAGCTCCATCACAGCAGGAGCTTCAGCAATGCGTCTTCCTCCTCTCAAAGCTGGCACTGGTGTGATGTTACTGCTTGGTATGAGACTGCTGTTACTGCACTTGTGCCCCTAAATACCTGCTCTCCAGTGTGGTGCTTTCCCAGTGGCTTTGCATATATAGAAGAGACTRTACACTAATAAGGTCTCATCTGGTTTTGCTAATTTTGCTGCTAGTGATCTCCATCAYAGTGGACAGAAGAATTCGCTTAGCTTGGTGGGCTTTTAAAAGTAATTTGGAGTTGCCATTCCTGTTATACTACAAATATTTTGTAAATATATTTGTTTATGGTTTAATTTGCTGTCATTTTTTTTCTTGGCACACCATAAAAACAGTAGTTGCAGGGTTTCTGATCACCTGGTGACTTCTTCACCAGCTTTAGGACCTCATGCCAGCATAACCCGTACCTTTGCCTTGCACTTCATTTGCACTTTTTTATTATGTTTACTGGCAGTTTCTGTGACTATCATGTTTTCTGTTGCTTGTTGCAAGAACATTATTCAGAGAGAAAAGAAAGTTTTTCAGCAGAGACAGCGGTTTGGCAATTATTCCTGCTCAGATACTCAGAGACAACCTCTGTTTCCAATTCTGACAATCTCCTTTATAGAGAATCTAGGGGCTAGTTATCGTTAGCCTAATTTAAGCTTACTAATAAGGCAAGGTGTAAGATATGTTTCCAGTGATAACTGATGAGATCTTCAGCTGGCAGGAATTACTATCACACTCCTGAAAAAGGTGAAGACAATTAATGCCACATATGGGTCTGGCAYGATTTTTTTTTTCTGATTTATTCTCTCAGCAGGAAAATTGCTTTGTTTCAGAAATCCCCTTTGAAGAAATTTCTAATTATCAGAAAAAGATTTTTTTAAATTAAGTTGGATATACCATATAATTGATAATAATAATAAACAGCTGCTGTGGTTTCAGTGAATCCTTGCTTCAGAATCAGGTAGGAAAAGTGCATGGACTTTCTTGCTAATAATGTGTCTCAAAGTTTGAAAGAGTGGCCAGCTGCATCAGYTCACTTCTGTGACCTATTTAAACATCATATCTGCTGGCTTCCAGGAGAAGTAATTGCTTCATTGGTAAGTAAGTAGTTGCAGTGTTTGAGAACACTGATAAGTACAATCAAAATAAAGTAGATGTCAATTTTCACTTTTTACCTGTCTAAATAGGGCGAAGCAAACTCACATGGTACTGTTTGGGGAAATGAACTCCCAAGAAATGCAAGCATGTAAAAATGCATTTCCTCACCCTCCTTGTCTGGTTCTGCTGGAAGAAATGCGTCTTTCATTTTATCATGATAGCTGAGATATTGCAGCAAATAAACGATGATGAATAAGAGAAGTGTAATTGCTATAAAATCATACTTAAAAGATCAAGTATTAACTATTTGAACCCACTGCTCTGCTAATGATGACTCAGGCCCTGCATCTTGTTGTCATTTCTTCTGTTAAAACACAGGCAGCAGTATAGTGGCTTTTTACATCCTTCTCTGTAGAGATGTCCTATTTCTAATGCATAACCTTCCTCCTGTGCTCTGCAAATAGTGGGGCAACCTTCTTGGTGGACCTGAATTTCCTAATTTCCATCACCTGAACAACCGAAAAATGAAGTATCATGTAAAATCTGATGACCTATAAACTGCTGCACAAAAACAGCTAATCTTTATCAGTGCTATGAGAATAGCACCTCAAATGCTGCAGAAAATGAGCAAAAGAAGTGGTAATAAGAAACAAATATATTCTTGGCCCTCTCTGTGTTATTTCCTGCTCTGCTAATAGCATGATGGATCCTTCTGATGTGGAACCATCTGCTGAAAGTGGAGTTAATACTAAGGAGCCTTGGGCTGGGGTTTGGGTCGGGTGCAACGCTAGCCCTGTGGTATGGAAATTGTGAGTGCTCTTAACTGAAGGAGGTGACCTGTTTTATATCTTGTTAATTCTGATTAAGCACCAGCAGAGCTAAGTGCTTAGATGTTAGCAGGCCCGTCCAGAGGTTAGACTGGGTGAAAAAGTGACTCACTTGGCACCACTTTTCAAAGAGACGATCATTAGAAATACTTGGACGTTAGAGACGGTGGGCAGAGAAGAAAGGACAGATATTCTTTGTGGCTGATGAAGGCTTCTCCTGTATGTTGAGGAATGGCTTTAGATACATGTTGCAGGTTTCGGCACAGAAGTTCCTTCAATGGCAGTAGGACCACGTAGAGCGTAATAGGCTTCATCCCAGGCAGACTCTGATAAACCCCATGGGGTTGCTAATAAACATCCAAGTCCTTGATAAATGTCCCAGGGTTTCTCTGCAGAGGATTGACTTTGTACTTTAAATGATAAAAATAAGCAGTTGTAGATGTAAGGAGAACTTCATCACAGCCCTACAGAAATGCTGTGTTTTCTCAGTGCAGATGGAAAGTCAGCCCTCGCTGCTGCTGCTGGAATCTTTCTTGATCCTGCYGTTAACTGAAAAAGTGCCCCCCCCCCCGCCTTTTTTTTATGTGTTTCTGTTGGTCCTTCTGCGAGTCCTGATGTCAGCATTTTTGGAAGTTTCTTCCTTAGTAGCCTAAGAGTAGGAAAATGCAGCAACATCTACTGATGGCTCTTGTTCTCTTTATTTTTTTTTTTATTTCAGCTCTCCTTCTGTATAAAGTCTTAAAGGGCTTTGCGTTCTCTTTTTGATTTAAAGTTTTCTAAATTCCCTCCACTTCGGATTTTTTTTTCCTTTTTTCTTCCATTGAACATTCCTCTAAACTTGCATGGGGCTGTGCAGTATTCAAGCTGCTCAAGTTGCCTGCTCTTCCCATTGATTCCAAGAACTGGTTCACGAGAGCTCCTGTGTTACTGCTCACTGAGCATAGAAACAGTAACTCAGTTTCTAATGTTCTTTATCTCAGTTTTCATAAGCATAAAACATTTTCCTAAACATTTTAAGAAGATTAAAATTCAATTTGAATCCTAGATTATGCATGGTTTTCAATTTGGCAGCCATCAAGTATTGTTTCTTTGTTTGTTTCACAGCTTTTTAATGGCGAGAGAAAATATCTGCACTATCAAATGTATTTTTAATAGATATTTCTTATATTGGACAAAAAAACTAATATCCTACCAATTTTACTGATATGTCTAAATATTTAATTTTACAATTCCTTTTGCTCTTTTTTTTTTGATAAACAGAATATTTCCATTTATGGCAAAGGCTTAGTGGGAGCAAGCATATAAACAAAATTGCCATCAGAAGGGAGAAAAAATCCATTTAGTTAATTATTTTCCCTAAATACACACAGTAATGTTTATCAAACTGCCAAAATATGAAAATAATAATCAACAGAGTGCAGCTTGAAATGCATTAATCAAAGTTCARGATGATTAAGCATTCTTATTTTAAGTAAAGAGTAGGTTATGAATATCTTTAAAGTATTCAGTGCTGCTAGAAATAAATTATGTGAAAAAATGAGAGCCTTAAAGCAGAGATGAAGCTTTTCAGTTTGTTCTAACATTTTTTTTTCTTTTAGTATTTGAAATGAAGCTACAGATATCTCATATATCAAACATGTTGTAGACTGCTTTCTCTCTCTCTCTCAGTATTCATTTATGTAAATGAACAGAATAGTCTGGAATCAGTTTGCTAGTTGAAGAATCCCCAAAACAAGATGCCTATTTTMTAATCTTGTAGTCCAGTCACAGTCAGATTTTTGCAATTCTTTGTTTGGAGCCCGTTGGCGGGGGGTTGTAACATGGGGTTAGTTGCTACTAGAAATGGACTGGGAAGAAAAATGATMATTAACTATGAGCAGTAAAATTTATCTGGACATTTGCAGTTCATGATGTTTTCTTTTTTTAAAAAAGAACCATACATAGTTAYGAAGTTTGTTGACTGTGTAAATACAGTTTTATTTTGACTTTCTCGGGCATACAGCATTTAAATGAATTCTGCTTATACGAACTTGATTCAGTAAGTGTGCTCAGCATTGCCTCTCTATATTCTGATTTGCTTAATAAAATGTTTGCCCAATGTGTTAGTGTTTAAATGTGTGTATTCATTCTTGTTATAATACTGACATAGCAATTCCAGGGGCTTTATTGGTTCATAATTTTACCTTTGCTTATTGAGTATGCAAAGCAATGCAGATAGATTTACAAATAAACACATTTATCCTCATGAAATGAAGTACTTTTGAGAGCCTTAACTCTTGAGGACTTTTCTGAACAYTCATATAAATGCTTTCATTAAAGTCAGTATCATAGTGTATTTGTACCTAACACATGAATGAGATACGAGAAAAAATAATAAGCATTATAAATTAATTTTGTCAATACTTGGAGTATCAAATGCCTCTCAGTTTGAAGTAAAGCTCTTTAACTATGTCTCTTTTGAGCAATAATACCTGCAACATTGATATTAATACACTCTAGATATGTTTAAGTAGCATTAAATTAATTTTTGGTTACATTTTTTAATTGCAAATYGCAAGGCTTGGAGGTGCCAGAACTAGCCATGAATTGGTGTCACTCTTCACAAATAGTTTTAACCAAAGAACTTTTCCTGGCCATACCAAAACATTTTTCCCTTCATATTTAATAAAATGTTTTTATTTTGTAGGTTTTTTTAATGTATAGAGCTTGTAAATTAAAGCAAGTTTCAGGGAAGGATTGCAATTCAATCRGAAAACTACTTTTAGCTGGTCACAAATGGATGGGTTAAGAAGATAATCAGTTACTTTAATCTTTAAAAATGGTGCTTTCTTGTAATTGGAAAATAAAATCTAAGTATATAAATCTTTTAGGGTAATTGTTTTTTCAACAACTATAGAAAATAAGAATTGCTCAGATGAAGGAGATGTGGGCAGAGAGCATTGCCTAAAATTCCTCCTTAGAGCTTTTCCTTGAAATAAAGCCACGGGAGAGGGGCAGGGGGAAGTCGGCAGCTGTGGGGACTGCACTGAGATGACCAAAGAGATCAAAGCTGGTCTTACAGCCTCTTCCTATTATCAAGGGAAGCCTTTTATGTTAAGCAAASCAAATATGGTCAATCATATGTTCTCCATTCTATCTTCTTTTGATTACCAGAAGACTCATCGTGATTAATATACAGAACCTGTTTTGAGCAAACTGGCTGTCTATGCGTGTGTGTTTTTTCTTCTTTTATTTCTTAATAAGGTTGCTTTCGCATGACTTGTTCTTCAGCAGGGAGAAGAGCAAGTAACTTATAATAAAGGGCATGGTCTTTGAGTGTCCTCTGCTAGAGGAATAGAAACAYGGATTTCTAATGAGAGTAGTTAACCCGCTGACTGGAGGTCACAGAGCGTGGTGGTGGTGGTTTTAATACTGAAGTGCATTAGTGCTTCAAGGCATCTAAAGTAAAGATAAAAAGTCATGATATGTGAGGAACAAAAGCATATTAGAGATATGAAACAAGTGAGATGCATTTATTTTGGATTTTGTTTTCTTTTTTAATGGTAGATTTTAAGGGTACCGCCAAGCTCATAGTATTTTACAGAGTGATTATGATCTGTATCTCTTCTGCCTTCCCTGGGACTCAGATTTTACAGAAACCAGCAAAATCCTCAATGGACATATTGCTTTTGTTAGTATCTAAAGGCCTAAAAGATAATTCTAAGACTAGATGATACTTCTTGCACTTGAGATACCCAAATTATATCTTAGGAGCAGCTATATCTAATCACCAATAACAAGAAATTTCTATGTACAAAACCGAATGGAGACTCACAAAACACAGCAGGAAGGCTGATAATTGCTATCCAAATAATTAAGGAATCTGCTTTGCTTGAACAAACCCATACAAAAAATTTATTTAACCTTTCCCTTCCCTGTCTCATAAACAGGCCAATGCAATAAGCTATTAAACTATGTAGGATGCTTTCACAGTGTGCGTACATGGCTGATGCTAAGATAGTGCAAATTCAGGTTTTATTAAAATAGTGTAAGTCGCTGTTACTACTAGCTAACAGTGGCCCAGGGTTGGTCATTTGGATGACCTCTATTTTGGACATATGTAGTGACCTTCATCATAAATGAGTTTTGAATTGCGTATTTGTTAGGTTATGTTTATATAGAGTTGCTCAAGTCTTTTTAATTAACAGGTAGTTATTCATTGGGACATTTGTAGAACAACTCAGTCTTCCCTTTCAGTGACAGGCGATATTTACTTGGGATGAAGAATCCTGTTGACTAGGGCAAAGAGCTAAACTAAACCCCCAGAGCAATCACATGCATAAAATTTTATGAAAAAAGCTATTTTTAAAGATATGTATTAAAGATATGTTTCTACTTCTCTTATCATGTAAATATATAATTTTAAGTTTCTTTGGATAGGACTGTAGCCATGTACAGGAAAACTGTAGTTACAGTTAACCTCCTGATGTTAGAATAATGGCTATTGCTTTTTTGAAGGAAAAAAACTTATAACATTTTTTGGCTACGGGTATTGCATAGAATGTGTATAGCTGCAATATGACTARGAATCTGAATAAGTAATATTTTCCTTCCACGTACCGTAAGCTTTTTGTTCTGCTTGTTATGTTGGCTCTCTTGAAGAGTCACGTTTTAGATCTTGTTTGCCTTGCATGGCCTTTATGAATATCTGTATGTCTTTAAGGGGACAGTCCATGTGTCTTGCTAACGCCGTTTCTTTAGAGTGAAGCATGTTGTTTCTGAGAGCTTTGGGTCATTTCCCTGGTACATTGAGTTAAATCTATGAAGCCTTTAAAGGTGAGAAAGTGCTTGGATTTATCTGTATTCAGAGGAAAACTTCAGGCAGAACAAAGCGTTGGCGTGACATGCTTTTAGTGCCTGGTGTAACTGAGCACATCGGCTTCACTGGGCTGATTTTTCAAGTGTCAGAATTTCTAAACATCTTTATTTTTTGGCCTTTCAGCTTGCTTTCTTGTTTGAAAGGTGTTGTATTTGCTGCTTGTCTGCTGGGTTTCTAGGTTTTTCTTGAGAATGTGAGTGTTTTCCCTCAAAGGAATAGAATAATAGTTGCTTACCAAAGAAGGTGCAGGGTTACAGCACTGCCTGTAAGCACTTCAGCTTGACAAGGCAATTCATGGTTGGGAATAATTCTGCAAAGTGTGATTACAGAAACAGCACAATGAACACTTTGCTTTTTGTGCAAAGGTGATTGTCCATCTAAATATGAAATTTTCTGTCAATACCAATCTCCAAGTACTCAATCTAACCTTTAGGGCATATTCTTATGATCTGTGTACCTGCAATTAAATTTATTCTGTTTTTTTTTTTTTTTTTTCCTTTCCACTCACACTTGGAGCAGGACTGAAATAAAGGTATCTACTGCCCTGGCCTTCAAAACATTCATCATTTTGTGACAAAAAGGGTTATGTTTACAACAACTTCTGCTTTGAGAAACTGATTTTTTTCTGCAAATGAGCCAGTCAGCAGAACGATGTAAGAAATGCTTAGTCTCTTTTCCAGGACATGGTCATTTTGAGAGCTGTCTCTATTTGCCCTTCAAATCAGCTCCTTTGGAAAACTGAGAATTGTCTAAGACCGTAATTTGGATCAAGGCATGAACTCAAATACATTTCAGAACAACAGTTTCCATTGTGAGTGGAAAAGGTTGTCTCGTCCCCACATATGCTGGGATTTGGTGACTTACAGAGAAGGACTCAYGGGATCCTTCCAGCATGGCATGTCCCTAGGTTGTCATGTTCCTAGACAGACAGTAATGAGGCGGTAAACTAAAGGCTCTGTGATATGGATATTGTCCTTAAGATGAGGAATGCTTGTATTTTACTTATTTATTGCTTTTGCATAGCTGCTTTTGATTAGGATAACTTTCTAAATGATATTGTGCATGGACTTTGAGTGTTTATTTTGCCAGGAGAGTTGAAGCCTATGTGAGTATTGATGACTGAGAAAAATGTGGCCRCTACAAGGTGACAGAATAAGGACTGGCAGGTTTTAGCATTAAGCAATTTTTAGAGGTTGAACAGTTGAAACTGAGCAATTGAAGCTCTAATATGGTATGGTAGAAAACTGATTCATTTAAAACCAGGGCTGAGTTTAAGCTCTAGCCTGTTTAAGAACCTCAGCAAATCCTTGGTGCGGCTGGGAAGCTCTGCAAACCCTTTTGGGGCAGAGTCTTTCAGATCCAGCTSAGAATCAGGTACAAATGCAGAATCCATTTTGGATATCCTTGCTCTTTTCTGGCCCTTTTTTATTGGCTGAAACTAAGTACCATGATCTAAGCATTTGTTAGCATAACTTTTAAAGGTGTGCTCTATTCAGAAATATAATTACCCTACAGTGGTAGTCATCTAAATTAATTTCTTATTAATAAACTTAATACTGCTCTTTATATTTTACTTACTGTTCTTTTATGGTATTTTATCCTTTATATATTTGAGGTTTTCCTGAAATTAATTGATCCTAGTTAAGGAGTTGATTAGATTTGCCTCATGATTATGCAGCTATCTAATCTTTCTGGCAGCTGCCAGCCAATCCAATTGCTCATAAATTGTAAAGCATTAATAACCCCTGGYACGGAAACCTTTGCGTATTTTATACAGAAAGAAAGAACCTTTCTTCTCTAGATTGCAAATAGCATGGGTAGTTTCCCTGAGGGCTCCCACTTACATGATAGTGGTTCACTAAATGTTCATATCTGATTTAGTAAATTGTGGGATGATAGCAATCAGAATGCTGACTGGTTGAGTAATGAGGTTCTGATGACTGCTACCCCCCTGATGATAAGTGCTTCAAAAGCACTAAGTGCTCCAAAATTCATCCAATAACATGTGAAGAGTATAGAGTCCTTTAGTATTTAAGAACCAAAGCAAGTCTTTTTTATATAGATTTTCATTCAATAAATGAAGTTTATTTTGGCTTTCAGATTGTAAACCTCTGAGGACAAGGATTGTCTTTTTATTTGTGTTCTTCTCATCACTGATTAACAAATAACTAATAGGCTGTCTGTGTGAAAGCAGGAGGGATCAGGGCAGAATGGTGTTAGCCCTGGCAAGACATCACAGCAGATGCACTAGCGACCCACACACCACTGAAGTGCCACAGAGCTGCACATGTGCTCTCAAATTTGTTTCTCTTTATGACTTTTCTACAGACAATGTAGAAAATGTTCATATTGACATATTCTTGCAATGTTGCAATTAAATATTTGATATTCTGCAAACAGCCCCAGTGCTTGTCTTAGCTATTCCTTTTTCATCAAAGGTTTGCAATCAATGAATACATAGTTAAAACAAACCTTTAGAAGAATAAATGCAATGACTGTCACTTTTTAAATTTCTGTTCGTAATTTACTTGGTCATTAAAATGCCATACTGTAATTAGTCTTAAGACAAATTCCCTAACAGAATTCCGTAACTGAATTTATCATTCTGTTTTTCATTTCTGCTAAGGCACTCATCTTAGTATTCCATCTCTTATTTATACATCAGGCTCTTCCTTAATGTGGGAAGAGAATTGAGCTACATGGGAGAGATCACTACTAGAGAAAATGCTTACGTTATCATTTTTGTTTAAACTTTAGCTTTTGTTATTAAAATTATTTCATGGTTTTTACTTCACTAGGATGGAGAACTAATGTGCCTTTATGAAAAGCTAGTGTTTACAGGGACACCATGTCAACTTTCTTTATGGACGTTTGAAGCTTTGCAGATGAGTTTAGTGGAGTTTAATTTGAAAACCAAAAAACAGATAAATATTCTATGAGATTGTTAACATAATCAGTATTTAGTTCTTTTTAAATTCACAAGTTAAAATGAAAGTGAGAAGATTGATGGGTTCCATCACATTCCCTGGCTTCATGACTTCACATTATGCTCAGTACTGAACATTGAATGTGGGAATAACCATTTTGGAAATTACAGCAACACAAGGGATGAACTGCTGTGCTGCAGAGAAATGAGGCATATCACTTTCTCTTTATTGAACAGAAGCATTTTAGAGTCCCAGAAATAAGTAGCATCACTTATGTTTGTGGGTTATGCAACGYTCAATTTTATATAAGTTATTTTTAAGGTAACTGAAAGTTAAATTTGCTATCACAGAGCTACCTTTTTTTTTTCTAATCTATTTTCACAGCACTGTGATTAACTACCTTTTTTCTTCCTGTTCCAAAAAATGATAAAATCCGAAAGGGTCATATGTATGCCATTTATTTTCAAAAGCTTGGGAGGTTATTTGTCCTGCGGTATAGAGCATGGAGTTTGAAGCTGAAGCCCAGCTCCTTTATTGAGTGCCCTGTCTATGGCTTGGGGCGTTTTCTTAGTCCAGCCTGGAATGAACCAACTGTCCCGTAAATATATGGAGGAACTGAATTTCTGCCCTAGAGGCACTTAGGCCACAGTGGCTAAAGCTATTTGCCCCTACAACCTCAGTGATGAGCACGGCTTCCAGTGCACCCTGCAGCTGCTTGATTTTTTAGGCTCGCCCCTCAGATCTGTGGCCCAGGACTGGTCTTCTTTTCAGTTTCATATAATTTAAAGTCAGAGATTCTACTAGATTGTGTATATTGCACTTGGGAGGGATTATATTGAATTGATTAGTCCTCTAGAAGTTTGTGTGGCTAACAGCCTTTAGAGGTTCTGCATTGGTGGGTTATTGCTTAGGTGGCAGATTTATGAGTTAGACATGTGTTAGTAAGCGTAGTCTTTTGCTGCTGAGGGAGGAGGCAAACCCATCCTGGCTTCTCCCCAGACTCTGATAAATCTCGCAGTGGATGAAACTGTCGTATAAGGGTGATATTAGAGATGTGAGCTAGATACTTTAGCCTGCTGCTTTTGAGCCCCTTGTTTTAAACACAGTCCAACTTCTTCAGTGGAACTGATGCTTGTGCTTCACAGAAGTGAAGGAAGCTTCATGTGGCACCTTTGGTGCAGATCACAGCAACTGCCTGGATGCTCTGTTCATTCTTTGTGGAGACAGAAGCTTCTTGACAAACCTTAGTATCTCACTAAGCATCTTACTGAAATCTCTCTAAAGCTGCTCAGATGCTCAGTGTTCATTGGGCTAGACTTAGAAATCAGCTAATCCTCTATTATGAGTTATCAGAAAATAAGTTGATGAAGGCCAAGCACCTCTAATATGATATTCAGAGATAAAAGTTTTCTGTTTGCCACTTAAATCATTGCAAGAGACTTGGAGATATTGACTAGTTCCACTCAATTTAAAGTGTAAAAGGAGTACTTCCCTCTAAAAGGAGTACTTCCCTCTGGAGGTCTTTCCAGAGAGATTGATTTTCGCAGTTCTTTATATGATTAGTGAGAGTAAGAGGCTTAAGACTCTTAAGTCTGACTTACATGTTTTCTTCTCTTATTTTGCATTCAATAAAGAGGTTAGAGCTAAAAATTTAATAATGAAGTAAACGTGAGCCTAAGGGACCAAAAGGATACAACCATATTTTCAAGAGACTCAGACTGCCTAAGCTTTTCTAACTGAGCAAGCTTCTCTATCCTTGACTGCTAGCTCCCCAACCTAGCGTGATCCCAGCAGGAATCAACCGCTYGCTCTTAGGCAGTGACTATCCAGAAAGGTCATTGCTTGTAGAAATCTGGGTAGGAGGATGAAGAACACGTGTCCTTCAGCGACAGTCCAGGTTACCTCCACTGTTCAACAATACTTGAATCTTTAGGATTCTTGAATCTTTAGGATTCAAGAGAGAAATAAGTGGTCTAGTTCCCAATCTTCCTTTCCTAAGACATGAACTGGAGGGCCAGCAGATTGATGCCTCACCTGCCATTGCAGTAGTACCTGACATAGGGCCCCTGTGTCTTCATGAAACTGCAGCAGTGAATTCTGTCCTCCTGGCTCAGAGGTGTCAATAGCCCTGATTTGTTCCCTGTGTGAATCTCATTTTTATGTTATAGCCTTTAAGAGTTTTGTCATCCTATTTCCAGTTAGCTTAAACATGGCACTAATACTGTCACATATCACCTGTCATAATTATTCTAATGCCACATTGGAGCTCTGTATAACAGTAACACAGAGTTTATGTCATACATTTTCTTACAGGTTTTGACTTAGTTTATCAGCCTATAATCTTCATGCTAAATCATCTGCCTCATGTTGTCATTATGCTCCTACCCATTTGCTTGTGATTTCTAATTCTAGACCTGTCAAAAAAAGAATAGAGAAAGACAAAGAGATTGGATTTCTGGAATGAAGGATTGTAAATTATAGATGTTAGAGAAGGATAAAACAGAAAATAAACTTAAAGGGGAGGAAAAATCAAGCAGAAAATAGAAAGACACAATACAATGGTGAAGTGAAAATTATGGAGTGAAAAGATAAAACATTGATACCATTTTAAGTAGAGTGGTGAAAGCCATTGTKCTGCATTCCTTTTATGATATAAAATGATGGATTTTTTTTCTCTTATTTTTACTGAGCTAGATCTCATCATGTAGTGCAATACTGTGCTCTCGTTGTTCAGGCTGACATGTTTCCTGTAGTGCGTAAGTTCAAAGGAAAAAAAGAGTAACAAAATATTTTAGAAACCCTGGCACTGAGATCATTTAATAAGTGTTAATACTCTAGCATGCTTTTTAGATGGCTTAGAATGGCTTCAAACAGGTCGTAAATTAGAATTTACTTTAAATCTAAGTTGCATTTAGTTTTTATTATTGCTGCAGCTTTTACTGTCATTTGAGAAGCTGAGTTTTTGTCACTGGCACTAATATTAGCTTAGTTTTCTACCTGGAAGAGATGTTTAGAAGAAATTATTTACTGCTTTCTAACAGGTGCCACATCACACTTACTGTGTTTGAAATGTTCTCTAAGAAGTGTGATGAAGTTTTAAAGTATCTGATTCATGCCAAATGGAATAACTAACAGGTAAAATGACCTGGAGTTTCATAAAGCCTGATAAATGTGACTGACTATGAATGAACTTTTTAAAGTTTTCTACCAAAAAAGGCCTGGGAAGACACCAAGGAGACAGTCAAATACTAGTTAATTTCCTCCCTATACCTGAGGTGCCACTATATCTCTGTGACTGTTTTGATTCTTATTTTTATTTCTCTTGTTGGAATTAATTGTGGGCAGACAGGCATAACTGAAGTGTATAGTAGTGTTATTAAAAAAAATGCAGGTATCTCTTCTCATTTCCTGAAACTTTTTAATAGAAATAACGTTATGAAATATGTATTGCAGTTAATGAATAATAATGAAGTCAAGCAACCTACTCGATGTAAGTAGGCGTTCTCGAGGGGTTTATATGTTTGTGTTATCTTGGCAAGAAAATTGACCTATCCGAGCAGATGTCAGAGAAAATAAAGGGATCTTAATCATATTTTAGACTAGAAGTTACCAAATGTTATGGGTTTAAATGAAATTTCACTCTCATTAATCTGAATGTGTAGCAAGACAGCCAAACATGTTTAAATACATTACAAGTTTTCTTGACTTCCTGAAGGACTTTTGCTCCTGGAAGCAGCAGCTTTTAAGGAATTTCACCCAGGTTTCTGCAGGGCTTCGGAAATCAGTGTTGTTTTGGTAGGGTTCTACCAGGARGGTGATACAGAGGCATCAAATAGGAAATTGCCTATTACCAAGTCATAAGGGTGAATCCAAATTCAGCTGATGGTACCTGAAGTWCCTTGGATCTTTTAAAGCAACCTGGTATGAGCTCTCATGTCATTTTGGGAAACTGATTTGAAGCATGGTTTTTATACTTTTCAACTAAAAGAAAAGGAAAGAAAAATACTTATTTTTAATTAGAAGTGCAGGGAAAAGCAGAACTCTTTAACAATTCTATGTAATTCTGTTTTACATAATTCTGTATAACATCTGTGTTTTTTTGCATCTACAAATGTGGAAGAAGGGAGAAAGCTCTTAAGCAAAGGCTGTGAAAAATCCTGAAGAACTGAAATGTAGATGTGTGGTCTAATCCATCCTGTGGAGCTGCTGCAGTCCTCAGTGCACTGATGCGTAGACAGGCATAATGTGGAAAGGGAGAGTCTGGGACRTGTGCTCTGCATGATGTTATTCCTCTCTAAATGAGTTAGGGCAGGGGTTAAAATAAAATCAATAGTTTCTCCTGTTAGCTTTTTCACTGATTGGGAGTGCGTATTAGCTCGTATATGTTAGACCAAGGTCTGCACGCCTGATTCAGTGCTGGACAGAAAGTGAGCCATCTAATCACCAAACTACTGTGTTAACAGCTCCAGATTGATTAATTTCTGTCAAATCCTGTCTGCAGTTTCCTAGACTGGGAGGTGTCTGTCACATCATGCACCTAGCYTCAGCCACGCTGTAGTTTATGCCTGTGAATGCAAAGAAGCTGTAGGGAGTTGGAACCATGGTTATGTGCAAAGCCTTCTCTGTGAAGGGGAGCACCGTGGCTCATGGTGCTACTATAATGGTGCCAGGACGTCAGAGAAACACAGAAAGCGTGGGGATCAATTATTTATTCCAAGTAAGAATTGGAGCGTGTCACCCTCGGTGTCTCCTAGCACACACGGAAATGATGATTGCTGACAGAGAGTTGTGTAACTTGTAAGTGCCGGTGAGGTTAAGCTCCATCAGTTCACGTGTTCTGTTCAAGTTCCTTCTGAGTGTTCTTCAATTTGAAAGCATGTGCTGGGAGTTACTTATCTGAGTGCCAGGGGGATTTTGTTTTGTTTTTCTGTTTAAAAAAAAAAAAAAGCCTCGTTGACTGACCTTTTAACTCTATGTTAACAGCTATCTCAGGGAGAATTTCTTGGAAAGGAAAATTTTTCAGTTTGCCTAGAACTCTAGGCACCTATCTCCAAGGACTAAACTTTCCTGACAGAGATTGATATGATGAATAATACTTTTAAGGCGATTGTTACCACTGATTTATCAGCTCTTCTTTGTTTAAGATAACTTCCCCATTCTCCCCTTTGCAGTTATCTCTGTCTTTGCAGCGGGGTTGGTGAGGAAGGCTCTTCTGCAGTAAGGTGCTTTCAAAGGCAAGGTGGCACATCCCCAAGGCAGGTTCTTCCTCAGGGGGAGGTTTCTGTGTGAGGGATCATGTGCTTTTGGCAAACAAGGCTGAAGGGACAAAAGTAAACTGCGCCCCAGTGAGACTGAGGTATCTCTTCCCTACAGGCCAGGTCCTTCTCTGAAGGACACCGTGTATGTTTTAGAGGCCTTGTCTTCACTTTGTCCTCAGGCTGACTTGGCTACAGTACAGACGGGCGCTCCCCTTGGTCGCAGTAGTGGCGCCGGGCCGGGCCGGCCCGTTCGCACCCGTGCGGCAGCACCTTGGAGAGCGCCTGAGCGCTGCCCCCGCCACCTGCCTCTGTCCCGTGCGCCGCGGGAGCCGCCACAGCTTCACAAGGCTGCTCAAAGGCCAAGAAGCCTTAGCAGCCATTACTGTGTGCAACTGCTTTCSTAACTACCCGCAGCCCTGAAAAGAATCCCCCTCGTGTCTCTCCTGCAAGCAGCCCCGCGTGTGTATGTTCCCAGAGCACACTAGCGCGCGGGGCTAATTAGCGAGGTTTAAGGTGCACGCAGCTGCGGCAGCGCGCGCCAGGCATTGGGCGCACGGTTAATTACAGCTGCGCCACACGCGCGTGCCGCGGTGGGGGTGCGGGGAGGTGACGCTCGCGCCCTTCCCGCGTGCAGCTCCCCGCCGCGTGCAGCCCGGCCTAGCGCGGCCGCGTGCAGCGCCACGTGCAGCCCTGCCGGCCGCGTGCAGCGCTGCGCCGTGTGCAGAGGCTGGAAGCTTCTGGAAGCTTACAGCGCGCGGGGGGTGGGGGGGGGAGCAGCAGCACCTGCTGCGCGGCACGAGGAGACGAGCGCGGGCGCGCAGCGCGCTCGGACTGAGGGGACGAGYGACGCCGCATGGTCGCTCTGCGCCTCCTCCTGGGCAGCGTCGTCGCGTGGAGAGCGAGGGCGGCCCCTCCCGAGCAAGGTGGGAAAGGGCGAGGGGGCGCTGTGCGGAATGCGCAGGGCTCAGCAGGCGGGAGCTGGGTGGGTTTTGTGGTATTTTTACTTTCTAAGTGCTTTATATTTTATTATTTATATTCTACGTTTTTTATTTCCTTGGTCAGTTCATGTGTGAAACAGGCTTATCAAAAATAACTTTGATCCTTTGTCTTTGCTGCTTTGTTTTTAAAACAAGCCCAGCTGTGTAATAGTAGCTTTATATGTGAGTGACACAAAAGTTTTTAATTGAGTTTTTTTTTTATTTCAATTTATTAAAGTTATCATTAAAATGAATGGAGTGCTGAATCTGAACTCATGAATTGCTTCAAAGAAAACGTGTCGTGACTGCACTTTGTRGAAGCTTTTCTTCTGCCAGCAAACACAGCTCCAAGTAGAAGAACTGTGTGTTGGTGTTTCAGTGCTTTTGTGTTGAATTGGAGCAGGAAGAGCTGTTTAAAATGGTCGTAAAACTTCTAGTGAGACTTGCAGCCCATTTAGTAGGTTAATTTAGGCAAAGGCAGAACCTTTGGCTGTCTGTGTGGGGTGTAAAGAGAGGATTTTTAAACTGAAGTTGGTTGGAAGCACRGAGTGCTTGACCCTTGTATCTCCCTAGAAAAATTCTCCTGGTAGTTCCCCATGGCTTTAATTTTGATAGGACTCCTTGACACTCTTGTAATACAAATAGTACATAATGATGGGGATGTTGAATTAATGCGAGATGAGAGGGTACCCTGGAGTGCACTCTGCTAACTCCGTTCATAGCCAGCGTGTTTATTGGCTTCGTGGGAGGCTGCCAGTGTTTCTTGGTAAAGAGCTTGATTCACAACGTTATTAGACTGTGATTTGTGTTTTCCTTCCTCTCTCGATCAAATTCAAAGCAAATGCATATAGGTGAAATCATACGCTGTAGTAGTCCTTGATCAACATTTAAGCAAAGTTCAAACTAATACATTTCACAGTCTGAATGCTCAAATACTTGTTTGTTTTCTTTCAGTAGCTGTGTCCTGCTAGTGATAAGCATAAGTAAGTACCAGGCTTTAAYGTCTATTAAAACTGATGAAGTAGTCTGACATTTAATATTGAAGTTTGCAGTCAGACTTTCCTGTATGACTGTGCTCTCAGCATGGGTCACCAGCATTGACCACCTTGTGTTCCCAGTCCTGTAATCTGTGATTGTTTTGTTTTGCGTGACTGCAGCTGATGTTTTTTTCCATGCATTTCTYAATATTGGGCTTTAGTAATGAAAAATGATACAGAGAATGAGCTCTTGCTACTCTGTTCTTCGGTGTTGCATTTAAGTACATGTTTCAACCTTGTTTTTACTGAATTATGGTGGCCTGCTTTTTATGATGAAGTGTGTGACAGATGAATATGAAAGTCTGCGAAAATAGTGATCTAGCGCATTGCAGATTCTGATATTACCTATTAGTTGTTTTGTTTTGTTTTTTTTTTTTTGAACATGAGAAATGATACAGGCCACAGTGTTTGTCAGGAGAAAGAAAAAAAAATGCTGTAAATTGAGTGCATCTAGTGCAGTGCTTCCTTTTAGGTTCTGCAGATGGTCAGTGGTGCTGCTATGGCTCTTTGCTTTTTGAGATGCAGCATGATTAAAATCAGAGACAGTAAAAGATTCTTCAGAAACTTTGGAAAAATTGATTTTCACAGTTTTTTTGATGGGTGAGATCAAGGAAATGGAGATAGACATCAGGAACTGAAAGTGGGAGAGCTGTCRTGTTGCTTGCTACAATAGATCTTAAAAAAGAAAAAAAAAAGTGGTAGAGGTGGTATCTGTCTAAATTTTGCATTTTGTGGTATTGGCRTATAACAGGTATGGGACCATAATGGAAAGTGTGGTCTTTTTCATTCTGATGCCGATTAATTTATTTTTTTCTGCATTTTTTTCTGTAACTTAATCTTGGCACATCTTTAGTAAAAACTCACCTTGRAAAACAAGAAGGTTAATGCAAAAGAGTGTATCAGGCTTAGAGACTTGTAATGGAAGAACATAACTGAATGCTTTAGATGATTAATTTTAAATATTTTGTTTTGCAGTGTGTTCTTTTTAATGTACTGCTCTGCTTGAAGTAGAATGGTAATATCAGGAGACAGTGTTAAGAGTATTTTTATGTAGATTTTTTTTATAATCGATTTTAGTGCCTTGTTGTTCATCTCACAGGCACTTTAAATATTAGACATGAAAATTAAGGTACTTCGGTGTTTCAGAAAATATTTCATTAGAAGGATGCAATTTTATATGGACAAATAATATGTCTTAGTCAAACATCTTCAGGTTATTTTCCAAAGAATGGGTAACTCATGCTTAATTTTGTAGTTCAGAGCCATTACAAATGTAAAAGATGAAGTGTTTAACAAGAATCCATGTAATAGTTTTTTATGTTTAAATTGGGTGCAGAAGCCCTAGTAGTAAAAACTGGTTCCCTGAAGGCTGTTTACGTCTTTATGATTTTACTTATTATTCAAGCCTTATTGATTTGAACATAATTCTGCAAACATATCGTCTGTTCTCCTTGARCACAGAATTACTAGTGTAATTCATAGTGTTGCAATACGATATTTCAAAATTAGGGGTTAGTGTTTACAAACTCTTTCAAACAGTATGCATTCACTGAGATACTACTAACAAAATTATATGTAAATRTTTAATGGGCTGGTATCCTTTGTGTTCGGAGGGTGGGTGCTAGCTGCTTCCCACCAGTGCAGAGGGAAATGTGGTTGCACATGCAGTCTTTGGGGGTTTGGCAGGGTTTTTGGCTAAGCAATTCACAATATGAGGAGCCCAAAATACCTATTTCCTGTCCTAGTATTTTGCCACCTTTTTTTTGTGATATTTATCTATGTTTTACGTGAATAGGATATTCACATTATTTTTAACTGGAAGTGAATTCCAGAAGGACCGTTTAAAATGGGAAAAGTAGTTTTGCTTGAGGTCTTTGCACTCCTTGTTTCCTCAGCTAGGACTAAAGAGAGGAGAGAGACCTCTTCCAATTTTTCATTGTCTCAGCCACAAAAAGCAGATTTTGCTACGTGGGGAGTGGAAGGAAAGATGTTATTTGTCTTATGTGACACTTTTTGATTTTTATGCACACAAATATGCATAAAGGTCTTGATCTTACTAATACCTTAAACATGGCCATAATTTATRTTTACCATTTTTGAATTCTTAATCATGAACCAGTCAATCTGTCTTACATGATAACAAAAATAAGAATGCTATACGAGCATAGATTTTTTTTCCTTAGGTAGATGTTGCTATCCCATTTGTTGTACTTCCTTGCTCACAAGAATAATTAACTTTTAACTTCCTTTGATGTTATTTGATAATAAACCTTACATCACAATTAATACTCTTCTTTAAAGAAGATAYAATTAAAAGATGGAAAAAGACTGAAATGTATCTTTCTTGCAATAACTTGATAGAAAAGAGATTTTTTTCTTTCCACTTCTATTTGAGTCTGAATTTGTAGAAAATGCGAATAGATGGGTATTAGTAGAATGTTTAGGCCACATTCTCAGAATTGGAGGGTGACAGGTATGGAAAGGAAGTTGGTGACCTTCTTGCAGATSAAATAGGTGATTGTATTGTATGCGTTGAGGATATGTTCAGGATATGTTCAACATTCTACTGCTTAGTGTTATTTTCTATCAGAGAAAAGCATTCAGCTAAATGCTTATTCCTGCAGAAAACTTGGACTTTTGTTCTTTGCAATGTGAGAGCTGTTACTTGTTTAGTGAATGGCTTTTTCTTATGACTATTTCACTAAAATATTGTGTCTTTTAAGTTTATTAGTAATTATCAGCTTTCGAAGAGCTTTACCAAACATAAAAGCTTGATGTTGATACTTACTTGAAAAGAATATTAAAAACGGAAAGTAAGAACAATATCTACTTAAGCATCTTTTCCCCTAGTATATGTGACACTGGATAAGGACAGAAGCCGTGAAATAGGAAAACATTCCACTTCAAGGTAATGTAGTTTTCTACAAGGCTCTGTGTTGTGAGTTCRCATGTTGTAGGGCGAGGCCTTGCATTTCAGTTCGTCTCCTTTTCTAAAGCATTACGAAAAGAGTAACGTTTAAATTCTGAACTTGGAGTCTTCTCATGCGGTATTTAGAAGTCACAGTATTATATACATGAACGTCGGTCATTTACCAGTAGGTGTAAGAATTTTGGAAATCGGATCAGGAGATGATAATAGGCTTTGGATGATTTAAGAGAGAATGTCAGAACAGAACGTTGCAACAGGATAATGTCCTCCCACTGCTGGATAAATGTCTTAGCATCCCCTTGGCATTCATAGGAAATAAACGCTGAGGTGAAGCCGAGACATTTGTTTCCAAAATGGGAGTCATTTATCCTGCGGACCATTGTATTCCAGTGACTCTATTTCCATTATACCAAACAGTTTATGATGGAAGATGCTGTCATTTGATTTGATAGATATTGATGTTGTAGAATGACAGTTGATCTTCATGTGACTTTTACACAAAATGCGCATATGTACTTAGAACAGTAGAAATGTTGCYTCCTAATTGCTTTGAATGACAGATTTGCCTTGTAGTTTTAGTCGATAAAATTGCTTTATCCATCATAATATAGTACATTTAAAATTGCRTGTATTTGTCGCACTGATTTTTGAAAACATCTAAGTTCGTCATTTAAAAAGGGTGAACAAAAATATTTGATAAAATTGTAGAGTTTATCCTTGAAAGGGCAATAATTGAGATGTTCTGTCACTTTTAATGCAATAGCTGCTTTCAGTGTTTCAGATAGCTTCACCACTGACTTGCAGCTGAAGAATGGTAGCAGTTCGGGCTGCATTTCAGTCCTTGTGACTTCTGAAGCAGTTTCACAACTCGCTGTTGTCAAAGCCATCTGGGATATATACAAATAACAGATAGTTCATGATCTCTCAAAGTATATTCTGAAGACTTGTGTCACTGATGTCTGAGCTCTAAGATAGTAGTTCAGCCTAATTTCCGCCCTGAGATAAGTCACAGAGTCCTCTTGGGACAAGTTTCTGGGCACAYAGCAGAGAGGAAGCAGCTAGAAACAGTTAGCATGGATTTATCATGGATAAATCTTGCCTCATCATCCTGAGGAACATCTATGGTAAAATAACGGGGAGTGTGGACAAGGAGAAAGCAAAAGAGATCATTTACCTTGGCTTTAGCAAGGTTTTTCACATGGTCTCATACTGTATCTTTGTATTCAGAAGTTTGAGTGTTGTGGCCTGGATGGATGTACAAATAGGTGGTTATGGCCATGTCGCAGTACGCTGYCAGGAGGTTTGCAGGTGACACCAAATTGGAGAAACCTGTCAGTATGCTGAAGGGCAGGACTGCTGCTCAGCCTGAGTTTGAGACTGAAATTTTATGCTATGAATAACTTTTAAAATGACACATCTAATTCTGCATTGAAAGAGGATTGTTGTATGTAGAAGGTGATTTACAGAACCTGAACAGTTTTAATTTTTTTCTTTAAAGAACATATATGTCAGATGGAAAGCCAGGCATTTAAGTCTGCTATACCACTTATTCAGGGAAACYAAGAAATCCTGCAGGATGACTTCACAAGAAAATAATAAGATTAAATATTAGACTTACCTGAAAGACTTACCTGAAAAATTGCATAGTACACTTCAAGATAATAGAAAAATACTGTTAAGGAAGGCTGCTTCCTAAAATTGAAAGTGGCATACTGAAGGCAAGAAAACTTTACAAACTAAGTTTTCAGTGAAAGCATATGGTGCTGCTTGCCTTGTAATATCCTCCTGATTAAGACTGCTGTGAAAAGAGTGGAATGTTAGGTAGTAACTTCAACTGATGAAATGCTAATTACAGCAGCATTAACAACTGCAGMATAGGTAATACTCTTTTATTATTAGTTTTCCAGTTGAGGATCAATTCATTCATTTTCAAAGCCTTTACACCAATTTCCAGGCATTGTGTGGAAGTGAATATGCATTATAAGCTAGCTATCTAAGTATTTATATGAAATCACTGTGGATTATAGAGGAAAAGAGAGTATCCCACTTCTAATTTCAGGCTATAGAACATAAGGATTTAGAGAATCAACTGTTTGAAATGTTGAAAGTTATTTTACGCTGTGCCATGTCCCAGACACATCATTGGTTCAATGAAAAAGGTTGAATACAAATACAATAAGAGATGAAGAGAGTTGAAGGTAGCCTCCACTTAAGACACTGATCATCTGAATGTGGTTTGCCMTTTCAAGCGTACAGAGTTTTGGTTTATTTAATCCCAAGACTAATGYGTGATTTAAGATGTTACAAAATGGTTCTATAGGGACAGAAGAAGAAGGAATAACAATTCGTCACAACCAAGATCTGCCTGGTACGTGGATCTCTCTGGTAGATGGCAATAACTATTCCCTTTAGGGAGGGTTGGGGAGAGAATACGGACAGTTATTTGAGAAGGACTGGAGCTATTACTGGAGTCCAAGACTGTTTCTTTTATGAAGAAACAAGACAAACAGCAATGAAAAGGAAAAAAATCATTYCTTTCTCTGTGAGACTTCGTCTGCAGTACTGCTTTTGGATAAACCTGGGCTCAGCTGATGGTTTTACCAACCATTTTGTGACCTGACAAATTTAACATCAACTGGTTTAGGTAAATTGAGTGCYTTCCTGTTTGTAGGTTTAGAGCAGTGTTTTGAAAGGTGGTCTTGTGTGGATGGCCTGGCACTTGCTAACTAAAGGTAAAAAGAGGAAGAAAGGGAAGTGAATAGTGCAAAGAAGGGAATGGAAGCAATACTGTCAGGCCTCTCTGTCTTCAAAATTGTTCAGGGCAAAATCTGTTTACACCAGCTGTTTGATCAGAACAATAAAAGTTCAGTGGTGCTATGATATGTCTGAGGAGACGTTAGGAATAACAGCTGTGATGAGACTTTCTAAGAGATTTCGAAAAGATACAGTGGGTCAAAGACTATAATATAGCCCGTCTCAGTAGACTTCAATTTAATATTGAATCTAAATTTAAAATGTCAATTTTAAACTCCATGCTGTTCAACTTGTTTTGAAGTTCTGTTTGTTTCTTCAGTTCCATTTTGCTTTAGTTCATGATCTACTGTGATACTGACTGTTACCAAGATTCTCAAGAAATGGTACAGGGCATGGAGAAAAGTATGACTAAGTTGTTGAAACAGAAATACAAATTTTATTTTACCTTTTAATTTAAATTAAACTATTGACATAGTATAGAGTGGTGATAGTTAAGGAGAGCTGATACTAAAGATTAATTCCACTTTTGGGGTTTCTTTTTGGATACAGATTCCTACATTCAAGTATTGGCCTCCTTGGGGTGGCACCCTTGCTTGTCAGTGGGTAATGTGAGAGTAACTAAAAAAGGGAAGCCCTTGAGCTAATATCTAGTGCCCCTTTCCCAACCTTCTTGAGAAGCTCCAGCATGTTGGTGAGCTGTTCTTCACATTTTCTCAGTTTCAGTGATTTCCAGTTTGGAGAATTTATCCTTTATTCTGTACTCCAGTGTCACTGAATTGAGGCAGAATTTAATGACCTTCTGCATCAAGCACTTTTGACTCTTGGGAGATAAAAATGTATTCATTTTGTATTTGATAGTAAAAATTGAAAGCCTGCCTTTTCCTGACTTGTGTAAGTCTGGGGAAATAATGGAGAAGTAGACAGATACTCTCTGGYTGAGTGCAGAATTAAGACTGATTTAAAATAAACTCTTGTTAACTAATATTGTCCAAAAAAAAAAAAGTCACAGATCATTTAAAATACATCCGTTCAAGTGAAACATCTCCAACTTACTTCAGGGATTTTGTCTGTAGGAAGGGGGCAGATGGAAAGTCTATCCATGACTGTTGGTTCTTTACATATTTCATAGGAGTGTTTTCATTCTTTATTTTTATCCAGCCTATCTTGGAAATTGTCAGGTTGGCCTATAGATGTAGGAAAAATTATGCCTACCTTTGAGGGATGAATTAGCGTTTGACCTCAAAYACCTTACAATTTTCTGTGATAGACTGCAACTTTCAGTTTATTATTTTAACAGATCAATAGTTACATTAATTCTAAGAGGAAGCCCAGACTCTCTGCCTGAAGTTAAATTTGCCAGTGTTTTTAATTAGTTTTATTCCTCCATACGGTTGAAATTTCTTTAGGAGGATCAAAGACAGGAATGTAATTCACTAGAGAAAAAGCAAATGATGCAGAAAATGCCAATATCAATTTCCTAAACAAGTCATAACTTGAATGCCAAGGATCTTGTTTCCAGCACTAACTCTAATAATATGACTAATCTAAGACACTGGTCAGGAGGCACATTTTACAAAATTGTGTTTTAACTTAAAAGATGACTGAGATAAATTAAACTTTATTGAGTTGTATGTGGTAATATCTTAAGAAAAAAAGACCATTACTTGGATGAAGTAGTATTGGCTGTAGCATAATTTACATTTTTACGGCTTTCTCAACAAGGTGGATCTCAATGTCTGAAGTGCTGAATATCTCAGGACATTTCCAGTGTGGGGACTTTTTTCAATTGTAAAGGGCAATCCACCGCRTTTTGTGAATCTAATCGGAAAGTGGATTGCTGTAACAGGATGAGGCTCAATGGTAGAAGAGTTTGAACATAACAACAGTGAAACTAAAGCTGATTTGTTTGGATATGGATGAAGAGTGTGTATGAAGAGAAATGCAAGGCTTTGTGTTGGCCTCAGCTGAACTTTTTGTACACTTCTGCAAACCTCACCTTGCATAACTTAAGAAGCTTGGGAAATTAATCTTTTGTTGTTGTGAAAGGGGATTTTGTATGGGAGTGTGTGTCAATAGGTGCAAAATACAGCCTTCACAGTGCTTTGTTTCAGCTGTGGTTGTAAAACTTGACAGACTGACCTTTTGAGAAGCAGCTGAGTTGGTCTGTAGTGTACTTATCCCGGAGACTGCTTTATTTCAAAGCTCATTGATGAGAATAGCATGAGAGCTTGGTTCTCTGAATATTTTGGTTCTGTGTCTAAAAGCAGTGAAATAGCTTTGGGGAAAATGAAGATACTGTTACAGATAGATTACTGCTATAATTTGTGAAAAGAATTAGTTCAACTATAATTGTGGGGTGGAAATTGTTTTATTACTCTAYGCCAACATTTGGGAATTTTATGGTATTATTCAACATAGATGATGGACTTGTCCAATTAAACAATTCCCTCTCCTTGCCCTCCTTTCTTCCCCCCACCCCTAAATTGCTTCACTGTTCAGTGATACTTTCGTTTTTCATGTGCTCTATTTGAAGGCAGGAAGTAAGATTGCATGGGAAAAATTGGAGGTTTGTTTGCACCTTCTAGTTTCTGGTATCTGTCTTCTACAGGAGCAGTTTGATTCCTTGTGCTTGAAAGACAGATCTCTAAGGAGAGTGCGGATGCATAAAAGGTTCTGATCTGGTAATCCATAGGGGTATTAGAAGCGTCCTGCTGCCAGAGAGATATTTGTTGGATAAGATGTAAATCCTGATCACTTTTGATTGCTGGAATGCCTTTTTCATAAGACTCAGTAATTTGTGCAATTCTTGGGCAGGATAAGATGGAATGGGGTGTCTCTTGCTGATTTATTTTACAGCATCATCTGCTGTTCCCTCCTGATACTGCTTTATCCTAAGAATATGCATATGGACACACACATGCTTCCAAAAGGTCTTGTTGTTAATATTCTCCCTTTTTTCTTCTATTGTGGTTCTAATGACACCACAGCTGTGTGAATACAGATGAAAAAGCTGTAATACATTCAGAAATACTCAGTGTGCTRTCTGAAATACCTAGCAGCCTCATCGCCTTTTCACGCCTTTATCATTAAGTCTGTAYGGTGCTGTATGCACGCTAATTGCAATTTATTGCTGGAAAGCTAAGACACAGAGTTTCCAGGTAACTTCTGATAATTTGACCTTTCTTTCTCTCAACAGTGCAGTCTAGTGCTCATGTTTGTTTCAAATCCTTCACTTACCTTTAAAACATATCACAATGCAAAACTTATGGGAGGGAAAACCAAATTACATAGTWTTCTTTTACAGCTTTATAATACTATGGCAGACCCCTGCATCAAATGTTTTATGAGATAGACTTTTGTGCCTATTATGGTGTTGAGGCTGTCGGTCTTCCATGCTTTGTTTTACTGTTACTGGCTTGATTTTACTCCTGCAACAAACTGACCGCTAATTTTCAGCTTCCTGGCCTKAGTATATTATGGTTCAAATCACCAGTGGGCAATAAGTCATACAGGAGATGGCCCATGCTAGGTAGATTGGATCAACAAGGCCTGATTCAGAACAGGTTAAGAAAGCCATAGTGCTTCTGAAGACATCTTCAGGGGAAGTGAATTTGTCCTTTCCTAGGAAGAAAGAGTGAGATTACTATTCAGGCTCTAGTTTGACTTCCAAACTGAGTAAGGGGCCTCTATGGACATTTGATAGATGCCGACTGCATTCTGGGTCATAGCAGAATCAACTGAATTGGAGAYGTAGGTAACAAGGTCCCAGTTTATTGTGAGAAACATGCAGCTCAACTTGCATTTGTAAACTCAGTGCTCAATTGATCAGAAAATAAAACCTTTAAAAGGTAGTGAACTGAATGTGAATCTAAAGCTAGTAAAGCCAATAAAAAGAACAGAGAAATTAAACCAAATCCTGTATTAAAGTGAATGCRATTAAAAACAATGGCATCTATATCATATATGGCACCAGAAGAACAAGTGGACAAAAACTGCAGATAAATATCAACTCCTTCCCATCAAAGAAAGGCTTATCTTAAAATGGTATGCCAAGAAGGGCTTGTGTTATTTGCTGGCTCCTGCAGTTGGGAGAAGTTAGCAATTTGGCCGTAGAAAGTGACTAGTTCTGGGGATGTCACAGAGCCCAAGAAATGGCACTGTGAGGTTTYCTGTAGTTTTTACAGTTTCCAGATAGATTTCCTAGTCTCAGCTAAAAAGGCGGCTTGCTAAGTTACAGTAAAACGACTTCTCCACTGCATTGTACCTCATCTTTCAGTTCAGGCAAATCTCTGCCCAGCTGGAATTCTGCACTAAACAGCAATAGTGTTTTACATTTACTTTGTACTGATGAAAGTGATTATGTAGAACAGTTCCCAGTGGGAGAATCSGCTTCTTTTCATACCTACTGTTTCCTGGCAAATAGGGCAAACTATTTTTAAGTTCACACTGATTCGTATTTCCACACACCTGTGTATTTGGTGATGTCAGGTAACATAATATTCAGGTTTATGCAGTGGAATGTACTCTTTTTTTTTTTTTCCCCTCCTCCCAATACATCTTCTCTTTCCTGTCAGCGTTGTCAAGAAAAATGAAGCTATGAACTGTTTTCAAAGCAGATTGTGTTTGTTCATTTGGTGTATGTAAAGAGTTATAAAAGGTTACACTGTAAGGGGGCTTTCTTGTCATATGTTGCGTGAATTTACTTAAGCACAATTCACAGTAAATAGTGCATTGTATTGAAGAGCATGTTGTAAAGAGTGTGTCATTAGTGAAGATCTCTTTGCATAAGGCAGTGTTCAAAGCTTTCTGCTTACAGGGAGATTCTCCAACTCTGTTCARCTTCAGTGCAAAACATTGTTTTGTTACAGTTATGGCCACCTTGACTTACAAAACAAACTTTTTAAAGACAGCATTTTCCAGAGAGCTGCTACAAGTACTATGCATTAATAAGCATCTAAATTACATATCTTGCCATGTAGAACAAATTGGATTTCTTTTCATTAATATCAAGGAAGCAGAAAACAAGCTGAATCCCGAGTGAATTAAATGAACATAATTATTCACCATTCCTTTTGCTCCTGTCAACCAGTCTTTATTCAATTAAACCACTCGTAAGCATGTACCCACTGCTGCAGTGGAGTTGACAGCAACTGGTGTCAAAATCAAGTAGTTGCCATACACACAGTATACAGTGGTTCCAAACTGTCTGCTCCTCTATGTTAAGTGTTTTTCTATGTTTCTGCAGCCTAGGAAGAAACCAACAAAGAAAACCAACAAAGAAAACAACAAACTGCTAATATTTCTGCAACATTTTTCACCCATGTAGGTCTTTGAGATGTTGTGGTATAAATTTGAAAACACAAAAGTGTGTTTCCTTCTGTTTTTTTGTTAAACTCAATTCCAGTTTAGGCTGTTAGGAAATAGTCTAAAATACTAGTTCTCAAAAGGAGTTCAGACAAAAAGCAAATCACAAACAAGTTGATTTCCTCCTTGCTGAAAGAATTTGATGGGGACTAAAAATCTCACCATCTGCCATCTAACTGTACTGTCTTGCTACTTGGAGCTTTATATKCTGTGGTGTCTTTACTGCTCTAATCCATGTTGAAATGGTGAGAAATTTCATAAATTACAGAAAAACAGAAACACTAATATTTAATCCTTAGAGCATATTTTTTCTTTTCCCACTCTGGTTTTAAGTGAGAGGAAATTCTTTTTTATGAGGGACCAGAGAGAAACCTCATTTCTGCTTTTTGAGTCAATAGGAAGGGTTCTTTTTTTTTTTTTTTTGTGAATGTTTTCCCAGAACTTCTTATTTTTGTCTTGTATCTTAATGTTTCTGTCAGATACTTAATTGTTTGTTTCTTTCAGTATCACTCTAGAGATATTTGATGGATTAGAGCTTCAGTGCAGAACGTTAACATAATAAAAGAAGTCTCATAATGATAAAACAGAGTATCCCAAAGTGATGAAAGTAGTTTTCCCTTAATGTTGTTGTGCGCAGAGACAATTTGTGTTATAGCTTTTAAAAAACCTGTATTCTCCTACCCATACTGCAGAATTATAGTTARTGTAAAAAGAGTAGCTATAGCATTACATGAATCTGTTAAGAATATGAACACTTTAGCCACAAGATGGGAAAGAGATGAGAAATCTCTCTCTGTCTTGGCACCTTCCTGAGTGACTCAGATTGCAATACCAGAGAAAGATAGCTGAGCCCTGGAAAACTTTGTGAGATAAAAGAAATATTGCCATAATCTGCAGGGACAAATGAAAGACCGTTAGTTCTGGTTGTTCAGAAAAGAATGAGGAAGAGAAACTCTCTCATCCTAAAACCCCAGAAGGTAGAGAATTTGGATGAAATATGCTCCTGGTTTCGGTATCAGACTATACAGACAATGACTGTAAAATACCATTGCTGTTTAGATGTTCTTTATTGCTCTTTGGCCTGAGGATACTGCCTCTACTGCCTTCGTAGCTCAGGTGATGGAAGAGTTTGTTTGGATGCTGCACAGGCCAGTGCGTCTCTTTGTTTGGAAGCTCTTTTTCTTAAAGAGTAGCTGCTTACAAAGGAGTCTGGTCATAYGTATACTTCAGTAATGGGGAGGTGGAAGGGTGCTGTGATTGCTTGAAATGGTGAGGACTTATATCTGCATATATATTAGTTCAGACAAATCTAAGCTTGAAAAAAGTTAATGTTGCATGGTTCGCCAGAAAATGATCTCAACTGTTCYGTATGAACCAAAAATTAGTCTGCTTTGTTTTCCTCACTTTTGTTTCTTTCTTAAAATCCTTGGCTGTGCTCCTTGGCTGTGTGTCAAATAGCATATTCTTCTGTTTTGTCCTACCCTTTTAACTTGCAGCTAGATTCCTAAGCAGAACTATATCATGGGGCATCTGCCATCATCAATTCTTACCATACACAGTAAATAGCCTCATTCTGTGATTTAGTATCCAGTAACTTCATGGACATTCTTTTTATGTTTGAAAGGATGATTAACCTTCTTCATTTGACTTGAGCTGTTTTCTTGCATGGACAGAAATAGCATAGAAAAAAAACATCAGTGTAGATCAATTCTCTGCTTTTAATTCCTGCATATTCCGTAAGTATAACATATATCTTGTGGGTAGTAAATACTGAGGGATGGTGGTGGGGGGTGCAGTTTGTGATGAAAGATAAAGTAACTGGAAATCAAGTGTGGAGCATTATAGTATTCTAAGTTGGATGCAGGCAAGTGCTTCTGGGATATTCATTTAATTTACAAGTAGAGCATTTTAGGATTTCTTGTTATTATTGTGTTGTCAGTGCTGCGAACTCAGCTTGAAATGTAAATCAAGCTGTGTTTGTTCTGGTGCCCACCTTGTGGCCACTGAATTGTTTTTGGAGCTGAAACTTAACTGGCTGTATGCTGAGTCTTGGAGTCCATGATGGAATCCTGACTCAGCAGAGTGGTTGCAGTAAATAGGTGCAGCTTAGCTCTCATGCACAGATAGCTTGAGGACATAGAATTCTGTGGGCCAGACCCTGTAGAGGCTGCATCGCCCTCACCCTGAGCAAGACGTGTTTGCAGGGCTCAGTGCCATCCTGAGAGTCACAGCAATGGGCTGCTGTGCTATGGAACAAAGAGGTCAGGAGTGTTTTGTATATGTGTGTATCTTTTTTTATTATTATTTTTCCAGAAACTGCTGAGAACATGTGGTTGAAAGCCATTGGACTAGGGTGGTTATTCTAGTGTGTGTGTGTGTGTGTGTGTGTTTGTGTGTGTGTGTGTGTGTGTGTGTGTGTGTGTGTGTAATGCAGCCTGAGAAAAAGTCCCTGGGCTGACTGCCTGCTTTGGTCATGGGATTTGTTTGTTTAATTCAGTTATTACATAATCTCTGTTTTCAGTTCAGGTAAGAAAGTGTCTTTCTCCTAATTGTCCTATTTTTCAATTAACTTGTTAAGATATCTTTAAGAAAATGCTGAATTAAAAAAAAATCTTTAATGATAAGGAGAAAGCCAAAACACAGTGCAAGTCTGGTGTCTATCTTTGTATTTCATGAAGACGCAGATGGCTGAATCTTAACCTGGAAAGACAAGATGGCTATGCAAATGGAGAAACAGACTTCCCTGCACCGCAGTTTGGCCAAAGCTCTCTTGGTCACTCACATTGGTTATGTCTGCGATTTATTTCCAGTCTCCAAAGTAAAGTGAGGGAGATGGCGGCAGTGCCTGCCCTGTGCTGGCAGCTGGGTTGCTTTGCGGAGCTGCACCTGTCTCCGTGTGCGCGGGGCAGCCACGCTGCCCAGCCTGCTCCTCCAGCCACACTGCAGCTGTAGCCCAGCTGGGTTTGCCTGTGGTTACAGCATCAAACTCCTAAATAATAGCCTGTCAAAAGAGGTTAATTTTCAAATCTGCTACTTRCGTGACAGCGTACTGTTAAACTAGATAACATCAATCTAAACGTTCCAGTGTATATAATAGTTTGCCCTGCAAATTAAAATTAGCATGTAAAYTGACAAAATATATACTGACATCTAATTACGGTACATAATAGGGTCTTGTTCYACTATACAAACACCTTTCATTAATTTTTTAAAAATCTCATTAATCCAGGTAGATAAGCTTTATCTTTGTTTTCACTCTTTGTTCAGATTATAATTCTGCTTTATAAATTCTGTTACAGTTAACCAGCCATTTTTATCAATATTATAGTAGATGAAATCAGAAGGAAATTAAGACTCTTAGTCTTAAATTCATTTAAGCATTTAAGCCTAAGTGCAGTTTTGAAGACAATTTTGAAATTCTCTTAGTTGTGGTTTCCTATTAGTAAAGTGAATAGTACAGTTATACGATGCAGTCAGCAAAATAAACTTGACAATAGTGAAGAAACCTGTCCCCCCATATTTTGAATTTTCTTCTGTTGTGATGGAAGCAACTTCTTACCTTTGTAATTATTACCTAGAAAAAAGTATGTGTTCATATAGATTAGTATTTTTATGGGTGCCTCTAAAGCTTATGAACTTGCACAGTATTATTACATTGCGTTCTGTTCTGTAATAATTGATGATGATTATTTGATAGTTCAAGTGAGTCCTTTGCCAATACAGTCTTTTGAATGACTTTCTATGGCTTTCATTTTTGCTAGGTGCCCCCCATTTAGCTGCCCCCCTGTGCAGTGGCATCAGTTGTAAATTCCCTATATCCGTTCTGTTTTATACTGTAACTGTCAGTAGAGTTTCCTTATGCTTAATCTGTAAAATTGCTTCCATTGAACTGTGAATCGTATTTTGACCTTGGAATATTTTTCTAATTCTTTCTATTTTTGTGTGGTTCCTACTAAGAGAATGGTATTAATGGCCCTTTCTTCTTTGTAATCTTGTTTTTTCCTTAGCTTATGTGTTAAATACAACTGAGATGGCAGTATTTGCAGTGTCCAGTCAAGTTTGTAAATTTGAGGTTTAGCATTTTGTAGTAAGAAATCTACTTCTAAAACAGGYTGGAGGATGGGTAAAGAACTCTACCTGGAAGCTTCTCTAAGGTCTCAGAACTCATTTTCCCTTTTAGCTGCTAGCATTTGCATTCTTAACTCAACTTGGAAAACAATATCTTTTTTTTTCCTCCCAAGTTTATGGAACTCTGTTTATATAATATAGGGAAATTTTTTTTTTTGAAAGATTGGATTGCTAGATCTACTGTGTTTTATTTCCTTAAATAGTTTTGTGGAACAGAGGTTGCAGGCAAGGGCTAATGGTAGTCCAGAAATTATTCTATTTGATAAAGAATTTCTTCTTTCTCTCTCAAACAAAAACAAAAAATATAATCTGAAAGCAAAAATAAATAGCCACTAACATTGTTTCCCTTTTCTTTCTTGATTTAATAGACCAGGACTTTTTTAATGTTGATGTTTATAGTGATGCTGTATTTTATATAATGTATTTTTCTTTCTCGTCTGTTACATTTACAAAGGAGATGCAGCACAGATGTGTTTTGTGAAGTAAGGTGACAATTCAAAAATAATAAATTTATATAATTTATAATAATAAATGCCAAAATAAATGTAAGGAAATGAAAACACAGGAATAGAATCATTATCTTCACCTTTTCTATTGCATCCACTCCTCAGACTTCCACAAGGAACTGTGCAGTGCTAGTTCTGCTACATTTTTCTTTAATCTTAATCATTAGACCTTTCTGAAGGTCTGATTTTCATGTTTCTTATATCGCTTTTTTTTTTTTTGTATTTATTTTGGTTTATATAACTTATGTTCACAAGGTATTTTACCATTTCTTGACCCACATACTATATGTCAGTGAAATAGTGTTATCTTTTTTGTTGTTTCAGTTTGTTATCCTGCCATGTCTTACTCTAAAAACATCTTAGACAAATCAGTCCAGGTGTGAGACTTTGTATTGTAATTCAGCATTTGTATAAAATAACCATTTGAGTGTAGATGAGGATTTAGATAGTGTATCTGGAATTTTTATACATTGAAACATAGGAAAAAGCAGTAGAAACAGAGCAGTTACAGAATGCTCCTGCTCCATTTCTATGCTGAATCAGAGGGAAAAAGCAAGCAGTAATTCCCTTGGTATAAATCACTATAGTTTATTGAAGTCTTCAGAGTTCTTCAAAGTATGAGGTGAGTTCAAAGTCTAATCCATGTGTTTCTAATTATACAGTAGCTCCAGATTAGTTTTTCTATTGAAAAGCAGATTTGTCCAATGCATTTTTAAAGGAAATTCTTTACTTTCAAGAGAACCTGAGATGAGAGAAGTTTCTTTGATGTTGAGATGTCCTTTCTGGTAAAAAGAGAGTCTTAGTAAGAATGCTAGCCCAAAGATTAGCATGTGATGCTGCAGGGAAGGAGATTCGGAAGACCCCCTTGTTGTGCAGTATGGACATGTGGCCTTGCAGCCTCAGGCTCCCATACCCAAAGTGAGCGGCCTATTCACTTTTTGTAGTGAATTTCTATTTTGTAGAAACAGGTAAATATCTCCTTGTAGTATATATTTATTTTYGAATAATTAAATTACCTGAACTGGGAATTCAACATTGCTGTCCAATATGCCAAATAAGTCTAATGACTAAGTGGGCTCTAGAAAATTTCATTTTCTTTCTTGCTTTCATTTCCTTTCATTTCCTTTCTYCTCAGAAGAATCTCCTCCAGTAGAAGATGATACAGGAAAAATAGTTATATTGAGTGCAGTGTGAAGAGCATTAATTTTGAGTGGAGGAAGCTGAACTAACTTTCTTATCTGAATTAAGGAGATTGATTAATATATATTTTTTTTCTCCCACATCTGTTTCCCTCCCCTCCCCCCATATCCTTTTCAGTTTCACACCTTTATAAAGCAGGAAAAAGGTTGAATTACCAAAAAGCATTTCTTCCTACAGCACACTACATTGGTTAATTTGTACTGTTATAGGTAGCACAGAGCAGATAGTTGTAGGCTACAAAAAGGAAGTAGAATCCATACTTATTCATAAAGGGATGCTAGCAAAATGTATACAGATTTTGCAGATGGGAAATTAAGTTATCTGGCAAACTGCAATGCCAATCTAYTGGAATTTATACAATTGCACCTTCTCTGCAGGTGCACATGATAAAATATGGTCATTTTGAACTTGACTCAGAGCAATGTAATGTGATTATTTCTGTCTCCAAGCGATTCTTTCATTTCTAAGAACCTCTGTAGTCAAGATGGTGGAATCTGGAGTACAGTTAGTAYGACTTAACGTTGGATTCAGAGATTTGTGAGAGTGAAGATGCCCTGCTTTTTTTATTCCTAATTTCAAACTACTTAGATGAGTTTATTGAAAAATGAATCTGACATATAGAAAATAGTGGTCAGTCCTGTACTGCAAATGCACTGTAAATACAGCAACGACCAAAAGTTTCAGTATAGGTGCTGAAGAGATCATCTGCCCAGGTTCACAAAGCAAGGAGTCCAGCAGGTACTCCCAGCTGGTTGACATGACCGTCACCTCAAGGGCTTACTGGGCTTYCAGGTAGAGTCAGGTGTTCCTGTGTTTGGTATTTTTTTGTTTCCCATAATGCTGTGAGAACATACTTGTCCCTTTTTTAATCAAATGCCACTGATTTCCTAGGATCTTTATTCATTTTTTTTTTCACTCGGATTTCAAGAATGAAATGACTGATGATGATGATGAAAATAAAATGTTATTCATTTCATTCAAAAGTTATTTCATAATGAACTCTTTTTGTCTCTGTATGGAAGTTAGTAAGCTATTTCATGGGGTACTGTGGAATGGTACTTTGGGACAGCCATTTTGTCGTGTTCCTGGTTTTGCCTAGTCACTTTGGGGGAAAAAAAAAAGGATATTTCATTTTGAGTTGCAAAGTTCCAAGAAATGTTGGCTTCCTAAAAGTAGAAGTCAAGACCTGGAACTGTTAAACATTCGAACTGATGCCGAACATCTTAATTGATAAACTAAATACTCCACTTTTGCAGGAATGAGGCTTTTGTCAAACTCTAAAAAAAAACAGCACAACCTCTTAAAAAAAATGTTAGAGAAGAGATACACAAGCAGTATACTGCAGGACTGGTTTTCTCATCTTGTTAGTGGAAAGTATAGCCAGTTTGCTCTTGCTGATGTGATACTAAAGTTACGATATGAAATGAAGAGAGTCTTTTACAACAATGTGGCCAGTCTTGCAGGAAGCTTTGAATAGGTCAAATGAAGAAGTAMAATGGTTTTGTTTGGAAATGTATGCCTAGCCTAGCCAACTTTTTAACTAGACCCGATCACTCCTATCCCAGGAAATTAGTAATTCCAGTAGTAAAGAGAATTGTAATAATGCTGTGGAAAGTCCTTGTGCTGCATTATAGTTTCTCTTATTAAGCCATCTGTCCTTTCTTTGATGTGAATGCTTTATGGATAGGGGCACTTTAATCATCATTCCAGCATCCTTCACTGTGGCAAGTCAATTACACTAATTAAAGTTCAGCTTAATAAAATAAAAATATCTAACACAAAAATGTGGAGCTCTGCTCTCCCTTTGGCATGAAGGACCAGATAGCAGGAAATCTTTCCATAGATTCCAGTGCATATTTTCCTTCTCACTTGTTCTGCTTAATGTAAGGGTGATTTAAGGAAGCAGTACATGTGGTGTAGTCAGCAATCTGTTCTCTGACTATTTAATCCAGGCCAGGGCGCGCACATTTTCTGTGATATAAGTAATACCTTGTGTCACAATCTGTGATTCACAGGGAGCAAGCCAGGGAGCAGCTGAGCATGCCAGCTTCCCACCTAGAGCCTCCTCCTCTTCTTCACCTATGAGATGTACCACAGCAGGCCATAAAACTGAATAAAAATTGGTGGGATTTGGTGGGCTTTGATCCCATTTTTGGAAGTTTCCTGATTTTTTTTTTGAACTGTTAGAGTAATGCTCATGTGTTTGGGGAATATATAGARCCCAGATGATGGAGAAAGGCCAAGACACTTTTTTGGTGAAGACAGGGAAGAATCCTGCAGCAGCATGCTGCATGGCAGCAAAGCAGCCCCATGTTAAACTCCGCTTTGAGCTTGTCCAGCTGCCCTCTCCTCGTGGCTTTGCTGCCTGATTGTGGTGATCTGGGGCACTTTTGCCCATGAGCATATGATGATGCTGGTGAATCCCCTCTCGGGGCCACTGTGCTCCTCTGAGCAGTGACCTGATCGGGAAAGCATTTACTGAAGTGGGTCACACTGTCAGCAAGTGCCACAGAGTAATTTCCATAATCTCAAACCTTTCTTCGGGAACCATATAGATTTTGRTGGTGTTTTATATATTAGGAGAAGAGTCATCTTTAGAATTAATAATTTTTTTGTTTTGTTTAGGCATTTAAGGTTTGAAAAGRCTGAAATGAAAGCAGCCTAATACGTTTCTTGACTTGTTCATGGAACACTGCAAGGCTGTGATGTTTTTGCTCTCATACGAGATGCATTTCACTTTCTCTCTTCCCCTCTAAATTTTGGGGTTTTTTAAGACAGAAGAATTTAATTTTCCAACAGTTGGGGTGGATGTATGCTAACGACTACTCATTCCTTTTTCCTCCTTTGCTAGTATTTGCTTTTGTTCTTGACCTGAGATAATACAGGGAAACAAGGAGAACTTGTTTCTCAGTGACTGAAGAATATGTGTCTCATTGTTGAGATGGAGCCCCTGATTCAGGAAAACATAAAACTGAGAAGGAAAAAAAAAAAATCTTTGCTAAAGCAGGAACTGATTGACGCCATTGTAATTTTTCCTTGATTGAAGCATTTGCAGGGATTTTTTTCCTGTTGTCATTCCCCATAATTTACCTTCATTAAAAAYAAGTCAATAAGTTACAAAATAATAAATTGCAGTTAAATTTAAAAAAAAAAAAAAAAAAGGCTTTAAATTGAAGATAATCCTTCTTGGGAAAAAAATTGTTTGATAACCTTTGAGATTGCAGTGGTCCAAAGTGGGTCACTGTAGTATTTTATTTATGTAACTCCCTGGAAAATGGGAAAATTGTACAACCRCTACCGTGAATGTTTGTAGGACAATGCCGAGTCTCAATCACTGCAGATCTGCTGCTGCCTGTAAAGGATGGAAGCTATAAAAGAATTACAGTGAGGCAAGGCACTGAGGAAACCACAGAGTAATTTTGAAGGGCTGTAAGTAGAGTATAGCACAGAACAGAACTTGCTTTTGTGCTCAAGAAATCTTAATTTACAGTGGTGGAAGGTATTGTAGTGTGCCTCCTTTACGGCAGCTTTACAAAGTGCCTTGCRTTTCATAATCCTGAGGTGAAGGAAGATAGGATGGGACACTGATTAAATCCTGTGTGCTTCATACTTCAAGACTGAAACTTTTTTCTTGACTGTGCTCTGTTGAGTAGAAGTTACATAATGTAAAGTAGCAATGTTTTTTGGTTTTGAGTACAGTATTGGGATTAGGTAGGAATTTAAACTGGTCTGGATAGATCAAACCGTAGTCTTCTAAATCAGAGGTAAAGAATGACTGTGTCTACAATAGCAAGTAGTTTGGATTGTGGACCGGGACCTGTTACAAGTTGAAATGCACTATATGCATTTTACTGTGTATCTGGTTTTGCTTCCTTGGAGATGAATCCGGTTTATTGGTTCTGCAACCACTCTGCGGGGAGAACCACAACCTGGTGGTTCACTGGAACCATTGGGAAATTCACTTCAAAATCATGCTCCCAGTCTGAACTGAAATGTTAGTATGAAGCTGAAATAGTATATTAAAACAATACCAATCTTTCTAAAGTATTAAAATTGCTCATTTTTGAAATGTTGCCAGGAGAATTTTTAATAAATTTTGTCCTCTGACATTTTTGCCCTTTTTAGGGAATATTTCCACCTAGTTAGCATCTCTGAAGAACAGACTAATTGGCAGTATAGAAAGCTAAGAGTCATTCTCATTTTCTGCTGATTTCATGGGAGATGAAAATAAGCAGGTAATTAGCTAGATAACATAAATTCCATTTTTCCTCTGGTGTTCCAGACAAATTACATGATAATGAAATTCAGTAATCTAGCTGTCCTGAAGGTTCTTAGTATTGAGTGGTTAGATTAAAAAAAAWATTTTGACAAATCAGAATCACTCAAAGATTCTACCAAAAGAATTCTATGCAAAAGAATTGCATGAACTGAGAATTAAGTAAAACGCTAGGAGTGGAGTGTTCATTGCATTGAAGAAATGTGATAAAATAGAGTGCAAGTCACGTCCTTTAGCAGCTGTTAAATTTTTATTGGATCAGTGACTGAAGAATGTTTATTACTTAAGTACTCTTTCGGTGCCCCTCTTCCTCCTTCCATTATTCTTTCATATTGCTGGGGGAAAGAAAACGCTCAGAACTGAAAATGTTATCATCACATTGAAGCACAGACAGTCTGACAGTAATGAAAGTAATTCCATTGCTATTAATAAAGTGGTGTTCAAGCCATTTTACATACTAACCAGCATGACACAAAATTATATATCTTTTAAGTGTGACCAAATTTAACAGGTAAGTATCTCTAAAGGTCAGCTGAAATGAAAACAATAAGKGAGGATGCTGTAACTCTGCCTCCTAACTTCTGCAAGTCCCTCGTTCCCTGTGTGGAGAAAATAAAACTTTTGCACTCTGGAAAATAATACTTGCTAAGATAAGGTGAGTATAAGTTGTTTTATGAGTTTGTGACACTGTGACCCTAAGCTCTGCAATACTGGCAGTCTCTAGGAGCCCATTATTAAATACAATAAATGTGCAATGTACCCKACATAAAAATACATAGTCTTCTGCAGCAAAGTTATACTGATGTTATGCAGTTTCCATTGAATTGTACTTGATGCAATCTTAATGTGGTAGAGAGGTTTGGGTGGGTAATTCGAGCATTCTTTGACTCTTCCATATCAATAGGAGACATGTATAAGATCATAGTCATGCTCTTGTTTTAATACATGTTTAAAATTTGGTGTTCAATTACAACTATATATGAAAAGGATTGTGTTGAATAACTTTTAGAAATTACAATGGATAAATTTTAAATTAACTTACCGTTTGTTCAGAAATTCAAAATCAAATTCAAAATGCCAAAGTATTTTCTGATGATGTGATCAGCATGCAAAAGATATCAATTAAAGTATGACCACCAGCATTTCATAGATAGTGAGAAACTGGGGACGTCCAGAGTTTACTCCATTCTTTAGCATTTTAATTTTTGAATAGCTAAATAAATTCARTTTCTTAATAGCAAATTAGTTTTAGTTTAGAAATGTGTTTAATTGCAAAAGCTGGGGATTGAGTTTAAGTTTGTGCTGAACTTGAGATTTGGAACCTGATGAAAGGTTATTTAATTGTCATCTTCTGTACCTCGAAAGAATGGAGCTTCTTGAGTAYGATTGTGACTGTACATTGAGGTTGGTGGAGGAGTGTGTCTTCACGAGCACAGTCTGTGCATGAGGGACACRCTCATACTTGGATCTTAATATGCAGTTGTCTTTGTAGATATCTGTAGGAAAATTGAATGAGRAATGTATTGGGTATTGCACAAACTCTTTCTAAGCATTTGCATTGTTGTTAAGGTCAGTTAAGAGTTTTTATTGTAAAGGGCAAGGTTTAACACTGCACAAGATGAGAAGTGTTGAGTCAGTCTTGCTGCAAATCAGAAACAAAACAGAATCAGTAGAATAGGGGGAAGTAAGCAGCAATCAGATAAGCCCCAGTCATTTACTTGGTTTGTGGTTTATGCTCTGCTATGGAAAGATTATATTCTATCTTGTCAGTGAAAACTGCAGACAGTAATCATTGTCTCCTATGACTGTGCCTTGTAATTGGAAGCAATCTTTGTATTATAAGGCTGGTAAATCGACCTCATTAGGACCATTTTAAATTGTTTTTGAATGTCAAAATAACAAAAGTACCTTTGTTAAGGTACAGCCATAGTCTGTAGAGCATCAAATTCACACAAGCTCCTTAATGTAGCGCTCTGTGGCGGTCGGAGGAGGGCTTTGTGTGGGAGTACTGCAAGCAGCARTGCAGAGCGTGCTGCACTGATGCAGAAGTTACCACTAGTGCCAAGTKTGATCTTTAGCAGTCAGGAAAACAAAACAAGGAGGACAGCATTGGTTATTCAAAAGGCACTCCTTAACTGTCATTGAACTAACTCAAAAGCAGCTTAATTAATGAGGATAATACAGGAAACTTAGATGAAGAGGCAGAGAATACACAGCAGTTTTAAATCAATAGCAGTCAGCTTGGATTATTATGTTATTGGAAACTGTTACTGTTCAAGATCTGTGAAATTTTATTAAGAAACTGCTGTTTTCAGGAATTCGAAACTCRGTGTAGTATCAGTTTTGAATATTTGAATTTGGAAATTTAACAGCATATTTGAGAAAATAAAATGACAAGCARAGAAGAGTCTGTATATTAATGTTTATTCGGAGCTGACTTGTTACCCCTGTCCCTTGATTGAGTAAGGAATGTAAGTGAAATATATACAGCTATAAAAATGTACTTGGTACTTCCTGAAAGAACTGGCTCACAGAATCAAGGGATTTGGGCCAATATTTCTTTCTTGCAGCTGATGTGCATTGAACAACTTCATAAGAATTAAACTTTGCCCAAATTAGGACTTTAATTTTTAATTTGCTTAAGAAGCAAATATTTTTACGAATTTCTATAATTTAATACTAACTCTTGGATATCACATTTTAGAAGAAAAAAAATAGGCTTGAAGACATGCACCTTAAATTTCTAGAGCTGGATGACAAATAACATATCTTCTGTAAAAATGCARTATTGTATGAGAAGACCTTTAATTACAGCTTAGTTAAAGGGAATATAGGGAATCTTACTCAAATGATAAACAGTTTTTTTTCCCAGGCACCTGTTTTTCACTGTTCCCATTCCATCCTAGCCTAAGGTTATTGGCAGCAGCACTTTCAATACTGTGCTACTTAGATGTTTTGGTTAAAGTTTTAGGTGGATTCTCAGGTAAGCTCACCTCCATGTGCAGAACATATGAACTGTGGTTAGCACTCTATTGAGTAACATTCCTCATCCATTGAACCATCTGTGCTAGCACTTTTGCTCTATATGTCTGTTTTTGTATGTGCTGACAATGTAATAACAAAAGGAATTTTAAAGTCCTGTCCTTCTTACAGCATTCTACCTTAATTTTTGGTGAAATGGTAACACTTACGTTGGTTCATAAGTATCAATACTTATTGTTCATGATTTCCCATCTAATCTGTGGCTAAAAAGATCTTGAAACAATGCAACTCTAAATCAGATGGTTCATTTTTTTTTTTAAAGGAAGAATACGTATTTTTTTCAGTTCAACTGCTTACATTTAGATTTGGTCTGTAAATCAACAGAGCACAATTATACTTAGTGTAAAAGCTATAATAACAATAGAATTTGAGTTTGATTGGTGCTTACAGTATGATGCCTGAATTGATTATATGAAGTGAGGGATCATTAAGCCTATTCAAAAACAAGTGCTGGTTGGGGACTGCTAGTCCACTGAAATGCGTAATACTATTTCAATAATGAAACATTTTAAGGTGACCTTTACATTGGTAATTTAAATTCCTGATGACCTCATTTGGAGCATAGATCAATCAGGCTATATTGGAAGTACACTGGAAAAGTGTTCCTTTTTTATGTAGTAAGCTAATCTACAAAGCAAAATAAAATACTGATCTTGATGGACATTTTCCATCCTCTCCCCCTCCCCCCCCCCCACCCTTTGCTGTGAGCAAGCTCACATTAGCGCATAAAGAGGAAAATGTGTATTTATTTTCTATTGACCTGTTGGGATTTGGGCTAGTCAACAGCTATCTAATCAGCCCCGTGCCCATCTACTCCTAGGCCTGTGTCAGCCTGAGAGCATGAAGCTGAAGGTCGTTCATTAATGTTTCCCATTGCCTCCTATTGGCTGCTAGCCAGTAGATCTGGCAAAAATTCTGAAGCTTTCGTTTTGATGTTCTGCTTCAGAACAGGCGAGAAGTGGTACTAATCTATGAAAACACTTTTGCTTATATAATTGCTTTTTTACCCTTCCCTTCTGAACTTGTCCCAGTAGAGACCATGTGCCTCAATCCCTTCTGATTCTTCTTTTTACAGAAACAAATGTCATTAGGGCACCATTTGCAGTTCCCCTTGGTGATGAAGTTGATTTCTGGGCATCAGGGTCTTTTTCTTACACATGAATTAACACAACATTGTGATTCTGAGGCATTTGTAATAGATTTTAATGYGTGGTTCCTCTTTGTGTTGAGTCGGTTGTCTCTTCACATTTGTATTTCTAGCTGTGACCTCAGTGACAGCTTCTTGACCTCTTGCTGTGATGATTCCTGCATCGCAGAATGGACACAGCTTCTAATTTCCTACCAGGATATTATCCTTGAAATTTCCAACAGCTTGCAAATAAACAGTGAAAATTTTATTAAACTAATCTTGTTTTCCGGTGTCAATTACAAGGAATCTCTCTGAATATTTCTATAAACAAGAAAGGCTGCAAGCAATTCTTCTTCTCTGTCTGCAGCTGATTAGTAACCTTACTAGGTTATGAGTTAATGCCCACACAATTGATTTATAGTGCAGTTTATTGTTAGTGCCCATGTARCTACTAAAGTTTGAAATAACATATATGTATAAATATAGTTTCTTTAAGGCAAGTGGTTGAAAGGCTGCCTTTTTTTACACTAACGGTGACTGGGCAATGTTTACTGACTTTTTGAGAGCAAGATCAAATATAGGAAATGGTAAATAGACAGTATGTCTACTGTAGAGCTTCCAGTGTTTGTGCTCTGTTAAAACAAGTAAGGAACACAGTGTTAAGCATGCATTGAACTGTCACAGATTTACTAGACCTAGATTACTAACATATTGATTTCAACTTTTAATTTAGCCAAAATGCATGACTTGATTATCTACATGCTTCTTACTGCTGCAAGAGATATGCAAGATGCAGTAAATAACTGCAGGATGATGCAACATGAGAAAAATCTTAATGTCATTCTTCCAGACTGAGGTATGCATCAGTGAAATAACTACATAAAAGTTGGATTAAGTTGCTTGTAAGTCAAGGTGSTTGAGAAGAAAATATCTACTGATGAAATATGTTTAATGTTATAAATTTCCTAAAGCAGTGTAAGCCTTGTGGCCAAATTCAAGTTGCCTGCAAGCAGCTTTTTTATTTATCTATTTATTCATACATCTTTCCTCTTTTCAGCGTTTTTGTAAAATTCTGCCTCCTCCCCACTTGTAAGTTATGWGATGCAGAGTTGGGAAGAAGTGACAGCCATCACAGAACAGTTGAACACCAACTCCTCAGAAATACAAAAACTAAAAAAATACCCTTAATACTTGTGTTCTTTCTATTCCCTTTCCTTTTTCACTCTCTGCCATGGTAACATAAATCTAAGTATGTCTTCTAAGTATCCCTTCAAAAGTGTGTGCCTTGTGATTGTGTATTTTTAATTCTGTAGGACTTGCATGGTTTATTTAGGTATGTGTATATGCATACACATCCATGATACTGAATGAACAGTTTAACTTTTACACCAATTGTTTTAAACATAAGGAGCAGGAAGAGAAAATTTTCTAAAACAAATTTGTAGACTTAGGACTCCTCTAATTCACCTTCATTTGGAAGTTTGTAAATTTAATCCCTCTTGGGCAGGTAAAGAGGCAGTGAATTATGATCTCTTGCTGCCTCATGGGCAAAGCCAGGGCACCTCTCTATCCATCTTTCCTCCTTTGGTATAGGGTGCCGTGTGCATCTCCAGCTTGCTTAGTTGTGAGAGTTTCTCAAAAGGCTGGGKTTTTTTTGTTTGTTTTTCTTCTCCTCTCACCATCTCTCTGTTTTTGTGTTTTTTTACCAATGATTTTCTCCCTCACTTTTGACAAGACAAGGAAGAAAGCATCTTCATTTAGCCTCAGCCAAACCTCTAACCCTGCTTTATCTGTTCCTGAGTTACTACTACTGAAAACCCATCGTGGTTGCTCTGCTGGTCAGTCCTGCCCTGGCAAGCTCATTGTAGTAAGCAGAATAAATAAACTGTATGGATTCCTATCAGAACAGGACAGAATTATAGACAGTCATAAGACCTTTTAGGCTCTATTTTCAATTGACTGCTTAAAAAAAATAGCTAGTGTTCTTTCTGCACATATGCAAGAATTGGATGCCTATTGAAAAAGGAGTATATCTACGTTGATAACATTTAGGCTTTGTGCACACATTAACAATACTATGATTATTAGTCTTTTGAATTTTTTTTTCCAAGATAGAGCAAGAGCTGTAATAGATTAGTTTTGGGATAGTCTGCCCAATGGAATGTATTTAATTTTCCTATAACAGAGCCCATGAAGTTCTCTGGCAAGATATTTTCAAAGATTCCCAGGAGAGTGATACCATATTCCTTGAATTAGAGCCCTGATGATGCCCAGCTCTCAGCACACTGACTCTATTAAGTGCCACTAGAACCTCTGCAGTGTCTAAGGTGTCTCAGGGGTTCCCTTTATTGAATAATCTTAAGTGAAATAGCTATGGGGGGGGAAAGTCAATTCAATTCAATTAATTCAATCTAAACTACCTAGTAATCTTCCTCATTTTTGATACCACTCATAAAAGAGCAAGGAGGAGTTTGCTGTTTGCTGTTGCAAATTTAATATGTACAACAAGCTTGAAGATTTAATATGTACAGATTTAATATGTACAACGCGCTTGAAGAGCATTGCTAACAGTACAGCACATTGAATCCTTTTATGGTTTTTTTATAGGATTTTATGAAAACTTATACTGCTATAAATAATAATTAGAACAATAAAGTATAAAGAGATGACTCAGATCAACCTTTCAGGACACCTAAAAGCTCCATGAATTCGTGACTGCCCAAGAACTCTGTATAATGGTAACTTTAGATTTCAATTAGTAATTGGTCTSTGTTGCTACTTGAAAGGCATTATAAGTCCAACCTGGAACTGAAGCACCAGGAAACAGAAAGAATCTGATACCTTACCTTGGTAAGGGCTCTTACCTTGTCTGCCCGGAGGAAAATGGAATCTTGCCAAAAAACAGCTGAAGGCTTCTTTTGTGTTTTCTTAGTAGTAGAAGTAGTTCATAGAAGTAACAATGTCAATGTTTTCATGAGGATTTCTATATAAAGTGTAAGATTCTTTTTGTGCATTCATTTTTTAGTTATCATGGCCCCTTGATATGTATATACTCATTTTCACTGTTGTAAAGCCTATAAAATAATTCACGGTGAGAATACAGCTTAAGATTTTGGACCTTCTAAGTTATCTAACAGTTCRGAGTGTCTGTGAGTTGGTCTGTAAAAATCCACTGTCTTGTAACAGTAGTTGAAGTGAGGATGTATGCAGCAATATAAAGGTGATAAAGATAGGGAAAAAAAAACAGTGTGATTTTGTGCTCTGCACGTATAACTATGTAGTTATAAGATGARGACTTTCAGAGCAGCTTTATCGGGTGATATACTATTATGCATTGAATTAGTTACTGCTTTTATATGCTAAGATTATACTCAAAACTTCAGAACTTGCCCACAATCAGAGTTTTGTTGATGATCTTTTATCTTTCCTGGTATGCATGCTATCTTTGCGATCTATGCTATTGTTCATCTGCCCTCCCAGATCACATATATTTTCAAATAAGTGTGGGCAGTGTATAACTAGTGTGCATTTGTGCGTGTGCAAAAGAGATAATTAAGCACCTCTATTTGCTATTGTCTGAAAACACATAGTAGCAATTGGATTCTTGGATTAAATTAAAAAAAAAAAAAAAAGAGTAGAACTCGCACGGTTTTAGTTTCAGAGGTGTTTGAAGTGCTGTTTGCTGTGCATATAAAGAATGGTTTTGTGTTCTGAAAAACAGCTTTTGATTGGAGAAGTCATCACCACCTTAGGTTGCAAAAATTTTCTTTTTACAACATTCAGTTAATTTAGAAAAGTCAGGAAATGGTCTTAAGTGATTACTACTGTATTTTATAAATTACGTGGGGAATCCATGTATTAGCAAGGCTGGCTCCTCAAGGTTCCTTCCTCAAATCAAATAAACTGATTGAACRTGTTTTGTTTTGTCCTAGACATTGATGGGAAGATTTGAGAAGCTGAATTACTGATCAGCTGAAGTGCTTGTGTGTATGTGTGTATATAAATATATGTATGTATAAAAATATATGTATGAAAACTGTAACTGAATRTTGTTGCGAACAGTACATGTTACATATATCGTATATGTATAGATGTATTTATAGATTTATTTTATATATCAAAACATATATATATGTAACAACATTCAGTTACATTTTCATCTACTCAAAACTATAATACAGAATTTTGCTAAGGAAACCCTTAGGGTTTTTTTCCCCTAGACCTATTGTTTTTCTTAGRTATTTAAAGAAAAGAAGTAATTCAGAATTGATTGTAATTTAAATGTTTAAGGAATTTTCATTTTATATTTATATGAATGAAGTGTTTTTATTATATGCAAAGGGTTATTTAACTGTAATTAGGCTATTAGGGATTTAAAGAATAACGATTAATATTTTATTACTAACTAGAAAATGTAAATGAGGAAATACAGCTTCACTCTTTAACTAGGCACCCCATTCAACCTTTTTGTTTCCTGTTCATTTCATTCTTTTGATAATTTTCAGAAAAACACCTTAGGATTTATGTATCTGATGGCTTCTCTTAAGTTCATTTGATTCTTTTTGTATGTTTGGAAATTTTCATTATTTGTAGGCCTATGGTTTGTGCTGTATGATGCATAAGATGCAAGAGTTCTTTTTATAGGTTTAATAGATTTTAACAATTTTTCCTTTTTTTTTTTTATTTTTTTTTTTTATTCCATTAAAGGAATAATGGGATTTTTATATATAGTTAGAAATTGTGTCAGGTTACTTTGTATAGAAAGATAGAATGTCTTTTTTTTTCATCCAAAAGTTCAAAAGAATATGTTCTCAAATAGAGGAAGCCTCATGATATTTGAATCCTGTTTGTAAGTAACACGTGTCTGTGGGAATGCTATGGAAATTGTACAAAAGTCTTTGYTGAATCAGGGGTTAAAATCATGTTCTAGATAGGAATCTGTAGCCTTGTAGGGTAAATATTACAACATAATAGGTACTAAAGGCTGTAAGTTTGTCTGCTCAGTAGCCAGCATTCACAACAAAACTGTTCTCTAAATAATGTTTCACTGGCCTTGCTGCTACTCCACCATGAAAATTTACTTTTATTATCTTTCTAACCTTAATTTATCACTAGGAGAGTAACACTGAATACAACTCACTTCAGTTTTAGAAAATAAATGCTCTGCTGCAGTTGGGTACAGGAGCCTGTTGGTTTTTTTTCTTTGTTGGAGCTTACAATGTGTTTGAAAGTCTTGGAAAATGTCTTTTATTCTTGGAATWAAAAAAAAAAATCCTTTTTTATTGTAATGGCTTTTGATGTGCTTTTTGTCTGTCTAATTTGTCTTGTTCAGATAGTATATAACGTATGATGTTTGTCTTCTGAATTTTATCCTTTGAAGTACCAATCAAAAAGCTTTCCACTTCGTTTTCAACTAAGAGATGAAAATGCTGCGTCCCCCACAATATCGATGGTGTTACTTTTTGGGAATGTGGATTTCTCTGCCCGCCTGTTACATTCATCCCCAAGAGTCTGAGAGTTTGTGCAGTGGTGAGATAATAAGGCTCCGTATCCCATTTATGCAAAGCTTTTTATCCCTTCTGTCATCCTCGCTTTGTCTCCATTCCTTTTGGGTTGAACGTTGCTCCCCTTTCCTTTGCTGGCAGGAGCTGGTGCTAGCAGAACCGGCCATCTCCTGAGTCACTGAAAACAGCGTGCTGTGTGTGTAGGAAAGCTCCCTGCAAAGAYGAAAACGGGTCTAAAGCTCTGAAATATTACCCAAAACCAATGTAGATATGAAATGAATGGTGTTTACAAGCAGTACATTTCTGACCTTACTTGTCATCACTGTCAGAGAAAAACTACTTTTTTGGCTTCTAAGATCTTGAAAAGCCCTTCATTGATGTTTGGTTTGTTCAGTAAATAATCGCAGCATGTTGGTGGCACCACAGCTGGATTTGTTCCTTTTATCTCTTCAGAGGCTCCACTGTTTTGCTAACATAGATTTTAGTCAGCATCCCAGTGAGATCATGATATGCGAGCTCAGCTGCCAATACCTGCCCTTTTCTCTCCCTCATTCGTTCACCCTTATATTGTGCTTTCCTATAATAACATCCTGTCCTGCTGTGTGAGGCAGCGTTATCTTTTCTCTCTGCTTTTGAGTAGCCTCTGCCCAAGAGTATCAAGGCAGGAGGTCTCTTGTCTCTGAGCTGCTGGCTACACTTTCAGGCTGTCCAAGTTGTCCAAGGCCAAACAGCAAAGCATCTACAACGGAAGTAGCTTTCTTTGATTTTTTTGGATGTGCTTTTAAATCCTCATTAAGATAAAAAATGTTTAAAATTTGTTAAGACAAAGCTGGCACATTTTACCATAGATTTAATAAAAGGAATATGGAGTGGCTTTTGGAAAATGGGTATTTATAGAAAGATGACAGCAAAAAAAAGCAGGTGGTGTTTAAGTGAAAGATTAAATTAGTTTTTGGATGTGGAAATGCCCAGGTGCACCTCTTGGGCATTGACAGGAGAAAGTTACTGCTTCCTCTTCAAGGCAGCATAGCGTTTGTAAAACTACTAGCACTGTTCCTCCACACTGTTATGATTCGAATGAGAAGGTAGAATRTGACCACATTAAATGTTATGGACAAGGGACTTAACTGTACTGCTGTTAGAAATCCCAGGAGGAAGAGTCTACAACCTACCACAGCTCAGTGCTTCATAGCTAGAATTTATTGCTCCCTGTGTTTTTTAGTAAATTAAATCAAGGAGTGTGCTTTATTTACTCAGTGGTAAGTTGTCTTACTCCCTTTTCAGCTTTTTATTGTTATCATTTATTGTGAATGATTTTCCAGTGATAAATGGAGTTAAAGCAAAAGAATTCTTCACAAAATCTACCAAGTAAGTCTGCCAGGAGCTGTTTCTGTTTTTTTTTTTTTTTACTTTAGTATAATTTTTTTTTTAGAGCGAAGCTGTTAAAAAGGAAAGGTAAATTAAATGCTAAGTGCACAGGCAGAATATACACATCTGACTGCAGGTGGTAAGGGCAGAGATGCATTCTAAGACATTTAYGTGCTAGAGCAGAATCCAAAATACCGTGTTCTTATGTAAGGAGGACAGATACTGACTTACAGTCCGTTAAGAAATATTAATACTRACTTATAGTATGCAAATAAATGTTATTTCTGCTTAATTCTCTTGATCAGAGAATATTTTTTCTACTGTATGATTGCCAGAGCACCATTTTTTCAAGTGGTGTAGGAACCAGCAAGGGCTGAGATATATATAGATTAAAGATTATATATATGTATGTATACAGATTAAATTGGGTAAATGTTTCCTTAAGTCATATTCTGCCTCTTGAAGCTGTTGGCCTGTCTCACAGCAATGTACTGTGTATCAGTTGAAATTGCATCTCTCACTAAGCCTGAGGGAATGAGGGACCTTTCTCCATAGTTTTCCGTTACGCTAGTCTTAGCACACTAGGGTAGACTTTGAGGTTTTTCAGCATCTTAAGACATAGTCAGTAAGACAATCACACCTTAGTAGCTCCGTTCGTCAGGAGCATTCAACCTGAATCCAACACTTGAAGGTCTTTGCTGACTGTGATCTTCAGCTGCAGTGAACGAAGTTTGCTTGGCTATGCTCTATCATCAGCCACTGATTGCAGTGGTCATCTTCAGCAAATAGGGCTATCAGGAAAGAATATCAGGAAAGAATTTCTGAGAGAGAAACTGAGTTTCTGAACCAGGCAACTAAGTGAAGGCTGGCACTGTTGTACAGAAAGAGTAGTTGACAGTTTCCATAGGGTAATTACAGAGATTGTATGCTTTTGCTGGAGAGTGCATACACAAGCACCTCTTCAGACAAATGCTCCTTAGAACCCTCGATCCCATTGATACAGCTGCAGATCCAGCTATTTCTCAGCCTCTGCTAGGCAGCATCAGTAGGCTTGTCATTCCTCCTCCTGAAGATRAGAAGTGATATGACATTATTGCAAAAAAAAGAAAAAGACTTCACTATCATAAAATTATCAAGCTGAGAAGTTTACTGAGATTTCARTGAAGGGAGAAGCTGTATCTCTGAGATATGCAGATTGCTTCTAATACAATAGTGTTGTATTACATTGCAGAATTGTTTAATATCCTGTACATAGCAATTGTCCATTAGCAAAAAGCRGCAAAGCATTCAGACCTGTAGCCTTATAAACACATTCATGTGTAAGAACAGATGGAAATAAAGTTTTCATGAAATATCCATGGAAAAAAAATTACTGTTGATCTATAATTCAAACATGAAGCAGAAAAATATGCTAAGAGCCTTTTAAATGAGAATGTAACTATGTAAACTAAATTCTGAAACTTTCTAAGTTTTGTAATACTGTTCTCTTCTTGCTCTGCATATTTCATATGGATTATTGAAAATAAACATGTAGGTGGGTTAATGATTAGATCCTTAGAATCATGAGAGAACAGAAAATCAGTTATATAGACAGAATTGGTGGTTGSTAAATGAACTGGGTTTCTGCAAATAGAGAAATCAGTGCTGCAAGACCAAGACTGGGAAACAGGCAGGTGTACTCACTCCCAGTGTGCAAAGGAAAAGGTCCCCTGCCTGCCATATAGTGGAGAATAAAAATGTATCAGTACCTCTGTGTGACTGCAGCTAGTGAGCAGTAAATGGAAAGAGGGAATAATGAGAAACTTCCAGAGTCCGGTTAATTTCCCTGCATCTTGCAGTGCTCAGATAACTGTAAAATAAGAAGTGATGTGATGTCACCAGGCAGGTGAGAAGTTTATTGAAATGGGATAGGAAACGCCATTTCCCCTACCCTGCTTACCAGTGGGGTAGGAAGCCATACAGTGTATTTCAGAGTATTTTGCACAGTGTGTGTTAATTATTTAGCAGAATAATTTCTGTGTCTAATAGAAATACTTGAATAAGGAAATGCCAAAAACAAAGAAGAAGATAGGAACAAAAGCACATATTTTTGAAACAGAAAAAGTAAACATTTATTTTGAAGTGACATTACATATAGTGAAGCAGTGGTATAGCTGAAGTAATACAAGCTTTCAGCCTATTTCAAAGTTAATGGTAAGAGTTTCTTAACAATACTGCAGCCTTAACAGTATAGGCCGTAGTGTTTAAATGTTATACAGTAATCTCTTCAAAATATATTATTGGAGGATATATTCTAAGCTTACATTTGATACAAGCAGAGGCAAGCCAGTGTTTTCTCTTTCAAAAAATGTTTTGAAAAAGACCTAAAACTAACATAGCCTTTCTGTGGAGACCCAGGAGAGGCAATTTCAAAAATTGATATAGACAATATCTTGTTACGTATACACAGTTGCTCACTAGTACTGAGCCATGTGCTTTGAAATGCATCATTACGTTGGTCCTTCTATTGTTTCTCAGTCTGATTTCTTGCCTGTTTTACACGTACTTTTTTTGGTGTTGTTCCAAATGACTCCTGACTCCCAGTAGCAGGCTCTCTAATACCCCTGCTTCTRGTAAATGAATGCACTACTTCCTCAGAGAGTAGTAACAAAAAGACAATATATGCTTTCATCTGRTTTTTTGATAACTCAATTCTGTAGTGCCTGGCTTCATTTTCTTTCATTATGGTATTCATCAGAGCTGTGTGAAACTGTTCAAAATGTTTCTTTGAAGTTCTTTTTTTCTTCCACAAAACTGTTTGCTATTTCATGCAATTTTGCTTCCTCTCAGATCCACTTTTCCATAAGATGTGACAAAATTGCCTACCAACTTTTTTACATCTGAAGGGGGGAGGGTGGGGAAGTAAACCCAAGCTCTTTATTTTGACATGGAATGACCAGATGGTGGTGTAATTTTATTGGAAAAGGTCTTTTCCACTGTTAAGGGACCAATTTAAATCAAGAAAAGTTATGTCTTAATGACATGCAATCCCTTTCTTTTCCCTGCATGTTCTTTAAAATGATCACAGTTTTGCTTGCTGTCAGAATTAATGATATATGTAGTTAGACATATATAGTATACTAAACTGTAATACAGTCTGGTCTTATTTCAGAWCCATTAAGGCATCTGGATTATTTCCTCCCAGAAAAAAAAATATATATACAACAATACATACATATATAATAGTTTTTCTCTATGTTAAAGCAAATTTATTGTGGTTTTCTTTAACTTAAAAAACATCAGTAGATATTGAGAAGCCCCAGTATGCTTACATGTCAGCTAGTCAGTTTTGTCTGAATATTACTACATTTCTGATTTAGTATTTTACTAAACACATTCTTACTGGTAAATATACTTGTATCCTACACTTTGGCAGTTGACTGCCATTGTTTGGTTGGTATTCCTTGCCAGGAAAGGACTTTGWATCCAGCTGTGTCTCTGCCAGTCCATCCCCTAACCATGGCTTCAGAAAATATTTGACAGTTGTAACCAAACTTATTAGAGGAATAAAGTGTAAAAATATCTCTGAAGTTTATGAGGTATGGGTGTATGTTGTATTGTGGTCACTTAGTAAGCTTGTGGAAACTGAAATGTTCATTTCATGAGGGCTTGCAGCCCAAATCCTAACCCCGTTTAAATAGGCAATAATGTGTTATTCTAGGGCATGGGAATGGCTTGAGGGGAATTTTCGAAAGACCTTAAATTTTAGGAAGGAATTTTGTGTTCAGGGTAGCCACAGTAGGAAGGATGTGGAGTTGTTTTACTTTTTAATTTTATCATTATTATTTTTAATATGAGATGAGGGTGGTGTCCATGCATTGTAAGGGGAAGGATGGAAAACTAACAGACTGGGAAAGAAATTTGGGGAAGAGATGGACATAGGGGATGTGTTATTGAGACTGATAAATGAGAATGAATTGGGAATGTCTTTGTGACCTGGAACGTGACAAATTTCCGAGACACGCTGGTAATATGTGAGAGCTGAAGTAAAATGTGAGATTTCTGAAGATTTCCAAAGTGATAAATAAAACTGAGGCAGGTGCCATGGAATTAAATGGGAATTAAATCAACAGTTAGAATGGTACAAGATACTTGCTTAAATAGAGCAGTACTAGCCAACTTTGCTTATTCATTTGAAAAGATTCCTGTTGATCCCTCTGTCATATATTGCAAACAAGATGAAATGTTAGCTTATAAAAATGAAAAATTGGGAAGACATAGAACAAATTGAGTAATCATAATGTAACTTTCATTGGGCAGACATGTTAGGAAAAAATATCTTTTATAAATAATATGACCACTCCAAGATATTGTTAATGATTTTCACAGATAAAATAAYCACTGATTTAACATTTGAAATTGAAACTATGCTAAGTTTTTAGAGTAAACATTGCCAGTAAGGCCTCGGTGGCTTGTTTAATCTCTGAGTAACTCATGACTGACACAAACTTGGCATCTGCCATTCTGTAGCATGAAATTATAAATGCTGGAAAGAGGGCTATTTACACAGAGTGAGTGAATTGCCCATAATTTTGCAATTTCCTGCATGAGTTTTACAAGTTTTCTCACAGACTCTGTACCATATCTGAGCCTTGACAGGTAGGAGGGTGAGGCAGGAATAGATGAAAGGACCTTAATGCCATCATGACAGCCCAATTAAGCTTTCTAATACCTCACTTCCAAGAAACCATCCTTGATTTCATTGTAAATCAAATAAATATGTGGCCCTTAGACCAGCCTTCCTCTTGACTGTAAAATCACTGTGATTATGTCTAGCTCTTTCCTCTGAGACACATGCAGACATATGTATTTTTTAGTTCTCTTAAATACACTGTATCTCCATAAATCACCATAATCTTAGAAGAAGTGAAGAAAAATCTCATCACCCCTCCAGGGTGAGGGAGAAAGGAAGAAATTAATCAGCATTATCATTTTGGCTCACAAAATGATAGGGCCCTTCAACTGAGATGGACAGGTTTTCTCTGTTGATAAACACTACTTAAATATGCTTCCCTTTGGGAGAAAAAAAAAAAAAAAAAAAAAGGATGTCCCACCTCCCCCCATCAAGTCATTAAAAACCTAGGAGTAAATAAATAAAAGCAGGGTTCATGCCCGAGCTTGTCCCCTTTTGACTGTTAAAAATACATTTGTCGCAAATAAGATGATGAAATGAGAGGACTGATTTCAGCAACTTCACCCTGATGTCATATGAAGTCCCACATGCCGTAACTGCATTCTGGTCATGTTAAAGAAATGCTAATATATTTGCATGTGATTTAAATGCAAGAGAGGGAAAGGAAAACTGTATGGGAGAAAAGTAAAGCAKAAGTAATTCCATATGTAATCCAGTAGCCCTAAGACTTGCTGGTAAGTAAATCTTTTTACTGATAAATTTTACATTTATCCATTTTTTTCACATAGTAGAAGACTGCTTTTTGTGGTCAATTTACAAGTTTCTTCAATCATTTCCAAAGATTTTTCTCCTCTTCTGTTTTACTTAGGTAAAACACAGTCTATTTGAGCTCTCTGCTGTAATAAAATAATGGAGAATTTTAGGGACAAGTGAAGATTGCTCCTGCTTACAGTCTGAACTGACCATTATAATAAATGAAGAGAAAGTGTATTCCTTCTTATAAAAATGGGACTTTTTCTCTCCCGTTTTCTCAATCTGAAAATACAAACTGTCTCAGAATAAGCTTTATGATTTTCTGGTAGCTATACCAAAGCAAAATACCATTATGCTAGTCATTTGCAGACTGCCTTTGTACTATGCATTTGTGTGCAGTAAACAAATATTCCAAGGGACTATTGTGAAATCCATAAATCACAAATTTCAGAGTTGTTTGAGTTTCTACTTCTGCTTTGTAAAAGACATTTGAAGACACACGTTGCTGTGCCAAAGTGATCAATGTATTGGCRTTAAATAATTTTTCCAATTTACTTTTCATATTCAGTTTCAGCTGACAASACAAAAGCAATGGAGGATTTCGTGGTTTATTTCTGTAGAGTTTCCTGTAAATAAATGGAGGGACRTAAATTATTATGTTAGCAATATATATCAGGAGCTAATGAATTTCAAATGAAAAATATTTCTTCCATATGTAGGACTGATATTGACATTTCTTTTTTAATGATTATGCTATTTCTGGCATTGAATGCACTTTTTTGGCTATTGTTATTGAGAGATCCCAGCAGTATTAAAATAGTCTTTGTTTCACACACATTTTTATTCAAGACAGATGACCTCTTAATGGTATATTTCAACATGAAGCGAATATATCAGCTTCATCATGTTATAAAATACAAATTATATTTCGGTGTGATTCATGATGTAGACCTACTGGGAAGAAGGGAGTATTTTCATTACTAGGAGATTTTTATGTGGTTGTGTAGGGAATTAACCCTGTCTCCAAAAACRAATACAATTCCTGAGTTGAAAATACAAGGCCTCGTTCATAAAAGGAACAATGAAAATGCTGGGTGGTTCAAAGTAATTTGGCTATAGCGGTAAATTATGGCTTCATTCCTAAAGCACACATTTGCTGAGATTACGTTAAAGTATGGTTTTATTTCTTGGAATAATTAAAGCATTAATACAAGATGCTTGTTACACTGCTGGGCAGGTAAGTTCTTGCTATCTTCTCACTTTGATTTCTGCTTGAGTAACTCTTGTTCTGTTGGTCTGAACTGCCCTCTGGAAGTGCAGGCAGTGCCTGCACGTGCACATAGCTTTGCTTGATGATCACATGAGCTTTCTGCTTAGGACCTGCTTGAAGGTCCTGCTGATCTTTTTGGCACTTGCACACACCCACATTAAAACCACTGTCACAGAAAAGTCCCATGAACCAAGGCAGTAGGATAGCTAGCCTACTGTATTTTGGTCTCTGTCAGCCTGTCAGATGCTTCCCARAGCACTTCCAGAGCCTTTTGAAACCTTTCTGGTGACAGCAGAATTTAGGTTAAAGTAGACAGGTATTTAAAAAGTGAAAGTGAAAAGCAAACCCAGACCCCTTTACAGTGTAAYTTATAATTCATGGTCCATTTCCATTCTGTCTTACCACTTTTCCTGTAGTACAGTTAACAGGAATGAATTGTATCTATAAATGTTTCATTTATGAATACTTATTCACAAATGAAATGTCTTTGTTTCTAGCATTTAAATTTCATTATCTCACCCTGAAAGGAAGTTGCAGTGTTGTTAGTTTGTAAGGTGTGGCYATAGTGAACCTCCTTCCACCGTGGAAGCAAAAGCAGGGAAGTGGTGGTTGGCAAAGCTGCAAAGAGCTGCTGTTTAGTTTCACATATAGAGGGTCATTGAACCTTCAAGCAACTAAGTTTTTCGTCAGCAGAAGAATGTTTGGCAGGAGGGTGGGATGCTTAGCAATGATTCCACATCTTCAATATTCCTTGCATTATTTTGCTTAAGATATGGTAAGTTCCATGTATCAGATTTTCAGACACTTCAAAATTAAGCCCTAATCTTTCCTGTGTGGAATCCACCAAGGTAGTGGTAGAATTGCATAGCGGAGTTATTAACAAAATGAGTAGTTGGCAAATATTGACTCACTTTCTGTAACATAATTTGATTTTATACATCCATATACCTCTGCTGCTTAACCTTTACCTACCTAATAGAAAAAAAAGCATATAAAAATCATTCTCTTTATGCTAAAGAACAGTGTGTCATGTGAGAAAATTAATAAAAACTAAAGTGAGGCCTGTCAATTACTGAGAACATTAATTATTCCATTAATAACTGTGTAGTTAAAATCTTATTTTAAAGGCATATTGGAATTGGACAGTGCAATACATTAATTTCATTTGAGGTTTCAGCCATGTGTGCTAATTGAATGATATATTTTTGGCATAGCAAAATTTCCATTATGTTCCCATTCCGTCTACTTATGATGTGTCTTTCCAGAGGGAAAAAAAAAAAAAAAAAACTTAAAGCCTACCGTAAAGGAGTGTTCTCTGAAGGTGAAGAGTGAGGGATATTAAAATGGGTATGACTTAGGGAGGTTGAACTGCAGAGAGATGGAATAAATCTGATTTTTCAAAACTGTACTTTTCATACTCTGGATCCTGTTTTCCCTTAATGCACTAAATATTTCATCACATTTAAATGCTTGATGGATGAGCTAATTAAATGCTAAATTAAAATCAAACCATGGTCACTTTGAAATACACCCATTTCCTACTTTCTCTCTTCCTGTTTTCTATTGGTATCTTTAATTTCCAAAACTACTTTAATTTGATCATCTGTTTCAAAGAGACTCCTGAAGTATGTAGTATGTGGTAAACACACATAAAAATGTGCCATAGGTACATTACAGGATTTTTATGTTAAGTGTTAATACTTTTTCCCCTAGAATTAATGACTTGGGCAATTAAGGCTAGAGTTAGTATTGCACTTTTCTGTTTTTTTTTTTTTTTTTTTTCCCCCAGATCGCTTACTATGTAGTGTGTGGGGTTTTTTGTTGGTGCTTTTGCTTTTTTGTTACTGATTCAGGGTTTTTTTCCCCCTCTTATTTCTTGTTTTTTCCCCTTTTCCCCCACTCCTTTTTTTTTTTTTTTTTGAAAGATGTGTGTATATATAGACAAGATTGAGTTGTTCTATGTATTACACTAAGAAAAATGCCCTTTTAGTAGCCTTCCTAGTCTGCAACTAGTTTAGTGGTTGTTTTGAGATACAAAGCTAAATAGAGATTTTTTAAGAATAAAAGCTTAATAGAGATTTTTTAGAAGACACTTTACTTGTCCTAAAAATGTGTCATAGAAATAATAATTTGAAAATCTAAGAGGAAGAAACATTGTTTTGGTCGATAGATCTACTTTACATAATGCTCAGAGACTTGAAAGGAGCTCAAAGCAGTTGTATTTAGGCCCATTCATTGTGTGAAATTCAGAAGTGAGCTGTTGGATTCAAAGGGCAAACTCAGACAATTTTCAGTCAAATCCAAAGAGGATGTTGGGCGGGGGGGCGGAAATACAGCAGCAAAACCATACTCTGCAAAAAAGTGCCTAGCCATTTATTATGATTGGCAACTTCATATTTCCATAGTACTTTTCCGCTGCTGAATGTTAGGCATTTCTTAAATTATTTCTCCTTCTACATTCACATTTCTTTTCCTGCTATTTTCAGCAAGGGAAAAGAAAACACCTACCTCTTTCATTTTCAGAGCTGTAATGCACTTGAGTTCTTATTCTGAGCAGGACAGACTTKCTGAAGGAGAAAATGAGTATTTTGAGTCTTTCGGCTCTGACTGCCTTATATCCCATGTGTTTTTTCACCCATTTTTGTTTCTTTATTAGCACCTTTCATTTCATCAGCTAGTGCTGATTGAAAACTAATGGTGAGGCCCAGCTGCTAAGTTAATGCTGACAATGAACAGAATCATTTCAGAGTAGAGAAGTAAATTTCTCTATAATCTGATTCGCACTCTTGGTAAGAGATGCATTTTGTTCAGTCCAAGCAGAACATTTTGGTTTGAATAGAAAACATTGTGTGGAGTCAGGCTCCCAGAACGAGCAACTGAATTCTCAATTAAACTACTTAGCTCCATTACTTGTATTTATTGTTTTCAAATTTCCAGCCACAAAGCTGTTTTGGGAGTAAAGCTTCATAGGGTTATAAACAGCAGAAGAGGGACTGGAATAACTCAAGCAGGCTACATGCACTAATTGGATGAAATGCCCTGCCTGTGAGCGGGTGCTCTCCCTTGCAGTCAGTCTTTTGATCCTTTGCCTGTCATCAGACAGCAGAGTGACAGATAATGGAAACAGGGGAGTCAAAGCACAGGGGAATGAGCTGACGAATCAAGCACTGAATCAGAAGAACTAAAGAGACAACAAAATAGGGGAGTGACTAGCTAATCTGGCATGCTGAGAATATGAAACTAAACAGCCAGTTCCCTCTTCTTATGTTTTTCAATTGTTTTTCAGATCTTTTCTTCATTTCAAGAGTTTTTTTCCTGATTTTTCTAAGAAAAAAATAGGGRAAAAAAAAAAGAAAAAAAATGAAGTTTATTCCAAACATTTCACTTAGAAGCAGGGAAGGAGGCTCGCAGCTCACTGTGATTGTCCTCTTGCCCCAAGGAGAGAATAATGTGGCTGTATGATTAGTACTTCTCTCTGCTCCCCTGCAAGACTCAGAAAGGGTGGTCTTTCATGTGCTGCCAGACTGAGTCTCCTGCCTTCCCGGAGAGACCTGAAGAAGGTAGCACTACATAAATACTTGGGGATTAGTTCTTCTCTCTCAGATCTTAAAGAATTACTCGACTGCARCCTGATACAAAAATACTGCAATGCCCAGTGGTCTGCAGGAAATGTGAGAGTGAACATGTTCAGTCAATACATTAGCTGATATATTTATTCTGCTTTCCTTATGYTACTTTGCTTTCCTATGGAAGATTCCTAGAAGAATTTAACACATTTTGGAGTTAGAAAATGTCATGCTGGGAAGCACTGAGGACTTGTTTCCTGTTTTTCAGATCTAACCTAACCCTGGTAGATTGCTCAAGTTATAAGCAGTTTCACAGAAAGCCCTGCTCTGCCAAAGTTCTCCACAGCTGGAACTGTCAAGCTTGTAGAATGTGTCCCAATACTGTGTTCCTCAGCAGCTGAAAGCAAAATTGGCATGTAGTCTACCACCACACTTYAAAGCCTATATTGAAAATAGAACACTGAAAGAAGAGGTGGGGATAGAGTGTCAGAATTGCTGTTATCAGAGTCTAGGGTGACTTTATACCAGTTCTGATGACCTTACTGAAGGGGAATGTGCAGGAAGTCACAGCAGGGCAATTCTGAGACTAGACAAAAAAGTTGSTAAGAAAGGAAAATAGATATTAGAATAGGAAGTTTGGTCTGACTTTAAACATGAGCAACAGGATCAGCTTCACCTTTAATCACCCTGTTGAGACTTCAAGTTTAAACATGAAACAAAATTACTCTTTAAGAAATACAATGGCTATAATACCTAGATTTTTATGAGCAACCTAGGCACTTCTAAAGAGGTCTTTTAAAGGAAAGTCATAGAATGAATAATGACGTTATAAAACTAGAGATGTAGCTCCAGTGTTTATTGTGGCTCAGCAATTTTCCTTTAAAATATGTGTAACTTGGCATATAACCAAAAAGTTTCTTTATTTGAGAAAAGACAAGTAAAACATGATTCTCTTCTTTCCGCTCAGAGCTGCTTTCCATAAAAATTTTGCAGGCCAGATGGTGACATCTATAACACTTGCATGATACTGCAGGACTTGCTTTTAATATTTCGGTGCAATATTCTGAGGCTTTTTGAGCAAGAGGTTCTTGGGAAGGCCTGGGGTGGGTTAACGTGGAGGCGCAGGGATCATGATGTGCCTGAATAGGCTGCCCGGCTCACCTGCGGCTCACGTCCCCATTGTGTTCAGCAAGTGTAATGTCATGTGAGAAAAAAACATGTAAAGCTATGACATTATCAGATTTCTAGTTCAGAAAAGGGGTGCCTGTGAATTCAGGAGATCATGACCTGTGCAGAATAAATTGTGCAATACAGTCTTGGTGTATGCCTGATAAATTGGTACAACCAGAATGCTGGCACTTAAGCTTGAATATCTAACTGCTTCTCTGCTTAGGAAAATCCCTGTGTGAAAAAGTGAGTTTTCCGGCCTGAGAGCGTAGTGAGTTTTTCCTGGGATTCCTGGGCTTGGGACGCAGTGGCTGCGGTCGCGACTGTGCTGCGTTCTTGTCATGGGCTGTAGGGTGGCACCTCCTGCACTTTCCACCTTTTGCAGGCAGCCCCTGCTGCCAGCAGGCTCTGCCTTCCCCTCTGTGGAGGGCTTTCCAGCAAGTCATACTTGTTTTAGATCAGCCCACGGTAGCAAATTCCCTCCCTCCTGGCCCGGAGCAGCGATCTACTTGATAACCTGCTTATTGGCTCTTCCAAAGCCCCCTCAGGCATGTTTCTGTGGAAGCTTTCCTTCTTTTCCTTCCTTCCTTTCTTGTTTTTGTTTGGCCTCCAGCTGCATTATTCCATCTGACACAACTCCAGGTAGGCAGAATGCTTTAAAAGCAGCAGAGTGAGGAACACACATTATTGATTGGAAAGCAGTGTCTTTGTCTTCCAGGTTACTAGTGTTTTTAGCGCAGAATCTGAAAAGCCACACTGACTTGCTGAATTTGTTGGGTTTTTAAAGCTGTTTTGAAAACGGACATAGTAGAAAAAACATGGAGTATTTCCAGAATAATTGTCACCAGCGCTAACGTCTATGCTTTTAAAGCGTGTTTGTCACTGTAGCAGCACAGCTTCTCTGTAGCAGGAGACTTATAATAAGGAATAGGGATTTCTCTCGTGTTACCCACCGGGTAAATATTCCATCTATGTGGCTCTTCCAGTTTTGCTGAGAGTTTAGCTTTGTCCTCGTGACTTAGAGGGTGCGTTCTCCCTTTTTAAAATCCCCAAATTATTGTGTTATTTATTTATTTATTTTAACGTAATGATACCGTGAATGAAGATCATGCAGCCAGGTGTGACTTCTCATAAACAGTGGTGCAGCCTGTAAAAGGTCGTTCCAGACCTACTATCAAATACTGTTTTAGTTCTATTTTAATATTATCTTATATGCAGAGATATTTAAGTCTATTTTCAAAATGAGAGCATAAAATCTTGGGGGAAGATAAGTATGGATCCTGCATGAATATACCTGAACATTCTTGGGTCTTAGGTAGAAGAATCACTTATTAAGTGTAGCTTATAATCAGGTACATTTTTCTACCCCCCCCCCCCCCAATAGGCTTAAGTTCTAGTAACTATTCAGGGAATAAAATAATGTATATATCATCTTTTTGAGATCTCCAGTGGTTATAAACAGCAGAGACTGCCTTTTTTTTTTTTTTTTTTTAAATCATAATGTATGTGTGCTGTTAAAACAACAAATGTGGGTATGTTGCTCACATTAAAACACATATTGATCCTTACTGAAATTAGTACACAAAATATAGCACTTGCAGCTGTTACTGTAGATTATTGAGGTTATTTCTCTATTCACTTACCTCTGTAAAAATGAACACCTTTCTGAGGTTGGCAAATGTGAGCTGTGTCAACGCCAGGGACGCTTCCCAAGGCTGGGAACAGCGGCAGCTAAGCAGTCACAAGGCAGTGCTGCCACAGCCGTGCAAGTCCTGCCTCACCAACCACAATGTATGTTCAGATACCACTGAGTAGTGCTTTTGGTAACCACAGAAATGGCTTTGAATTATCCGTACATCTTAATAGAATAACTTGTTTGCGTTTCCTACCAGGCATATTCAAATTACATCTATAATTTACATCAGAAACTGCAAATATAATTTGTTTCTTTACATTGATAAGACTGTATAAATAAAAACTATATAGATCTTTATTTTCTCTTTGAAATTGAGGAAATGATACATTACTGTGCAATTTTTTGTGGTATTACATTTTTATTGCTTTATATTGCACATGTTGAGTTTTACTGGTTGCATTCGTCATTCCATTAATTTCAAATTAAACATAAAATAGCAAAGTTCAATCATAGCTAGTAAAGCAGAAAAAATAAGTTTTGGTCTTCACATTCTAAAGTGAAATTGAGAATAGAATACAAACCAAGGAGGGGAAAAGGAATCCATTTTCCCTGCAAGATCTTCGCTACTGTACATAACAGCATCTGTTAAGTGTGAAACCTCTCTTTGTTTCCTGGGCTATCAGATGTAATTTTATTTTTTGTGACTTAACAAAGGATAATTTAGCTTTTAGCAATTATGGATTGTAACAGTTAGCAGGGGGTTRCTTTTTGCCATTGAAGTTAGTGGAGATATAGAAACATCCTTGGGAGTTCATATTAAAACATTTAAAAGGTTGACTCTACAAAGAGTTATGTCTGTAATTCATACCTGTCAAAACTCCCACAAAAATCTTTTGGAAAGAAAAAATATGCTGAAGAAAATAAAGATTTTAAGTTAAAGAAATAGATAATAAATCTAGAAATATTTCAACCTAAAGATGAAATTGCAATATCTGGCTGCAGCATGATCAGTTGCTTAAAGATTTGTCTGTGCTGTTCTTAGCTAAACAAGAAGTTGGGAATATGTAAGAAGCATGTGGTAATGGTTGCTTGAGAGCAGCTTTGTAAATGCTGAGGTAGCCAGCTCACTCAGCTGAGGTTCTTGCCTAAGGAATCCCATGCAGAGTTTAATGGCACTTCTGTGCCGTTAAAGAGTCTTTCTGGTGAACCACCTGTGAGGAAGGAGTTCCTGCAGCATGAAAATGCCGCCCTGTATTGACCGGGTTACGGACAGTGTTTGAAGCCATTTCGTCTATTATCAGTAATAGTGACCATATGCCTGAGGAACAACACATTAGAACTGAACCACTGCTGCATTGTGTGGATGCTTGTGTTTGTATAGTATGGTGGAAAATAAACTATACGGTTTGTAGTATGTGATATTTTTGTTATTTATTATATATGAATATATATTTTGAAAGCTAAGGGAGCACACAAATTAGAGGGCAAAGGGTATTACAGTGGGAGATTTGTGGGTTTTTTTCCTTTGAATTTTATTATTTTCACTGTGCTGTGACAGGTAAATTATTTTTCATTTGTAACGGTGCTTTGTACTAGAGGCATTTATGTCCAAAGTAACTCATCATGCCTAGAGGTCTAGTCAAAAACACGATTTTACTCCTCGAGCTGAAGGCAGACTACTGGAATTAAAAACTAATGAAAGAGAAGTCCTGATCAGGAGGAGCCATATGGAGCTCTTGTAGCAATGAAACACAGTGTTCTACTTTGCTGCCTGTCTGCAGGATGCAGAGATGAAGCCCAGGTGCCAAGTTGGAGTTAATGAGCCTAAGCATTTTATTTAAGCTGCTTCTGTAAGACACTCAACAATAGTTGAGTGAAAAACTTGGATCACTGCTTCATCCCTTTCCCAATCCACTGTTTTGCCTCACCTGTTTTGCCATATTGTTGATGATGATATGTAGGCTGCCACCAACAGGCAATGCCGTCCTGCATCGCTGTTCTTTGGAGCCTGCTAGTTTTGTGTTTCAGTCTACAGGTTTGGAATTATTTTATGCTTTTGAAATTTTGGCAGAATGGCCCTAGTACCTGCCTCTGCTCTGATTTGTGAAGTCAGCTGCTTAATTATGCACCAGCCAGACTAAAATTTCTGGTAAATAAATGTGCATATTAAAGCCAAATAACCATTTTTGAATAGAAATAACCAGAAAAATGAACTGATTAGCCACTGATTATTCTACCTTTGTGAATAAGCCAGCATACTCTAAAATAATAATTTTTTAATTATTCAATAGAATAATTTTAATGAATATTACTTCTTGCAAGCTTCTTTATCTCTGAAATTGTCTGCCTTGATACAGGGCCTCAGGGAAAGTGGTTTAATTAAAAAATAAGTTTTTCTCTCAGTCTGCTGAGTCCTGAGTAGACTAACATCTGCTAACTTTCTAATCCGTGCGATGTAGTGCTACTGGTTTTCTTATTTATTTCTGTGCATCTCATGAGAGAGCYGACTCCAGCAGATCGTGTTGATACCTCTATCCTGCTGCTGAAAATATTTTGGTTAGGTTTACTTATCAGACTGTGAGCGGTAAGCATTTGCTAACCAACATTCCTAATCCTTGCTCCTTATTTAATTTGAAATTCTAGTCACCTTATACATTATTAACTTCTTGATATGATAAGCTACTTGTATATCTTCTATTAGCATTTGTTTTTTGAGAGCTCAGCAGTACTTAGTCGCTACAAATTATTGGAGACACAGTAATAACCTTTTTAATCTTATGTGCAAAGTCCTCTAGGTCTCTATTACAAAAGTAGATTGACCTTTTTCAAAGCATATACATGCCAAAATGGGTCAGTGCCTCACAGGACAAGCTGTCTCCTATTTTTATCAGTGTAGACCTCACTAATCTAGAGGGGAAACAGTTTCATGAGCCATCTTTCAAATGAAGATGTGAGTTAGGGCAGCGGGAGCATCTGGGCTTCTGCTTTTGCTGAAAAATGACTGACGCAAATGGATCTTTCATCTACTGGAGCAGATTTGTGATATGTAAACAGGAGATCTGTAATGGCTGATTGTGAACGTGGCAGCCAAATTAACCCTAAGCAAAAAATATAGGTGATCTGTGTGAAGAAGAAAACAAGGATACTTGTATGATGTATTTTTGTAATTGTTCTTGACACGAAAAAGCAGAATGCTACATCATGGAAGAGAGTAAATATGTTCCACAGCTTCTGGAGGTTCAAGTTCCCTTTTCCAATTGCAGATTTAACTACATGGAAAGAAGAAAAGACTAAGAAATGTTTGAGGTTATTTTGATGTTAATTTGATCTGTATTGGTTGATGGGTGGAATGAATGGCAATATGTTTCTGTGCTTTGGAATAAACCATGTCGGAGAACTGTATAATCATCAGTAAATTACGCGCCTCTTTATTTGCCTGACACTTTATTTCCTTATTATGTTTTTGTGTATCCCAGCTTGTTGTTTATTGCAGGCTTCAGACGACCACATGTGAATTCTGTCTGGTTTATGTTGCAGTGCGAGGTTGTTTCGTGCAGATCTGAGAGTGCAGTGTGATGTGTTACATCTCTAACCACATGGTGATGTGATGTGAGCAACGTGGTTGTAGTACTCACTGTAATTGGAACGTGTCCCTAAAGGTCACTCTTCTTAAGCAAGCTTCTTACCGAGTGCTCTTATCTAAACGGAGTTCCTTAACTTTTAGAGTAGATTTTCCGGGTGCTTTGTTGCTGAGTGCCTTCATAACCTGTGTGACATCCCTGGGAAGCTTACCATGGAGTGAAGGAGACATGATAAAGCCTTTCCTTATATTCTACCCTCCGTATTTTCATCCTGAGCAATTGGTCCATGTATCAACAGAAGAATGAAGTTGAGGCTTATGGCAGCAGTGCATCACTTAAAGTGCAAGTGTAATATCTGTTTTCCAATCTCAAACCCATGAGAATAGAATATTAAAGGTAGCAGTAGTTTATGTTCTTGACTGACTGAGCTTACTGCCTGTAAAATCAGATTTGAGGAAAGTAATTGTATTTTACAAAGATCTCAGTACCCTCCTCTGTCTGCTGATGATTTCAGTATCATTTCCTGGATTTTAGTATGTTAGTATACTTTCTAATAGTACTGATTTTGGTTGTTTGGACAAGTATATACTATAGTTACTGCTTTACATAATATAATTTTCTGTCTAAGTTAGAGATACTTTACATGTCTAATGATGATATGACTATTTTTGTAAACAACTACCCATCCTACCTCCCTAAATCAAACCTTCTGTGTTGAGCTGTATAAACATAGGTTAGATAGCAGAAAAAATACGGCAAAACCTTCACATTGCCACTGAGACCCCCCAAAAGACTGCAGGAGAGATTTGCAGAATTCAAAGAGAGAAATGGGCGTGCAGTTGGTATCCTGGAAGGTTGGATTAAAAAACAAGGGGAAAGAGCAACCCTATAGCCAAACTTAATAGAAAAAGCATCATCAACTTTATGTAGAGGATTTATGCTGCATGCATGAGAAAAGAGCCTTCAAGCTGAGCAGTAGTCCCAGCTGCCTGCCCTGCTTTCTATCCAGCGGCTGAGAGAGAGCTTTGAGTTTCCGTGTTCGAAGAGTCTGGGCCACCCTTTGGAAGTGCATGAGTGTATGGAGAGAGCCCATGTGAAGGGTTTAACATAGAAATTTGATTCAGATTAATAGTGCTTTAATTTCATTCAAAGTAATGGTTCTACACCTGTAGATATACCAAGAAGAGAGTCGTGTTTATAAGCAAACTCAAACCTGTTTTACAAAGTATATGGGAATCTGATAGTGTCGTGTAGTACGTGGAGGAGCTTAGTTGCAGGACTTACTGATGGTTTTCAAATCCCGGTGTTATGGCACAACTGATCCACTTAATCAAATCACGTTGCTGGAGGATACACMTAAGGAACAGAAGGTGTTGTCACAGTCATTCCTATGCAGGTATTCAGAGCTCACAAGGCCTGTTCGGTTATGGACGTCAAAGTGCCCATGTCTCTGTCCCTTCAGCTGAAACCTGAGTGACACCTGCCATGAGCAGAGCACAGGGCCCTGCATGGGCCCCAGCAGAGCTGTGCCTGGGGTCAGGGCTTTGCTTTTTAGACCCTTTGGGTTCTTAAGCAGTGTAAAATCTCATCCTTTAGTGATAGTTACTGTAAATACAGCTATGCTGTTATTTGCCCATCTGAGAAAAATAAGCATGGGCGTATAATAACCGTTGAGGGAGTAATAAAGTCAGAATAACATGASTACAGTAAAGCCCTTCTGTCAGCAGTGAGCTACTGAAGCCTGGTTTCCTGCAGATTTGTGCCTCTTGTTTGATTGACTGGTGGCAAGAAGGTGCCAGATAGAATACAAGTTTTTCTTGTTGCTGGGTGGTTATAGGGTCAGTGTGGGGATGTTGGGTATCTGAGGAGATGGGACCTCTTTGACGCTCTTTACACAGTTTCTCTAATCTCTGTTGTGCAGCTGCATTTGTAGGCAGGAACTCATCCTCTAAAAATTCAGTTGAAATTAGCAAATGATTCAAAAGTTAATGGCAGGAACAAATACGCGTACATACCTATACCCTGAATGCATCTGCATAAGCTTGAGGAGCCAATGTAAGCCCAAGCGAGAAAATAGTACAWACTAGGAAAGAGCATGGTTGCAGTTAATGAAACTTAAAAATGTTCTGATTGCAGAGTCAGATATAACCRTTGCTTTATATGAAGTGTTGCTGAAAATGATCAAATGTCAAAGATCTCTGCTTTGCACTTAGACCCTCTGTATTCTCATTAATGAAAGCTGAACAAAAAAGCAGAGATAACTGTAAAAGGCAATGCAAGTATGCAGTAAGGGCTTTTTAAAAATAACTTATGAAATTGAGTTCAAGTACAGACATTAAAGAAGTAACAGTAGGGGTTTTTATTTCCAGTGAAAACAGCGTCCGTTTTGTTTTTTTGACTAAAAGACAGTTAATTCGTAGAATGGTTTTGTTGATTAAGACAGCACTCTAAATGTTGCATGTAAAAGTTGCTGAAAATGAAACAACTTGGGGTTATTTTGAGTGGTTGTTGTTCTTACAAAGGAAATTATGTGACTGACATCTTTGTGGTAGTGAATTATGGATCTCCACCAGAGACTTAAAAGTATATATGGTTCAAAATTAATGCTTATGGCTGATACTACTCTGAATGATACAAAGAGAAAGCATAATGCCAAGAATTTAACTGTATTACTATTACTGTTTATGAAGGAACTCTTAATAGACCATAGAACCAAAAGATTGTGTAGGAAGAAACCGGAAACCCTCCGGATGTATATCCTAGCATAGAATGCAATTCCTGTAGGAGTTCATTAAATCTTTATGTGATATCACCAATTTATTGCTGTTTTATCAACACTCAATTTTCTTAGTACCTGTTTGCAAATGCATTCATATGACTTGAAGGACAAAATGTAATTGTTTTGCCACACTCTTTTGGCGGGATGTAACACAACGCTAATTGAAGTCGAGTCCTAAAGAGGAGAGAGGAGGTGGATGGTGTCCACGTTCAGAAAGTGGTCGTTCCACAACTTCCCTAGAGGGTTTGAGCAAAGTTTGAGCAAGGAGAGGGATACCTTCCCTTGAATGATATATTCAAGATATATTTAAGAACCCAGCGAATAAGCTTGCCATAATTTCCATTTGCTTCAGGTAGGTCTTGGTTACCAGAGCTGAGCTTGAAGAAAGAAGCCCTGCAGCTCCATTAAAAGTGGTGTTTATTATGCCTGCCAGTAATTCCATGTATCTGTAATCTGTAAATGTTTGTGTTATTGCTTTCACAATAGACTTAATTTAATTTTCTGCTTTGTTATCAGTTCCACTTCTGATATGTACCATTTTTTAGATCCATTGTGTTTACTATACATTTTTTATGTATGCTTTCCATCAAAGATCAGTCATTTCTTTGGAAACAGTGGCAGATTTCTTCTTCTGGACAATGCCTTACCCACTTTTTAGAAATACGTTTACCTGTGTTTGTGTAAGAGGGTTACTGTAGTGATATGTGAAAGTATAATGTCAGGAGGGTAACATAATGAATATAGATATCTCCCAGCATCTATGAAGCTGGAAATATTTTGTCTTTAACAAATAGGGATATAAAAGACAAAACTGGAGCGCTATCTAGAGATGGACTAACAAGATGCAGAGACTTCTGCAATATTTGCTGAGAAGTAATTAGAACATGGTCAGCCTCTGTGATTGTTTTGTATCAGACCTCATAATTTAGAGAGAAGAAAATGATAAAAATTTAGACTAAGGCTCAGATGACTTTCTCTCTACCCTGAGCTATTTTTATATTTAAGAATAGTATGCTTAGATGTCTAAAATGCTGTATTGTTAATGATCAAGGAGCAGATCAATAAAATAATAAACACAAAACACTCAAGATATGATCTCTATTGCTGGATTGTGCATCTGAGGAAAACTTTGTTATTAAGAAACTAGGAAGGGCCCTGGTACAGAACAGAACAAATAATATTTTTCCATTAGACTTCCCAGACCTAAAATGTTATTTTTCTATTAAATCAAAAGTGAAATCCATAATATCATTTTAGATAATATTTTGAAGTTGCAGGGAAATGAGAAAAATTTTTTGTTCAAGAACTTAYATAAAGTTATTGGCTACCTTTTTTAAAAACAAATATATATTTTATATATGTATATTATATAYAATCTGATGGAGAAAAGAGCTAGGCATGAGGTAGGGGTCACAGATTCAGAGTTAATTTAGAGTTTGGCAGTTGACTGAGACATGACTGGCAAGGAGATTTTCAAAAGGCTGTAACTGTAAATTGGAAATAAATGGAAAAGGATTATATGAGTGGGAGTCAGCTTTGAATCTATAATGCATTTCCTGAGACTGACTTGTTCATAAAAGAGCGTGTGTTTAATATGTCTAAGAAATATTTAAGCCACATTGGTATTTGAATAAATGTTTTATTTTTAAAGTTCGGTTCTGGAATGGCTAAAAATGAATTCAGCATGTATATCCTTGCCATCAGCACGAAGGATAAAGAAGCAATCACTAGAAACCTTTTTTTTCTTTCCCTCTCAGTCTCTCTCTTTCAGACTCATATTATTATGTTGCTGCTTATTTCCTAATCGGTCCTTTAGTCCTTGCTACATCATCTGTTTTTTTAGGAAGTATTCCTCTGAGAAGAAGCCACAGCTGTACTGGCTTAGGAGGCAGTGTGGGGAGAGAGCGGCTYTCTGGCAGGATGGCTGTTCACGTTAGGGTGTGGGAATGTGGTGACAGCTGAGGTGCCTGCCAAACGGGGCGCTTGTCTCTGCTCCTTTGGCCCTGTTCTGCAATAACAGAGGAAGAGGGAGGTTTATGCCCAGAGTAGCATTTGCCGCAATATGTTATATGGGAGCCAGTAGCACTCATAGATGTATTATAAACCTCTCCCGAGTCTCTGCTACCTCACCTGTAGCAGCATGGAAAATACGAATGAGTAATATCTGCACTGTCACTGTGATGCGTGTGACTTAAGTCCTCCCAAGTTATGGTTGTTGCATATTATTCTTCACAGGTGAAATCTGTGCTTTTAAAATCCATGGGCAAGAAATGCCATTTGAAGCAGTTGTGCTAAACAAGACCTCTGGAGAAGGTCGTCTTCGAGCAAAAAGTCCGATTGACTGTGAGCTGCAGAAGGAGTACACATTCATCATTCAGGCCTATGACTGTGGATCAGGACCAAGTGGAACAAACTGGAAGAAATCTCACAAGTGAGTGAAAATGAGGAAAAAAAATAGTGCTTTGGTATGCATTTACATTATAGTACAGATCAGTTGAAGGATGCCTTTTGTACTATAGGTAGGTGGAGTACCAGTTTAGGTTTATTTTGTGTCACTGCTTTCACATTAAATAAGTTGACTAAACGTATCAACAAGGACATGGAATCTAACTGRCGATTGGCATTTGGAGGAGATTTAGTTCTCTCTCTTAATCCCATTTCAAATGGTAAAAAATTAGGGAAATGGACCAGATTTTTACTGTATGCRTAAGTATAAGCTGCAGCAGTGCTGCTCTTGCCCAGTACTTTTCTGACCTTGGCATTTGGATAGAAAACCCCAGAAAGTTCAGATCCTCCAGAAGAGGGGATAATGCAAGTTAATAGGTAGTACTTCATGCTGTGGAGCCAGTTCCCTTCATAACCTTAAATGACACAGAGTCTTTTCACCTAGTTAATGAAACCAAGCTCCAGACCACTAATAAAAGATTAAATTTACTTATGTGTGGATGTACAACACATCTACACATACATAGTTACACATACACAGTTGCATGTACAGTTATGCTACTAGAGCTGTCTGGCGACTACTATACAAACTGCTTTTTTTGCCATGAGAGCCCTTAAAATAAATGAATAATAGCAATTACTCTTTCTTTTGTTCATTGAGGACACATGATAACTAAAAGTGTAATTAACTCTGTAATTCCTCAGAACTTTTTAAGTATACTAAAATTAAAAAATACGTGTTTTTAAGGAATCCTGTATTAAATAAAGGTGAAATTACAGAAACAATTTTGCTTCATATTATTAAAGCTTAGGATGATTTTTCCAACATKTGTCGTAACAGTATAGCAGGTGTTACACTGGTGGAGAATTTTTGTCCAGTCACAACCAAAATTAAATTTGTTGTGTTGGGACCAGAAGTTGGTAAACTGGTGGTGGTTTGTATACAAAATAAAACAGTAAGTTAGGTTGTCTGAGGCTACCATGGTTTATTCTTGGCTCTGCTTGGCTCTTGGTTTCTGTCTAGAAGGTTCCTCTACTGCTTTGTCCCTCTTTTAGTCTGTCAGTTCATACTGTAAATTACTTTAAAGGATTGCCTTCAGGGTTTGTTCTTTGAATACAAAAGGACTTTTCATTTTTGACCCTCAAGGCTTTACAGAATGCACTTATTGATAATGTGACACAGTCATTATCCTAATGAGAGCTGCCAGCAACAAGAACCCTACCCTTTGATTTCTTCTTAAGTGAGTGTGTCGCTGTGAATCACCAGGGAAGCTCCGGCCCACACTGACAGTGGATGTGTGGATCATTTCTGCCCTTAATGTTGTGTTACATGTCAGTTTGAGGGACTTTCACAAGCTAGATGTGTAATATTGCAAGTCATTAGGATATTAGGTAATTTAAATCAGCACAATACAAGAGAATTATTTAATGCTGAAGAATATTCATAAACTGGCCATTTTTAGTAATGAATATATAACAATACTGTAATAATCTTTTCTCTTCTTTAATCTATTACTTCATTTTATATAGAAAAAATTCCACTTTTTACTGGTGGTCTATTTTAAGCGGGAGCACCATGAAACCTTCCCTGTGCTGGCTGTGGCAATATGTTTTCAATTAACATCACAATATGTTTTCTAACTGCTAAAATTAAACATACCAGTATATTCTCATTTTAGCACAGGTTTTACTTGATTTCTAGTTATTTTCTGCATCAGTCCTGTAAATGTTCAGGAAGCAATCTGTTAACATGATCTTACTTAAAATCATAATCAACTAATTCATTTACTTCTTCTAGGGCAGTGGTCCATATCCAGGTTAAGGATGTCAATGAGTTTGCACCAGCTTTCAAGGAGAGTGTGTATAAGGCCACAGTGACAGAGGGAAAGATCTATGAAAGTATCCTGCAAGTAGAAGCCTTGGATGAGGACTGTTCTCCACAGTACAGCCAGATATGCAATTATGAAATTGTCACAACAGATGTTCCTTTTGCTATTGACAGAAATGGTAAGTTTAGAGATGGATGCAGTTTTACATCCCAGGCCACATACAGTAATTCCTTTATATGTAGCACTGCCAGCTGATGTCAGCAGATACTGATAATGTGCCCCTTTTAGTTCTTACTGAAGAGAGTAATGCTGTTCTCACTTTGGAGGATAAACAGTTATGTGGGGAAAGTGCATCCCTTTTACATCCGGTTTGRTCAGAATGTGCTGTAGTTATTTATCATGGTACCCAGTCATCTAGTTTCAGAAGAACAATATTTTTATCTGTCAGTTTATTCTTGTAATTATCTCAAATCTAATTTCCTGTCAACGGAATGACGTTTCTTAATGCAGGTATGCGGTCGTATCCAGTAGAGTTGGTTCACTGTTTATGGTTAGTCCCATTCCCTTGAACTTTCTAGGTTAACCTGCAGAAGGGACTATCTTCTGGAGATATTTCTTGATTGCTCAGAGATTCAGGGAGTGATTCCCCAGATCTACCCATTTATGGTGCTTCCTGAAGCAGGACCCTTATTCTGTAGTATGGAACAAAATACACTCTGTGGAATAAAATGTGCACTGGATAAGAGTAACTTTTTTCTGGCTTTTAGTTTTCTAGTATTAGAGGAAAACATCTGAGGAAAAAAAAAACTATTTTTTATTTCTTTTTGCAGCAATTTCTGACTTGGGCTGCCCTGCCTGTCAGCTCTTTCTAGTCAACATGTTTTTGGGGAACAGCCCCAGACAACTCACTGAGTTTGGGAGTAGAGATTTGGCTGTGCTATAATTCCATTGAAGATCCTCCCTGGTTACTTCTCACAATGTAAAGATTAGTCACACCGTCTTACAAGGCCCTCAGCAGTCCAGTTTGCAGATGAAGGTCCTGATTTTTGTGAAGCTGGAGGAAGAAACATGTAATGAAGAGCTGACAGGTTGTGCTATACAAGCAGTGTGCAGAGACATCAAAGAAAAAATCCAGGACACCTTGTTGCTGATTTTCACACAGCTGTGCTGTATAGATACTCAAAATTTCAATTCCTGTGCCCCTAGAAGTTCTTTCTCCAGAACAAGCACTTTGTGTATATGCCTAGGGATGCGTTGATTTATCTCTCCTAACAGAATCATTTAATCCATGCCCTTCAAAGGAGGGGAATACTTCTTGGAAGTTGAATCTAATTTGGGGGCAAATTAGAAATTGAAAACATATGTGGAGCTGCTGTTTCTCCCAGCAGCTGTTTTCATGTTGGGTATTTCTTTAAAATACTTTCTCCTTTTGACAAATGATTCATATTTACTTGTGCAGCTTTTACCTAATGCACAGCTGAGTATCAAAAGATAATAACTGGTTAGCATCAATAAAATGCAAATGATATTGGGGAAACAAGCCCTCTTGTTATCATACTCTCCATGGGAGGCAAATATTCGGTGTACTCTGTAGGAAGTGTAATAGTAATGCTTATGATTGTGTTTAAGTAAATGGGGTCAGCTGGCACAATAACCTTTTATAAGAGCAATAGCAAAAAGGATTTTTATTAATGGAGTGAAGCAGTTGAAACTACATAACTGCATGCAGTTTCCTCCGAGCTGCTCCTGCTCCTGAACTGTCTCTGGTTGTGAGAACTCCCATCTTCTGTTAAAAATTTTTCATGTTTCTGTTTGAAGCCACTATCCTTCCAGAGCTCAAAGTGACTTGCCAGTTTGTGGCTTGTTACTTAGCAGAATTGCAAGTGGTTTCGTAGTGGGCTAGGGGCAGCGATCACAGATAAATACACAGTGATTAGAGTGGCGTGGTGCAGCCGCTCCTGCTGTTCATGCTCCTCAGGTGCCCTTGCATGGTACAGCTGGCACCTGAGCAGCCAGGGCTTCCCTGCAAGCTCTAAAGAATGTGGAAATCTGGAATGCCCTTATGAGACATACTTGCCTCTGTGTACTTGTCACCAGCATTTCCAGCAAAGGCAGAGAGAAAATCCTAGACTTAAATTTGACCTCGAATAGTGAATAAAGATGAATAATTGGTGGGGGGTTGTATACTTGAAGTTTTATGGTCATGAATTCCATTAATAACTTTTTGATGTTTTTGTTCCCTAAAAGAGCAGTGCTGCCATGATCAGCAGTAATTGCAGTCTAATTTTCAGTTTTCTTTAGATAATGGTAATTGTTTATCCCACTGGGATTTGGGGCAGAATAGATGGTTGCACTTTTTATTTTGTGGCAGAAATATGTTGATTAGTTCTAACACATTTCGCTGCTCAGAATGTCTCTGTGCCAGCTGAGTTGCGCTTTATCTAGCGCAAATTCTTTGGCTTTGTGCCCATTTTTATTAGCTGTGRGGTGTCTTAAAATAGATGTACAACATGCCTAGGACTATGTTTGTTAAATGCTCTGCTAATTAGGTTTTTGCTTATAGTTTAGCTTATTGTGAAAAGCAAATCTAGGCAGTGAATTCCACTATTTCTAGCGGAAGACTTAGCACTATGTCACATGAAAGTGATGACTTTTTCTGTTTTCAGTAATGCAAATATGTTTGCTTGTTTGTTTTCCTCTAGTCTAGATCCTGTTGAAATCAATTCACAGATTTGCATTGCCTACACTGAGTACTGGATTAGATGTTTAGAAACAAATCTAAAATGTAGTGGGCGGCCCCAAAACTATGGGCTATGTGAGGAAAGTTTTTCACCACCAAACTAAGCAAATAGCCACTGGTGCAGACCTTTGAAACATTGTTCTGACAGTTTTAGCCTTTTATCATTCTCTTTTTAGGCAAAACAAATCTGGATCAATCCAGGGATAATTTGCTTTCTTGAAATACTATAATAGATATGGGGAAGGTTTGCAGAAAGAAGGAAAGAAACCATCAACCAGTAGCAGTGCAGAGGCTACTTCACTTACCAGACTCTGTGAGGCAATATAGACAGCCAAGGTTGGTGCAGGGCAGGGCCAAATTATCTCACTAAATTGTGCACCTATATTCTGGGTAGAATAAAGCTTCCCATTTGTACTTGACAACTTTGACCATGTGTGTAAAATTCCTTGCTGAATAAAATTATCTTATGTTAGCGAAACCGTAACACTAATAAAATTGACTCTCTTGTATATGATGAGCATAATCTGGAAAATAATGAACTCTTAGTCATATAATTAAGTCACTTAATGGTAAAGGACAAATTCAGGCTTTGCTGCAAAAAGAACTAGGACTAAACGGATAAAAAGCATTTTAACAGATGTTTGCATGCCATGTAGTTTAGTTGTCAACCCAGCAGAGAGTCCTAGTCACCAGTTCAGTTGCCATTCAGTACTGCCTAGATTGTTCTTTTTAAGCAACCACAGTGTGTGTCTCTATTGCAGCATCAGCAGAACGACACTTTTAATGCGTTTTCTACCTTCATTTGTGAGTGGRCATGAGCAGAGGGGTGAAGAATATAGGTATAGACACAAATTTAGTTATGATTCTGACCTGTAGCTTCACCTCGGGGCTGGGGAAGGGGAATTCATGTCTATTACTTAGCTTTGTCATTTCTAAAATGGTTAGAATGGCGATAATATTTGACCACCACTTTGCAAATACATGTTCAAATTGTTCAATGTGAAAATGAGTTAAAAAGCACACTCATCTGTCCTGTCACTACAGGTTTTATCAAGCTATGTCTCTTGGCAGATAGACCTCAGCAGGGCCTCACAAGGTCATGCAGCAGCTTTTGCAGCACTGAGGTGCATGTCAGGAGCTATACAAATATGGTATTGTGTCAGAAAAGAAGCAAAACTTTACAGTTAAGCATTTTTCTTTGTTTTTTTTTTTTCTTTGTTTTTTTTTTCATAACTGACCATTTCTTTCTATTACCATTAAAAAGAGCATTTCTGTCACAGGAATCTACTGGCTTTCTCCCAGTTGACTCAGGGAGCCTGTCTCCCCATAGTGCTCAGCAGACAGGGCTGCTCATGAGAGCAGACCAGCCTGGCAACATTTGCAGGTTACAAGACTCAGTTTTATCCTTCCTACTCACACAAGGAATAACCATGAGATTTAAGAGGGAGTTGCTGTAGTAGATTAGATCATTAGTCAGAGTTTTCCCCTGCTCTTGTGATTTTAATCAGCTGCTTCAAACATGATGAAAGAAGCCCATGAAGTACGGAGGGCTCTATTGAATTATGCCCAAAAGTGACCTTCGAGAAATAGAAGTGTAATGACATGTACCCTTAGATGGGAATATTTATATTCCTGTTGTCATTTGTTTCAGTGTTTTTTAAAAATCTACTATAGCTATGGAAATTTCCAGGAAAACACAAAGAAAGACTAAGGAAAATGATTTTTATGGGATAACTGTGAGCTGTGTTGAAAAGTGTTCACTTCTATAATTTAAAAGCAGCCTTTTTAATGTTACTGAGTACCCTTTTGTTCATGGTAAGATGTAAATATAAATTCTTGGTCTATCTACATTAATTGGCCTGTATTTATAGTGTATCCTGTATGTAGTCATATTGATTAAATTGTATAATAACAAAGTAGCATAAAACATTAGATGTAACAGGAAAAATAGAAGAATTAGGAAATCAATAAACTATTCAGTAACAGCTACGAGACATTCAGGTGACCTTCCAATATAAAACCTAAATAGTCCAACTATTTGGACTCCAACCTTTGGAGTCCAAAGACCATAATGAAATGCACATCTTAGAAGATAGTTTAGTGAAACTCTACTGATTTGTAGTTACTTACAAATCTTAGAAGACAGTTCACATACCAAGCAAAATCTAACAGTTTGCTAGTGCATTTTTGGTCAGTTCTGGTTTCTAGAGATTTCTATGCTTCATAGAGTCATAGAGTAAAACAATATATGTCATAGAGTAAAACAATAGCAAAGAGAACATAGGGAAGTGTAAGAATGCATATAAGAATGCAGAAAGATAACAGATACTGAGAAGATATTCAAGGAAAAACAAACACATGATATCAGTATTTCATTAAATCCTTGTAGGTAAGTGTAAATCCAATAATTTGAGATAGTGAAATGAGTAGATTAGATTTTTGTTTTATTAATTATGGACTCTGAAAAAAGAAAGAGTTTATTTGGTGCTGTAGTTATGTTTCCTTGGGGCAAAAGAGTCTCGTGGCAGGGGTCAGAGTGCCTGGCCAGAGCAGAGGGACAGCGAGAGGAAGAGGAGGAAGCTGGAGAACACAGTGCTGTTTCCATATTAGCCTTTGTAGATCCTTTTCCTTAAGCTTCCCTTTCCTAATGATGCAGGAACAGTGAGTTAGTGAGGGAGTTAGTGAAAGGCTTTATTAAAAACTTCCATTTGTCTGCTTTTTCCTTTTCTCAAGTTTCACATGAATGACAAAGTCTAGGCGTGATCCAACATTAGATATGTAGATTGGCACTTGTAGAAATAAGACCACTTTATTAGCCCTCTGTCAGGATTTTGCTGTTCCCATTTCCAAATTTAGGCCAAACAGCTTGCTTTACAGATCCACATCATAGGCAGTTCTAATGTCGAAGATTGATCCAGAGCTTTCCCATTTATAGGAAGTTTGTTTCTTTGATTCCAGAACAAGCAAACTCATTCAAAGAGAGCAACCTAGAAAATGTGAAACATACTAAGCAGTTTCAGTATCAACTAGAAGTGAATTTCAGTGGATATGGATGGAGTTATAATGCTGAACTAAATGCTCTAAATTACATTTGAACAGTGGTCTTCTAGTCCTGCAGAAAGTTTTATCTGGGAAAGATCTTTCCATTTGCTCATGATAGTTATTATTTATTTATTCCTGGTGCAGGTAATCTGTCTACCTCATTTGTGTTTCAGGCTTAACACAAAAATTTCTGTTATTGCTGATTTTTATTTTCTGCATGATAGCTCAGTCTCAAAAGTTCATGTATAGATGAAGATTTGTGGGAACATGATCTTTTCTTATTATTAAAACACAGGGAAAGGGTTTAAAGGTACTCCTGATGTAAAGGCCTATAACAGGAGGGGGTGAAAGGAAGATACTTCGACTCGGTCTTCGCTCTCCCCGTGTCTAGGTTTTCTGTTGTCTCCAGCTTGATACATGGCATTGGCAAAAAAAATTATTTTAGCCAAAGGATTTTTTTTATTTATTATTTTAATTTTATTTACACTGGATGAAGAAGAAAAATGCTGTCCATTCCTTGTACTTGTTCTGTCTGTGGAAGTCCTGCATGTCCCAAAGAGCATTCTAGTCACAAAGGACTTGATCAGCCAGGCTGCAGATATTTGGATCTGTATGAGTTTAACCAAGAAGTGACTGCTGAATGCTCTTTTGTGTTGTATCTACAGGTAACATCAGAAACACTGAAAAGCTGAGCTACGATAAACAGCACCAGTATGAGATAATGGTGACAGCTTCGGACTGCGGGCAAAAACATGCAACCGAAAATGTCTTGGTACAAGTTAATGTCAAACCAGTGTGCAAGCCAGGCTGGCAAGGTAAAGTTTAAAAGTTTATGTGGTTTAGTAATGTTCTTGTACTTTCTTTTCTTTGGTGTTTTCAGTTGTTTACATTTGCCGTATTTGCCTTCATGGCAACAAACGGCACATGAGAAAAAAGCAAAAGTTCTGCTCTAACAAGTAATATTTTAATTCAGTCCGAATATACTGCAAAGCTTAAAAATGATATTGCTGTCTGCTTTTCTTCTGCTGCTYCTTTAGATAAAGTGTTTTAGAGCCACCATGAAAAAGTACTTCCCTGTTCTGTATCAGAATTGTTCATATCATCTCGTTTGCTGAGTTGTTTTTCCTGTATATGCACATATAGTGTAAGTCAAGATGTGTTCAGTTGGCAGCCATAGTGAAAACAATTGGTTTATTCTCATTAGTGCCCATATATTGGGAGATTTCAACTGGAACTACTTTTGTAAAAGAATTGCGAGTTTTGGGAGTCTCCTCTTTTAAAATGAGGRCACACCTAGATGGCATTAGATTGGGAAAGTAGATTTGCCACAAACTATATAGTATTAATGTGCAAATGAGAGCTGCTCTAGGGGCAAATTGACTGAATATGGCCACATTGTGCAGATGTTATTCAGGACAAACCTGAGTTATAAAAGAGAATGCTTGCAAAGGAAAAAAACAGTTTTACTGATGTCCTTGGGTAAATTTGTAGAACTGACAGAGGAAAAAGGGGTTTATTTGTGAAGTGTCAGCCCTAATCTGGAGGATCTTGGGATGCAATGAATTTGCAGTATCATGACTCCATTTTCACAGAACTTTTGAAACTAATTATATTTAAATATTTCAGGTATGTATTATATTCTCTCGCTCCAAGTATTTTGACTGGTAAGGATAAAATATTTTCACATTTCCTAACTGAGTTTGTTGAATATTCCAAACTTTACCATTTATTCTATAAATCAAAAAAAACTTGTTAAAAAAAAAGATGTTAATCAGTTTAGTTCTCATTTTATGGAATCCTTCCTAATGGATGAAACAATACCAAGTTTTAGTGTGGGAATTGTATTGAAACAGTAGATTTGAAATAGTAAAATAGTAGAGTCATTTTCATGTTATTTTCATTCAGGTATGTCTTTGAGTGAATAATTTTTAAACAAAAACCTCACAAATGATGTGACTTTATTGTCCAGTATTATCATACTTATTTCATAATTTCAGTATCGGTTATAGTAAAAATGGTCATTCGGACATGTTCAGGGGTTCAACAGGAGTAATGGAAACAACCTCAAATAAGATATGTATTATTTTGTATTTTGAAGTGTGACTTCTTTCTTAAGGTTATGTGAAGTGTACACAACCTGTTTATGGTTTTAGTGAAAGCTGGACATCAGCTCTGGTTTTTATGCATACGCAGCTCTTCTTTTCCATCTCCTGGAAACTGGAGAGCTGCTTGCGAATTGTGGTTTGTTTAACACTAGGTAGCTAATAGGAAAGGCTGCCAGCTTGTAATTTTCGATGCATGATGATGACAGAATAGACTACTTGTCTGTTTGTATTATTAAAAAAAGAAGAGAAAAAAAAAAAGAAAACAACATAAGGAAAACAATAAAGCAGTACATTGCATAAGAGAGCAGCTTGTCTAAAGCATGTTAGAAATACAGAGAAAGGCCAAATTCAAGCATGGTGAATTTTATCAAAGCATATCCTTTTTCTTTGTTTTGATTGTGGGCTTTTGTTTCTGTGGCAATTTAACACAGTTGTGTTCTACCTTCTTACTGATTTTGACACTATGYTTTGTGATAGGTCTCTGTCATAGGCAATGGAAAATACCAAATACATTTGCCTATGATTCTTACTAATTCCTTGTAAAAGAGCAGCCAGCAGGTATGCTCCTTATGTTTGAAATAATGATATATTTGAAAGCTTTAAGTGCCTAAAATATATATAATAATACTTGTCTTGAAAGAATAGATGAATATTCTGAGTCTTTGGTTGTAAAACAGGAGCTGCCAAAGTGTGATACATGATTTTTGTCTTRTTCTTCACTGTTACCTTGAACAGGTGAATACCTGAAATTTCAATTTATAGCACTGGCGGTTGATTCCTGAAAGCTACTAGCCTTAATAATCAGTGTTGTACAGATCTTTCAGTGATTATCATAAACTGACACGATAGCTGCTCTAATGTGATTTTAGTGTTAAAAATTTCAGTGTGGTATCAGATGCCCTTCAAATATCCTGCATTGCACTGGGCTGAGACAGTGAAGAATTGGCATACATAAAATGTAATGTACAAATTGATTCCTGTTTCTGGAAGCTGACTCCACATGACTAACATGTATAGCAGGGCAAATAAAATTCAACAGGCCTAAGTGCTGTTTTTTAAACAATTTTCCCATGGACAGAGAATAATGCTGATACTGTCCAGGTCTTCATTAAATCTAGGAGCTTCTTACCTTGTTTTGGGGCACATTAATATACTGCTGCTAAACCTTTCCACACAGCACGCAGATGATTTGAACCTCTAACAAGCCTTGTTACAGGCTTGTAACTTGAACCAAACAGGCAACCAACAGTTCCCAGTTTTCCACTCTAAAAAGATCTAAGCATTAAACTAGAAATAAATTAACCCAATTCATTCCTAGTCAGTTATTTTAGTTTTAATTGAAAATTCTTATGAAATAGTTTTGTCCACTGCCTTCACAATAGCTATGGTACAAGTTTCCTCTCTGTGCTGTTGCATCTGGATTCATTTCTACTCATTTCAAACAACTGAATCACCACTTCATGCCTGATTGTGAAGAGGACTGTATTATAAATAAAAGCTGAATATTTYCTTTTTTATTATGAAAATGTGCTAATTATAAGAAGGAATTTAAATGGAAAATAATAGAAATAATCTGAACTCCCAAGTTCACCTCACATGATACTAGAAATACTGTCATTTTCAGCACATTCTTGATGGTTTTATCCCTTCCTTCAGGGCTTAGCTTTTGTTTCCCACTTCTGGAAGCACAGAACAAAGACTCCATTTTTTTTTCTGTAGATCCACTTCCAACATGATTCTTCTTATTACACTAGTTTTATTGTCACATAAATATTGACTTCTGTGAAATCCTTCTGCTTTATTCAAAGTAGGGAGGATTCAAACTTTACTAAAAAAAAAAAAAAGAATATTATAACAAAATCAGATAAGAATGGAGAATAATGCATGTAATCATAGCTTTTCAGCACGGCTGCAGTGAAGTCGAAGKGAAAGATAGGGAGGAAATTAGAACTATGTGAAACTTATTTTCTTTCTTTTCTGACCTGCTCTGCAAATTAGAAGCCATATTACGCATCATAAAAGCAGAGATCTTTCCATTATGGGAAAGTATATACTGAAACACATTCCTCCAGATCACATAAAAGTGTGTTCTTTTATCAGCTGAATACTTTTTTTCTGTTTGATATATTCATGACTATCTATTGCTTTAATGAAATCTTTTTTTCGCTTTAAACTTCAGAGTGCTTTGTTGGTAAAACAGCATACATTTTCATGTTTTCTTTACACAAAATTTCATAACAGCAGCAAAATTTCCCCAGRGGTGACATTGAGTAATTGTTGATGGACTCTTGCCTTCTCAAGATTTCAGAATTTTTTCCATTTGTATGTGAGGTAAACTGCGAACTTTTTGAAAGGTTTTCAGAAATGTAATCAGGAGTAATGGAAGAATGTCAGTATCATTTAAAATATATGTAAAAACATTGCATCATTGAAAAGGAGAAAAAAGAAACATCAAAAACATTGCTAGCATATTGGGAGTGTTCCAGTTAGGACCTGGAAGGAGAAAATGAAGTTCTTCATATCAAATGATCCCTAAATAAGATTTTTTTTTAATAGGTAAACTAGAACATGTTTTCTTTATCTTTTTATCATGGTGCCATAGTAGTGACTTTTCCTMATTTTTACCACCTTCATAAAAGATTCTAACAAAACTGATAAAAGACTTAATTTTTGCTTACCTATGATACTACTGCATTGGTATAATAAGAAATGGAAATARAGTGTAATAAACCAATGTGTTGAAAGTTGCTTGATGCACAAAAAGTTCAAAGAGTTTCATTATTAGCATGCTGAGCTCTCTAGTGCTACTGATGTACTAAAAAGGGAGAAGAAAAGAAAGGAGTTTCAGCTTTAAAATGAAGGACAGAATCAAGTTACTAGAGTGTCTGAAATATATTTTGAGACTRTTTGAGACCTGCTCATTAATTAACCAATTAATCCGAAAGTCAGTCTGTGCCCTTACATTCTGTTGATTTCAAACAAAGTAGTTACTAAGACTGAAAGCCCAGAAAAGATTTCTCTGAACCAGGTAGGAGAAACTTAGTTACATCCTAAGGAGGTATCTGAGGATTTTGACTTTTCTGAAAACAATTRTTTAAGAAATAATGAAGGCTGAACGTTTATCTCGGGGAGATGAATATGTACCAAAGAATTCAGAGTTGTATTTTCCAAAAAATTCTGTACCACTGCCCAAAGATGAGACAGACCAAAAATGAATAGCCAGCTTGTCTACAGATGGTTAAGGCTTGATCCCCAGTTGGGCCAAAGATGACTTAATTTTTTTCTGATGAATTTAATATAGCTYCCATAGCCATTATTAGCAACCGCCAACTAAGAGACATTCGGATTTCACTTGATGAGGAAACAGCTTTTCGTAGTGCCCAGTCTGAAATATCCTACTGATTTGAGAAAGATTCCCTACATCAATCTTCCAGTACTGCAAATCCATACAAATACTATTTTTTTTAACTGAACAAAGTATTATGACATACAGGTAAGAGCAGTTCGTGCATCTTTAAAATGCTGCCTAATAGCTCCTTTTAAAAACATGTTGACTTCTTTAAGCTGACGTAAGGTCTGTGACTAGCAGAAGGCAGAGACTTGCAGCCCCTTTTCTGTGGACTTTCCCTGGATGCCATCATTCCCTTCGCCAGAGAAGGCAGGACCTCCTTGTGCAGCAGCAGTGACTGTAGATCACGTCTGAGTCAACATGTTTTATAGATGCTACTTGCAGTAGGCACTAAGTGATTTTAAAATGGTGTTCACGTGGGCTTTCTAGTACAATCCAATTACAAAGAAAAACAAAAACCAAACTGGCTGTTGAGCTGTCAAGGCTCTTAACAAGGAGCAATGTGATTGCTAAAGCAATTGGTTATTGGGGGAAAATAGGGAGAGAGGGTGATCAAGTGCAGAAACCGTGCTTACAAGAATAATGCTCCTGTTGCTCAGGAACATGGCTTAAAGGCCTCTATATTTTTTGCGATAAATATAAATCAATTTGCATCCTTCTTCTTGTGCATMTACCAGACAGTTTAAAATATAATGCTTTTATTTTTTCTCTATTTAAAAAAAAATCCCTCTTTTCTTGTTTAAAGCAAAATGTATTTCAAGCTTTGAAATTTTATGGCAATCTAGTGTTAAGAGTTTCAGTGTATGAATTAGCTTTATGTCCTTATTATAGCATATCCTTATGGAATGGAAAAATGGAGATGCTATCAGTCAACTGTTATTTTTAATAGCATTGTTTTAATAGAATGCTTTTTAAAAATGAATGGATTTCAGATWTTTGCAAATTAATTGAATTGCTGAGGGCTTTGATTTTTTTAGCTCAAAATTTGCACAGGTGCAGAGCCATTTGTGGTGCTACTATCAGCCAGCACTGTCCTCGAGCTTTCCCTTCTGTTTATCTGCCAGATGTGTTTAGAGAAAGTAGGTGTATGCGTTTGGTATGAATCAATGCCTAGATATATTCCAACTGGATCTCATTTTACGAGAGGCTGTCCTTTCCTCTGCTAATAAGCTGCATATATTACAGTTAATTGTATCTTTTCTGAGCACTCCAGGTAAACATTTTCACGACTTCCTTTTGCAACAGCCTTCTTCTACTGGAAAGCTATTGCTTGATATATTCCAATTTGACTTTTTTTTTTTTTTTTTTGGCTTGACCATATCAGACAGGTAGCTTATAGACATAATATTGGTTTAATAGGATCATCTCTTTTTCTATCTGTTGTTTTAAATCATAAGTCACCAGTTTACTGAAGAGATCTTGAACATGAACTGGCACTTTGTGTTATTGCTATCAAGTTTTATCTTTAATATAGCAGTTCCAAAGATCATGCTGTTCTTCACTTGTGATGTCCTGTTTCTGTATTGACTTCCAATATAAAATTACCTTCCAGTTTTTTTAGTCAGCAAAAGTAATTAAAACAGTCCTTTTTGTGGGCCAAGACCATTAATGGAAATATCAAATAGCCATCTCGAGGCAGATTCACAAAGGAATCACTAATCACTTCCCTTCATGCCAGGAGGCTTCCTTTTACAAAGTAACTCCTTGTTGCCTTCTCTTTTGTCTGTTCTGTATCCATATGACAATTGAAATATTATAATTTGGCTTTCCTGACTTAGCTGATGCAAAAAACATTAGTTTTACATCAAAGATAAGATTATTCTTATTCCCGTATAACTCTTAAGTTCATCCTTATGCCTTCTTTGTTACTCTTCTGTGTTCTGACTACAGAATCTTTTTCTGTTTTTATTTTCATTGCAAGGTCGCAGTGAGCATGCCTTGCAATTCTTACTTTGTTCTTAAGTTTCTTCCCCTTAAGATGTAGCTGATAGCCCATCCTTTCAATATTGTTTTTGTCTGCTCGAGATTTAAAGTGCTTCAGGATATCTAGCTATGTTTGAAAYTTTTCCCTTTGCTCTGTGTGGAACACAACCTCCAAATAGTCTTTGCATCGTGGATTTGAACTTGGGAGACTTTACACATAAGCTTTGACATCATCAGTTCAGTTGTTTTCAGTAATTGCTCCCCTAAGTGTTTCAGAGTCAGTGYGCTGGAATTTGTGAAACTCCTTACCTCCTGTCGAGTAATGAAAACTTTTGGCTATTACACTCAAAACTGTTAGGATCCAAACACTTGCACCCATGGTAGCTTAGAAGTTAGTTTTCTCTTCTGTAGTAACATTGTCTTTTGATTGTCCTTCTAAAATCATGAGAAATCTCTAATCATATCTGCATCCAGTAAAAACAGTATAAATAATGCTATAAGCGTACTGGGGGGACTAAAGAAAATTCTTTATCTCTGCTTCTGATGTTTCAAAGTGGAAATGGGAGTACCATGCATTGTCTAGCCATTTGCATTGAAAAAAAGCAAAGCTCGATGTGTGTCTAGCTCATGGTCACACAGAGGCTGTACGTACACATGACAGCAAGTGGAACCCTGCACTCACCAGCTGAAATGCGCGTTGCAGGGCAGTAGCAGCGCGGGTACCACATGGGAGAGAGGAGTGTCTCTTGATTAGCTGTGTGCTGGATGCAGATAATTGCTTCAGAGGGGAAAAAAAAAGGCATTTGATGTGAAAAGTGACACGAGAGTCTTGAGGGTGGCCTAGGTGTGGTGTATAACATGTTGGATCATCTTGCCTTTGGTATGTGGTGACTGGCGGAATTGCAAGCAGAACTTCTGGCTGGTCTTGTCTCAGGTGTGTGTGTGCAGGGGCCGGCTCCCCATGCGCAGCCTGTCTGTGACAGAGCAGCCACTGCGTGCACTCAGCTGGCGATGAGCAATAGGATTGTTGTGTTTGTGACAGGATTTRTCTAAGACTGTGCCCTTATTGGGCTGTGTTTTATAGTGTACTGCAAACCTTATGAAGGCACCCTTAATCCTTCAGAAAAAAAGGGACACAGCAGCTTTATCGRGAGTATCAGGGTAGCTGAAATCGGTGTACATTGGTTCATGGAGCAGCAGTGATCTGCAGAGGCAAGTGCGTGGCGTGCGTCCCTGGGCAGCTCCTCCTCTCCGTGCTCAGCGAGCAGCGTGTGGAGCCAGGCAGGGGGCAGCCCCTTGGAGCTTCTTGAGGTCTACTCAACTCCACGGGCAATTTAGGGATTTTAGTTTAAATTCCAGGGTGAAAAAAGAGCTATATATCAATATTATAAAAAACTGTGCTGAGTTTTAGGTTGGCTCATTAAGCCCCCAGATATTATATATATTATGTTGTTGATGTTAAAATAAGTTTTAATTTACATCGCAGTGAGTTCTTTCTGTTCTTCATAGTAGGTGCCTGACTGTGCCTGGTTTTTGACAATTCGCTGAATTTATTGCAAATAAAATCTAAGTGAGCATATTTACATATTGCAATGATTATATCTTCTTAAGGTGTTTATATGGTCTTAATAAGGATTTACTAGCCCAAACAGTACCTTGATGCGAGTTTCTGTGAATTATCTGAAGGAAAATATAATCTGYACATGGATTTTGCTTCTGTGGAAGTGTGAAATGCTGGTGCCGTGGAGTGGAAAAGATTCATCCTGAAGGATTAGTGGGTTTTTAGAATCTGCATGAAGATATGAGAGTAGCATCGCTATAGATCAGGTAGTTTTAATGTCATGCAACAAGTGTTTGCAGATAAAAATACTAAGCTCACTGTCAATATTCCCTGAAGAGCAAGTCCTTCAAGGCCTAACAGACACGGATTAGTATCTTGGGAAAGATGTGATCCAGGTTCCATGTGTTTCATTTTGCTATAGATTCAATCACAGCTCCTCACATYAGCCTTCCCCCAGCTCCAAAGATTTCCGTCAACTTATGCCGTGCAAGAGAAAGTCATTTATTAACATGGAAATTGTCACAAAAGTGTAAAATCTAAAGTAAAAAAAGTAGTTTCTCAACATATAAGGAAAAGTGTACTCATGTTGTCTATGAATTTGGCCCACTTCTTAGTTCTTCGCTTCTTACAGTGATCAAACTGGTCGTTCTTGTTACTGTCTAAGCAGCTGTTGAATTACACAAATACAGGCCCAGTTCTGTAGCTGCAGTTGCCAAATGAAATATTACAGAAGGTGGCAGGATCAATTTTCCAGGGCTTTGTCATTACACATGAACAAGGTGTTTAATTGTTGGAGGAAGTTTTTGTTTTATTCATTCAGTTCCTTAATTTTGTTGAAATGAAAACTATATCTCAAAATTAACTTTAGCATTATAAAGGTTAGACAAATTAGACTGCCAAATTATGCCCTCCCTCCCCCCCAAAAAACCTTCCAGAGAAGGTGGAGAGAAAGAATTAAGTGTATACAGGCATATATAAATACATGGAATGGCATGCATCACCTAAAGGGAGAATATTTTTGGGACATGTATGGTTGATTAGCAGAAGCGCAGTGCTAATAAAACTATTTATTGAGGTTTTCTGTATCACAAAGAGTCTGTGACCACTGATCTTTAGTGTATAAAGACTGGGTGACACAGGTACAACAGGTATATATTGGGCCAGCTGTGACGTATGGTGTTCCAGTAGTACGTGCACTTTCCAGTAAATTCTGGACGTAAGGCAATTGCARGTGTTTAAGGACAGTGCACTTCTCTTCCAAGTGTCATTCGTCATATCTAGAGCTGCCTGACTGCTGCTTCTAAGATATAGAATCCCATAAATAATGAAAATAAATGAACTTTAGGCAAGCTTATGCAGATACTTCGGACTTTGTTGGACGTTTTGTGTGTAAAATTTAATTTGTTCCAGATTGTTTTATATTTTCAAATTAATACAAGACATGATGCTTAATAAAAAAAATAACTAAGCAAAGATGCAAAGTGTATTTAAAAAAAAAAGAAAAGAAAAAAAAAAGAAAAAAAAAAAAAAGAAGAACCCTTAGCACCTGAGTAGACAGAGGAGATACATCGTTATATTTTAGGAAACAGGATTTACCAATTCTGTTGCTCTGGAAACCTTATGTCCTAACCTTTCTGCAAAGACCTTGTATAGGCAAGGTCTTAAATGGCATTTTATATTTTTTTTTCTTATATTTAGCAGCCATGGTGCACATCTTGCATCYGGCATGAGTGACTCGGGTGCAGGGATCCAGCCAGCCTGTGGCTCAGGTCATACATCTGGCTCGTGTGGGTGCCATACTGCTTCAAGGAAAAATCCCATTCAGTCATTCTGTGAGCAAGATGTAATCTATAGTTTCTAGAGGTCCTGCCATCTAGTAAGCATAGGAGAATGAAATAATAAATGAAATGTAATCATTTATTTTGTAGTCCTATATCAAAATAAAGGCCAAAAAAAAAAAAAAAGGCAGAACTGTTACAAGTAAAGATGACATAAAGCCTTTACATGATCCATCAATTTAAAGGAGAATTTTTATTGTTTAATGCATTGGGAATAATTTTTAAAAACTCAAAATGTTACTGAAGTTTGATACAATGGTTTTGAGGAGTAGTTTTGGGACAGTTTGAGGTTCTTTGAGATTGAGATCCAAGTTCACATAGTTTTTATAATTCATAAAATCAGAACCAAATCATGTCATGTTGATATTTACATTCTAATACTGTTATGTTGTATGTATAATCCATTCAGGACTGGTTTCACGGTTTCTGGAAGTGCTTTTCAGTACAAGCTCTAAGTAAAGGAGTGAGAAAATCCAAATCACCACTGTCCTCTGCAGGTTGAATGGTGCTAATTTTATTGAGGCTTTTCCCTTGTAATTATTCCTCCCCATCYGCTGTGGAGATAGTGTTTATTTTTCTGGATTTGCACTATAATCTGCAGTTGTTGCACATCAGTTTGTGCCAAAGGAGAAACCGTGATGTTTGAGTAGAGTTGATCAAGTGCAAGCTGCTATTTCAGATAGGATTATATGACTTCTAACTGTTTGCATAACCCTGGATATGAGTCACATTTTAGAAACCAATTCTTAAAAAAATCTGTTTTGAAATTCATAGGCTTCTGTAGGCTCAGTTATCAGTTATATAAGACTCTTCCTCTGAGTCAGTTTTAGAGGAATTGAAAAACTGCCACCATGTTCCTGCGGGCAAGGTGCTGATCTTTTCCATGTGTCCTGTACAGGATGTTATTTGAGAAGAAAAATTATTAGCTTTGCCATGCTCTAAATTAAAGCCTCRTCTCCTGAAATAATCTCTTCCCACTGGCACTGTGTCCTGTTACTTGTTCTAATTCTATACGCTTTTCAGCTGTACTAACCTTACTGATTGTGAGAAAAAGAGAGTACTGGCCCCAGCTTCAGCACCTCTGGGATGCTAAAATGCTGGGGGCGCGGATACTATTATAAATAAGCCAGTGGATTTTTAATGGAGTTATTAGGACCTTTAAGGTCTATGCTGCTATGTCAGGATTATATTTTAGTTAGTATTGCAGTATCCCTTGCCTTAGATCACTTMTTGCCTGGAGAGAGGATCCTTAGATCCCTAAAATGTGAATTAGGGCCCTTTGGACGTAATGGGAGAAATGCCAGTGGAATTTAGGATGGTGATTGGTCTGTGATGCTGCAGGGGACCAAGTGCTGAAAAACATTGGTTCAAGCTGGAGAGCTGAACCAATGGAGAGCTGAACCAATGGAGAGCTGAGATAAATGTAGCTGATTAACGTACAGAGTTAAAACAAGTTCACCTTGTTTTGCCAAGCTGAAAAATAGAACTGTAAAATGAAAGACCACCTATGCAGGTGCAGAGGACATTCATGTGACAGTTACAAAAAGCTTCCATTATTCTTTCATGGAGTAGTGGCATTTTATGGAGCATATTTTCATAAGCCATTTCTCATATAGCTTGAGGTGAGCATGTGGTTGCAGGCACTTATGCTATAGTTAATGATTCAGTCACATCTTACATCCATTAATGAATATTTTTGCATGACTGCCAGGTAGTTTGAAGCTGCTGAGAAACCAGAAAGATTTTCTAAACTAAAAGCTGCTGAAATGGTCAGAAATATTTCAGATACATGTGGGAGTCTTTATCTTTCTTTTTGGGTACAGCAGTATCCTGTTTTAACTAGTCAGTGAGAGGCTAGAAGAAGGACTAATTCATATTCTATTAGTGTGTATATATAAACAGCAAGTGATCATATTTTTATCTGAATGTTTGAAATTTACTGCTCTTGTTTGCTTGGAAAAGTTTTAAGCTCAAGTTAGTAAACAAAAATCTGTTTTGGTAATGATGTACCTCAAATGACACTTGAAATTCTAAGGGAGTTGGTGAATATCAGAGAAAAATATATGTAGTACTGCAGATTACATCTATCTTTATATGGAATGAACAGGGTGAATATCATTACATGAAAATTACTACTAAAATAGCAACTGAGCTGTTGTATGAGCAGGCTTTTAAGGAGACATGTCTTCTAGTCATTTTGACAATGATGAACTAAAGATTTTAGTTTTGAAAAAAAGATGTAGTACTTCAGGGAACAATCTGTATCCCTGTGTGCCAGCTTCAGCGTTATAATAGGAAGATACATGATTGCCATTTGGATTCAAAGGTCTCAGGGAAACTTAAAAGCACAAATTTTAAAATTCCSTACAGTGAGGGTGGCATCCTGGGCTTCTGGACTTCTCTAACATTTCACACTCTTTGCAAGGACTTTCAGATTTTCCAATGAATTTCTAATCCAGTTTAAGATTGTGATTTTCAGAGAGTATATTTCCTCATACTTCTCAAAAATGAGGTGCATTGAAAAATATTAAACACTTTCATCTACCGAATATCTTTTTTAAAATTACTGTCTTCTGATATTAGAAAATTGTAAATTTTCTGTGTAGAAAATTTGCTTTAAAGGAGCCGATTGATTATCTGAACTTAAAGAAATCTTATACTTACGAAGTACTTCTTAGCTAGGACTATGAGTAGTCAGCTACTCACTGCTACTGAGCTACATTGGCAAGAGCACTTTTCTGAGATATTTTACAGATACAGTGATATATACAGTAAACAAGCAAAGTAGAATAGGTTTGTGCCTTCACAGTAATTAAATATTTGAATCTCTATTGATGTGACATTCTTACTGGTGTTTTGCAGTTAGTTGTCTCTCAATTTTGCTTGGGTGGCTACAGTATGAAAAGAAAAGGTAGTTAAAATACACATGCTTTTGATTAATGCTGAATGTCTGCATTTTTGTAAGCACCATATTTAATTGGATTTAGAGACATCAATTGAGAAGCTTAGCACTGTGTATGCCATGGACAGGTGGCTCCCTGAGGCAGGTGATTGCTTAAATATTCTGGGTTGTGAGACATCTGCATGAGCAGATCCCACATTAGCCAGGTCTGGCTGGGAGCGTGGTAGTCCTTTTAGCTCTACCTGCCGTTTTTCAGTTCATCTCAAAAATACAGAAAATATTTGATGACAAGAGGTGGATCTACAGGCTTTTCATATGGTGTTAAAAAGTTTTAAATCATAGTCCAGTGAGACTGATGCATATAGCCTAGTCCATAGAGCTATTTTGTGCTCTATTTTATGTATCACAAAATGTTGAAATGAGACTGAAATCAGGGCAGCTGACAGCCTCATCTCAGTAGAGCAAGCTGGGAGACAGCCACCAGGACAGCGATATTAGGGACATTGGCTGACACTGCTCAGCAGTTCTTGCCAGGAACCAAATGCAGGGCTTGTGCAACTCTAATAGTGGTCTTATTACTTACCTGAAGTTCTTTACAAAGAGTTTATTTTTAGAGCAGCAACTATCTAACATGAAGTTTAAAAATTTGGATTTTTGTCTTGGGCAGGCACTTGGAAAACAACTATGCCATTTGAGATTGCGTAACTCCCTTTCCCTTTATAATCACTCTTGGATCTTGTTGTTTGTATTTTTTCCCAGACTGGAGCAAACGCATCGAGTACAGGCCTGGTTCCGGCAGCATCCCTTTGTTTCCCAGCATTCATCTGGAGACATGCGACGGGCCAGTTTCCTCCATACGTGCCACCATCGAACTGCAGACCAGTCACATTAGGAAGGGCTGTGACCGTGAGACGTACTCTGAAAAATCTCTGCAGAAGCTCTGTGGTATGACTTCCAGTTGTTCCAATAATTATRTTTTTCAGTACATGGATTTTGTATGGCCAGATGATAGTGCGTTGTAGCTATAAAAATAAATGGAGTAGTGGTTTTTGACATAGAGCTTTTGATAAGCTCTATGCTTGTTTTCCAYTTGTTTTCACTTGTCATTCCTTCTACTTACCTTTGGTTTTTTTGTCTTCTTCCTTTCCATTTTTACTATTTTTCTTGATCCCACCACTTTCTTGCTCTTTCTTCCCTCTCTTACTACTAATTTTTCTGGCAACATACTGAGATATAGATTGGCATCTTGCCCTGGATGCTGTACAAAATAACACCAGCATATTAGGGAGACCATAATATTTGATGAATCTTTATCATCTGTTTCAGCATTCCTGACTCTGCTTTCTGTTCTCCTGATAAGTACTGTGCCAGAGTTGAAACAAGCAAAAAATAAAGGAACATTTGTGACAGTCATTTGAGCAAAGACATTAGAGAAATATTTGAATTTCAAAAAAGCAATATTCCAGAGGAGAAAGGTTTCCAGATCATTTTCTTCCCTTTTCTCACTTTGAAACTTGGTTTCAAAGATAACAAATTCATTTTGACAGAGAAATTAAATACCTTAGGATGCTGCTGTGTTTTTGAGACTTTATGTATGCTTGTTGTAAAAACAYGACCACAGGTTAAGCCATGTGTCTCTTGCCTTTTGAGATCTGCCTTCTCTCTTCCTCCTCCAAAATCTTGTCTTATTAAAGTCCTCATTTGAAATGCTGGTGGTGTAATTTCCCAACTTCTCCAATATGTCTCTACCCCAGGCTCCTGTTTAAGCTGAAATGGCAATTGGGCTCCATGCTATAAAAAGGCAATGCTTTTTTTTCCCATTTAAATTCAAGGCTTTTGGTTTGTTGTGCTTTGTTTTTTTTGGCTTACAATTGCTTTGGTAACCACACAACATGGCTGCAGAGGTGTTAATACCAGTACACTGCCCTTTAAGGAGAAAATGGAAGGCTAGTTCCTGGGGAAAAATTAAGATTCAGTTAAGATTCTGTAAATATATACCAATTAATCTGCAGAGACTGGGGAGAGGTAAGTAAGGTAAAGGTAAGGGAGTATAGCTGAGCTCTCCTAAAATCTTTGTATTTTCAACCCACAAACTGCATAGTTAAGACCATCAGAAAAAAAAAGAAAAAAAAACTAATTTTACTCCTATATTTCCATCCATCCGACAGGCGTCCTAGAAAACAGGTCTGACGGTGCCACTGTGCTAGTTGCAGACTACTTGGGCAGATGGTAGTGTCTGACAATATTGCTGAGCTGTCACTTTTTGCTCAGCACATCCATGAAGAATGGAATATAAAACACTTGAGAAAACAGAGTGAAGAGTGTATATGTAAATCAGAGTAGAAATTGGTAGAAGGACTTGGTACAGAGGTCGTAAATGACATTGAGCTGTATGCTTAGAAGTGTCTGCACAGGTTTACACTGTGGTGTTTAGTATTTACTGCTATCCTTGCTTTAGAGAGAGCCCTTAGGAAAGCGAGTTAAGTTATTTCAGGAAAGCAGTTTTCTCCCAGTAGTGGCCTTATTGTATTGTAATGGTTGGATGAATAAATTATTTCCAAGGAAGAAAATCCTGTTCTTTTGTTATGAGTGAAGCCCGGTGTGATTGTGGAGTGTGGAATTGAGCAGTCACAGGCTGAATTGCAGGATTCTCTCTTGAATTAAGGATGCAGTTCATTACATGCACATTTCTTAATTTACCAGTTGGAAATCTAGAAAATTCACATGCTTTAAAGTTTATTTTTTATTTGATGATTTAACTTTACCTTTCAGTAATTTAAGGATGTGTATCTGCTTTGACAGTGGAGGTAGGCCATATAACTTTGACAGGAAAGAGGTCTTCAGCCTAAATGATGCAGTTATATTTCTTGAATCATTTTAAAATCAATGAGTTATTAGTCTTGTTCCTCAAAGCATTTTAGTAAGTATTTTTTCACTTTATCATCCAGCAGTAGTAAAAATATACAAAAATTGTAAAGACACAATTTTGAATCTGAAAAACAAATTTCACTAAAAAGATCAGTTAAGAATGACTGACTGATTCTCTGACACACAGTTATTTGATATTGCTGTCACTTGAAAACAACCTCATTTAAAAAAAMCCCACAAGTTTAGGGAACTGTGCAAGAAATTCTGTTAATGATATGAATGTTTTAATATTATTACTGTAGTATAACACATGGAAAAGATGTCCCACAGTTCATTAGCGTAACACTGACCACTCCTGCAGAGGTCTGGGGCCCTTTTTGTCTAGCTGGACACTGCAGGAGGCTGCAACATGTTACCAGCTTGGGTCTTTTCTAATTCAGTTTGAGCTTGTGCACCATGTTCTTGCCTTTCACAATATGATCAAGAATAAACAAAATTTATTTTTACTTTTTTACTCTGTCAAGCATACTTGCTGCTAAATGCTACCTTTCACTGGCTATGTAATGACTCTAACTACGTAGCTCTTATTAAAAAACGCCTGACAACTGTTAAGCTGCAGGAAAATACAGATCTCCCTTAAACACGGCATTCTAAAGAATTGTACTCTCTTCTCGAATCTAGACTCCATGCTGTTTTTCTTTTCTGTTTTTGTTTCATGTTAATTCTAACAAATGTGTGTGCTGTGGCTAGGAACAACTTTGTTAATGATTCCCTCTTTAGAGAAAGGCTAATTTGAGTTGTGAATATCTCTTAAAAGTCTTCTATCTTTAGACAAGGACACCTTGAGTTACAACCATTGTGTACCTGTCACAAACCAGCATTAAAGCGATGTATGTAAAGGAATACTATTTACATGTGAGGAAACATTCATACAAACATTCTTGCGAATATCTGAGACTGACTGTAGGACTCTTGTCCTACATTTATGTCTGCTCTACAGTATTCTGCAAGACAYTGTCTGCATGCACAGTGTATCTCCAGGCTGATGAGGAAGGGATATTCTCAGCTGGAGGAACAGGATTTGGTTTTAGTCTTAAGCAGTTCTTTACCTGACTGGAAGGAAAGTGAAAATGTTTTATTTACAGAGTCTTTACTCTTAATTTGGTATTGTATCTAGTAGGACTACTTGCATAATAAAAAATTCATTAATAGGAAGGCCTGTAATAAATTCATTTCCACTAAATTCATTTGCATTTTTTAGTCTCTCATTTTATTCATTACAGGATGTAATGTCATTTACAGGAGCCTCCTCAGGTGCCATTGACCTGTTACCGTCTCCTAGTGCAACAATGAACTGGACAGCTGGGCTACTCATGGACAGCAACGACATGATTTTTAAATTTGATGGAAAGCAAGGAGCCAAAATTCCAGATGGAATAGTTCCAAAGAACTTAACTGATCAGTTCACCATCACCATGTGGATGAAACATGGACCTAGCCCAGGATTAAGAGCTGAGAAAGAGACTATTCTATGCAACTCTGATAAGACAGGTGAGTCTATGCTGCATTTTGATAGAGTGTTAGCATTTCTTTCTTCAATTAATACACTTTGAAATAAGGTTGCAAGGCAGAGAGGCTGCCTCTCTGGGTGTTGCTGACTCATAGCTTTTTGACGGGACTTTTGTCTACCTAAGTTCCAAGCACTCGATCTCTTCATAGATAATTTCTGACATTGCATCTATGGCTTTTGAAGGAATTAGTTGACAAAATAAATCTTTTTTTTTTTTTTTTTTTTATGATTTAGGTTGGGGAGATCTTAATTCTGTCTGTGTGTGTGTCTGTCTCTTTCAGGTATATATTGCTTTGAAACACTAAACACAAGTATTGGTGGTAGTTTCATGCACTGATCTTGCTGTTCCCCTGTCTTTAGAGATGAACCGACATCACTACGCGCTGTACGTGCACAACTGCCGCTTGGTGTTTCTGCTGAGGAAGGATTTTGACCAGGCAGACACCTTCCGTCCTGCAGAGTTCCACTGGAAACTGGACCAGGTACTTGTGTTTTACTGTTGTCTGTGACCCATCTGTACCTGGTCTCTCTTTATCCCAGCAGAAATTGCAGGGAATAACCCTACTGTAGATGAACAGTTTCAAAGAAATTCTAAATACTAGTGTCATGGTTTTGTAAAATCAAAAGTCTGTTACAGTTGTGGTCCAGCTCATAACACTTGTGACATACTGGGAACCACAGAAGGTTAGTTAAATGAGTTGAGTCAATTAATACAGATTTTTAATGGAGTCATTTGATACAGTAAGTAAAGGTTTACATCCATTGGCATAGGAGAGCCTAGAGAAATGACATTGCATATAGTTTCCTTAAAATTTTCCAAATATCTTTTAAGAAAACTACTTTATCAGCACAGTGGAAGTGATAAAAGCCTTTTCAATAAAGAGTATGCTGACATAGAGAAAGGCATTTGTAATATATTTTAAGTCTAATCTGTAGAYATTCACTTTCATCTGCTCTGCTATATATAATTTCTCCTTATAATGAAGAATATATTGCAAGGAAATTATTATTAAAGAGATAAGAGTTGCCTTTCATAGTTTTATTAATTCTAAACAGGATAAGGATCACTTGGATGAAAGAAGACAGTTTTCAGCAAAGTAGCATTTTCTCAAATAAAGTTTTTTTCATGTCTTTGAGCCTGAACTATCTTCAATATCAGTTGAAGACATAGATATTATAGGAATGGTTGCTACCCTAATTCAGTTTCAAAATTTATACAAAAAGATAATCTCTATCCTGATTATCGAAATTTATGTGATGATAAACTATATGATGTCATAGTACATGCTTTTCATTTCCATCAACCAGTTTGGAAACAGTATCTCCTATATGTGAACTCCTACAATGTCTAAAAAGAGGTAAGTTTACATTAAATCAAGGTAAGATTACAACTCTTGAGTAACTGATGGCACATCAGCTACAACTGTTCTGTGTTTGGCAGATATATTTCTGTTTCAGTGCACAGTATACAAAACATCTAAAATCATCAATGGTTATGCAAATGTTATGATTATGAAAGCTGTATACAGTCAACTTCTCTTCCTTGTCCTGAAGATGGGAGATGAACAGTGTCCTCTGAATAAATGAAATTTGCATGTGATTCTTGTAAGTTAGCCTTGACAAAACACTGGATCCAGAAAAACATTTGCTTATCTGACCTAACTTTTTCACCTCTATTAAAATCTGTGGTTACTTTTTTCACTCTACTTTCTCCATGTAATTTCTATACTTCTTAAAATTAAAATGAAAGCGGGATAAAAAAAAATCCAGTTATTGTTTATTTCATTATTAAAAAAAAGACAGAGTCTTGAATATTTTTTTCATATCTAACTATGTTTTTATGTGTGATTAGCCTTGAAATGGAGTTTCAGTAGCACCTCTTGTTGATGAGCAGCTTGAACGCTTCGTATTTATATTTCGACAGTATTACTTCTTTCCTCAAGTGCTGCTCACCTCATCCACTTCTGGATGGCTGGATGGCTTGTCGTTTTCAGCAATTTTCTCTATGAACTATGAGGGTGTATTTCAAAACAATATGCTAAATAAAAGTGTGTCTAGTTTAGGACAGATGCTATTTCACCTCCAGTAAGGGATAGAGAAGGCTATTCTGCAAATTTTGTCTGAACTTGGCAAACCTGGGGTTACACCAAGGAACAAAAGCATCTGGTAGCATGAGTCAATAGACTCCCACATATCTGGTGCCAGGCACTCCATCTTTGTGATGTAAACGCTGAAGGAACATGAAAATTTGAATGGAAGACGACTCCATAGAGGGACTTTGAGATTAAATTGATCATGTTCTGAGTTACATTTCTGCAAAGAAATGACTTTTGGGAAGCAGTTTCAGCAAGAATACATACTGCAGGGAGCCCAAAGTAGCTCTCGATACGATACTGCTTTAATTTGTCATGTTTGGTGCTAAACTTTATCTGCTGAAAATAATAGTAATTTGCGTACCCTAAAATGCGTTCCCAATTTGTAGCACTAGACAGCAGTGGGTTGGGAGTTCAGCAGTCAAGGGACAATCTTCTTACTAACTATTAAACAGAATGGAATGGCATGCGATAGAGATAGAAAAGATTTACTTCATCATATAATTCATTTCTTTCCATTCAGCTACTGCCAATTGATTTCCACAATACATTTTCAACAGCTTATTCCAGCTAAGCAGGAATGTAAGATTAAAGTATAAATAAAGTTTATTATGGGTTGGGTGACCAGACTTTTGTGATACTGTAAGTTTTGTCATTGGTAAAGGGATTTGGTGAAGATTGCTGCTTTTACCTCCTGTTCATGCCCAGTCTGACCTGTATGATAGGGTAAATGAAAAACAATTGAAGTAAAGCGTAAGTGAGATAGGCTAGTAAGAAACTTGCATAGTCTTGAAAGAAAGATAATCAGAGATTTTTATTTCAAAGTCATTAAAGTTATTTATGCCAACTTCTAACTATCCCCAGAATTGTCCCCTCTCTTCCTCCRGTAATCGCTGGGTATTTTGCATTGTACCTCAATAACCAGATAACCAGCTAGCATCCCCTGCAAACACTACTTGATAAAAGAAAGTAGCAGTTTCAGAAGTAGCTTCAGTGCTCTGGACACTTCCAAAACTCCTATGATGTTTGATTATTTTTATGTTTAGATTTTGAAATAGCTGTGCAAACCTCATCTTCAGGACTGTTCATGCTGCAGATGTGGGGGTTAAGGTGGCTGTTGCAGCTTCACCCGCTGAACTGCGCTGTCATATGGACTGTTGCAGGTTGCACTGCATGTATATGATTCAAGATGACTATTCAAGGGTTAGTACCGAGCACAGCCGTAGTACAGTAAAAAGTGGCAGAGTACTTTATTGCTGAGCTCACTTTATGGTTGTGACAACAATCTTGAGCTTATTTTCCCTGAGAGGAATCTGGTGACCTTGGAATAGGGTGAGGCATAAACTAGTGAAATCATTTATCACTCTTGCTGCAGAGCAGTGAAATTCATTATAGCAGCTGCTTTGGGCTCTACATAGCCCACATGACTACTCAGTCTCTTAAGGTGCTGACCAAGAATGTGAGCTTATTGCCATTCCAAGCTTAATTCCCTAGACCTCATTTCCATGGCACAGCAGAGCTGCAGACTCGCATGTGCGGAGCCTCCCAGCACGTTGGGGAGCGACCCCCCAGCAGCGCCTCTGAGGGCGTCTGCAGCCCGAGCCCCCGTGCAGCAGCTGCTGCAGGTTAGCYCAGGGAAGACTCTCTTCAAGGCAGCTCACGGGCCAAAGGATTCCATTGCAGTTTGACTGTGTGTTGGCTGAGCTAATRTTTTGCTTATTATGTTGAGCATGTATGATGTGAAAATGTCATAACTCTGAGCATATGTCCCTTCCATATAGAACTACTCAAGTTTGAAATGAGTATATCTGAAAATGGCTCTAATAGTCAGAACTAGCAGGCTTTAAACTGAAGGTGTCTTTGTTTCCTATAACAAACAGAAAAAATATATTTTTTTTCTTTCCACTTTCATCCTTTTTGAAACTAACTGTGCCTGTCATTTTAAGTTATGGAAGATTTGCTTAGTCGCAATCTGAAAGAAAAGGTGTGGATGTGTTTCAAGAAAATTGGTCTCTTGGGCTCACTGAACAATTAAAAGTCTGTGGTTTTCCCAAACATCTGCTACAGGTCCCAAATTATAGGTGATCTTTTCTCTTCACTAATTCTCGTTAACTTGACATGCAGTTGTTTCCCTTGTTTCAATGATCAGGATCATAACTGTTTCTGTGAGTTTCCTGTGGCAAAAAGGAAAACTGAGGATCATGAGAGGTTTGCTGATATTTTTATTCTTTTCCTAATACTTAATTGTATCAYCAGTGCCAGTAAAGGCTAAATAGGCATCTAGTTGTCTCAAAACATAGATGTGCTTTTAATGGAATTATTTGGGCAGCCAAACAGAAAATAGGGCTATCTAAGAAGAAAATATGAAATATATATTAAAAAAAAAGTTTCTGTAGTTTTTTTTATTCTTCTTGAAATGCTGTCTTGGGGGGATTCTCTTCTGTTGTGATGGGTATGTGCCTTTGTCCTCATCTTCTGCGCGTCAGGGTCATCTCAGGGTCTTGAGAAAGTGAGTGGCTTGTCCAGCCTCCTCTGGCGCGGAGGAAGCGAAGCCAGGCGGGTGGCACTGGCCTCGTGGGGGCTTCAGCCACCGGTGCCCGTGGAGAGCTGCTGCCTGGGGGTCCTGCTGAGCTGCTTGTAGGACCTGAGCGCCCCTCCCTTCAGCCCCGCGGGTGCCGTGGTGGCCTGTTCCCACTGTGCAAGGGTGCCTGGACTGCACAAGAGATCAATTTGTAATGATATTATATATTTGTATGTATTATATATTTGTAATGATATATATGTATTGATTCCCTTCCTTTTGAAATCAGTGGAAATAATTTAGCAAGCGGCTTTTTTTTTTTTTTTTTTTTTTTCAGCCTTCTCGCTTCTTTTCTTGTCAGTGCAAAAAAAAAAATGTTTCTAAAAACACTTCAGGAAGCTCTGTTTACAACTTCGTTGTAAAGGTTTGAAATAGTACCCCTCCTGCTTAGTGTTATCCTCAGGAAAAACTCTTTTGATCCTCAACTTCCTGCTGTATAAAGTAACAGTTCATGCATGTTCCCTGTTTGTGGTTGTTACAGTTAAGAACTTCGTCCCTCAGTCTCCATCCATATTATCTTTCTTCTTTTATTTATTTTTTTCCCTGTAGCCTACATAGGATCAAATCCAAATAATAATTTGAATAACGAACCAAGGTGTTCAAGCCTTTGGTGACAGTGGAAAGCATAACATTAAATAGGCCAATGYACAGCATATTCCATGCTCTGTTCACCACAGATACTGCGTTTCTCCTACTAATGCTGAGGACAGTTCAGCCAACAGGTTTTCTCTTCCTCATAAATCAACAGAATGGGAACACTTCTTGGTGGCAGAGAGGGAGGGGGACAGTCTTAGCCAGGGATGTACCTTTGTTTCATGTGCTTATTTTTATTCACAGTGGGAAATTATTTTCTGTTTTATATCCATGTTATCATCATGAACATAGTCCTCCAGCCCACAGGCAAAATTGGTATTGATCCCATAAAAAGCAGTGACTTCACTGCGTGATCTGCAGTCATTCTCAATCAGCAAAAATAGATAAAGGTGCAGAAAGTTACTGTTTCTTTTCTAAGATGATATAAAATGCTATGAATAATCCAGAATAAGCCTGCAGTGCTTTTCAGACACAAAACAATTATCTTCAATGATAAGAAATGGAATAAGAAGGTTATCTAGATAAATCTGGATATGATGCATTGTCTCTATTCCCAGAGATGATGAACAAGGGAGATGAAGGCCCCCATTTGATTTTAACCAACTCATTGACCACCCATAATGGGGCTGACCCCTGTAGCRAGCAGTCATGTCCAGTCGTTCCCGTTGCTTTCTTAGGAAAGCTGCCATGTCTGGATACAGTAGAGCAGGTGCTGTACTTGAWAGCACGTATGTTACACGGTAAGAGGGCCAAATGGAAAGAATTGATAAATGGATGGTTTGATCAAGGTAACTTAACTTACTTTTCCCGCGTTCTTATGTGTCATATTTCTGAATTGTTCATATCTGGTTCTAACGAGTTCCTTCACACTGTGAAAGCTGCCAGTACCCTGCGTTTTGAGAGGCTCAGGGAGAAGGTGAGCGAGCGAATGCTTGTGGAAAACATGGTCTTCTCAGTACTGGAGGACCGAAGGAGTTAGGAGGGCACAAGGCTGCATATTTGCTGTGCACTGAGCTTTGCCCAAGAATAAAGACTTGAGAGAGGTCCCCTTTTCTGCTCGACGTGGTCCCTGTTGAGAGCTTTGTAATATGGAATTTAGTTGCACATTTTTATTTGAAACGCAGAAGTGTTTGGTATGTTCCTAAATCATTTATTTGTAAGTGGGTATGCACAGCTGCTTTGACTTGTCCATACATTCTTAATAAGAATACAGAAATTAGAAAATACTGAACTTACATCCCACACAGCCAGTAAGAGATAAATAAAAAGTGAATCATTGTAATCTTGCAAGGAGATGATATCATTCCAGGACTCAAAAAGTYTCTGCAGYATCCAAAGCACTCCAAGCCTTCCASGTTTGAGCCCTGTCTTACCTGACACCATTTATTTACCATTTTCCCTCTTTAAATGCTATTTTGCTACATTTTATTCGACAGCTTGCTTCAAAAGAGCCTTTTCTAGCACAAGGATGCATCAGCAGTGCTGATAAATGCTGAAATATTCTTTGAGATTCCAATTTTAAAAAGGTTTTCAAATACATATATTTTAACGCAACTGTARTATCACTGCTAATAGCAAGACCTTGACAAACAGATCACAGTGACTGGCAAGAACTTGCTTAACTACATATAAAAATTCCCTTGTGTCAGCTCAAAGTATTGCCTATAAATTGACCAAGCCATGCACATTTCTGATTTCTATAGCCCAGCCWAGTGTAAAATGCAATGACTGCTCTTTTCCTCTGCTTATGTTTTTGTAATTAGAAGACTAAACAATAACAAGAAGCTGTGGAATGATCTACAAAAAATGTTTTATGATCTATTTATCYGATTGAAATTAYTGAGACATATTTCTGTGTATTCCATGTTTTGTTTTTCTGTTTTTCTCTGACCATGATACAAGGCCCRTATACTTTTGTAACTGTGGAGCATGATTTTCCATGCCTGTTCATACTGGCCTAACAATTTTCAAAATCTTCATGACYGTGTTTCATTCATGTATGTGCTGTRTTTCAGCCCTTGCTTTCAGGAGGAAATGTAGCTCACAACATGCGCTTGTGTGTGCTGCATAGCGAAGAACTGTCGCAATCAGCAGGCTCTGCTCTTTAGACCCCAGGACACCCATTTGTGACCAGAGCAAAGGAAGAAAAAAACGGGGGGGGGGGAGGAAATAGGGAGGGATTCTGTATGCAAATGGAAAAGAACTTTAGAGCAGTCACAGCACTGAAAGTAATGAGAAGTATTGCTCTCGTATTAGGAAGCGCCCCAATCCACTGAATTTGTCATGTAGATAATATGTGGATATGAAATCCTGCATATGTTTAAACAAATCAGATTAAAATCTAAGTTAAATTGCCTTGCATTTTCTACAGGATTCTGGGGAAGTCTATAGGGAAATAAAAAAAGGAGGTGGGGGGGGACAAAAAAAATCCCAGTCAAGATACATATTGAATTAAAAAATGAAAGTGAATAGTCACACTGTTTTCCTGTCTAAAGATAGTTTTTATTATGTATTTTTTATGCTACCCTGATTTCTCAGTAATGCCCCTTGGTTTCATACAATATATGCACATCTCTGCCTTGCAGGGGGGAGCAAGATTGGTTCCTTGGCCCATTTTCGTGCCAAGATGTGGTTTATCTTACCAGATAAACCAAGATGTGGTTTATCTTACCAGAATTAGGTGGCTGTTGAGCAGTCAGGAGGTGTTTGAAGCATTTTACAACAGGTAGGGCAGGTATCTGTACTGTCCAAAGGCAAGTTAGGAGATAAATAATACATGTTATCATGCAATTTGGGGTCATTTGTCTGTATGCATGTACAGTTTATTCCAGCCTTGCAGCAATGGTTTCTGGATGTCTAGAAGATGTTCAGGAAGAAAATATGGCATTGGTTTTCTTTTGATCTGCTTCCCACATCCTGAAGGCTGTTGACAGTGTTAAAGTCTAGAAAATTCAATTTGTTTTAGGCTTTTGATGAACAATTGCATTAAAAATGGATAACTGAGCAGCTTTCTACTTGCACAGTCAAAAAATAAACAAAAGACCCTGCCTAACTCTAGTCATCAAGTGTTATTAAACTGGAATGCTTGTTTGATGCAATTTAGCAATGAAAAAGGTGGATTATAATACAATTATTTTGTTGTGTATGAACTATGGATCTAATTTACTAAGACACTTTGAAGTACTAGCATGACAGCACAAAGACATGCTGCAGTTACAGTACATAATTGGGGCTTTCAGGTACTTTATCTGCCAATATGATAAAGCAAATTCATTATTCAAAGCTATAATTAATCCATCCATATTTTTGAAATCTATTATGAAAGTAAATATTGCACATAACAACTTTGAAGGCTGCAAAGGCAGCTCAAAGCTTGCTTCCTTGCAAACAAATTATAGTTTGCAAACATYATACTTGACTGCAGTATTGTCACAATGCAATAGTGTATGCACACAAGATTCTAATTTGAAAATGAAATATTTTCTAGTGTTTACAGGTATTTTCTTGTACCCAATGAGATTTTTTTAAAAAAAATTACACTACCAAGATTTTCTCACTATGCCCTGCGAATACTAGATATGAGACATAGGTAAGAGTTTCATAAAATTCATTGCTGATTATTGAAATCCATTCAGCCTCAGGGCATGTGACTGGTTGTGYTGCCACATCGGTGACTTAAGTTCAGGAGAGACGTCAGGACTTGCATTTCTCTGTGCTTAATGGAGTTTCTTCCTGTGGAACAGAGATGGGTAGGCAGTAGGAAATAGCATTGTCTTACAGTGAAACCTCTCTGGCCAATATTCAAAGCAGGATTAATGGCAAGATGGAGTCATTTGGACAGTTCAGGCTGGTTTTGAGAAGGGCATGATACTAATAATGTGAAATTCGGGCAAAGGAAGTAAAACTGTAGAATACACTATACTTGATACAATTCCAGTGAACTTGGTTCAAAACACTTAGCAAAATGAATAGAAATCTTCCTGTTGTATTGTTGTCCAGCATGTTTTTTTGATTGGGAAATAGAGGCTTACAGAAATATAAATGTTTTACTCCTGAAAATAATAATATAGATGTAAATGTAAAATAATATAGAACCCTGTCTCATAATCTCTACTTTTAAGATTTTAGCCAATAAATTGGGTTTTCTTCTTATATTTATTATTCAGATTGTATTAGATATGCTTGGTCCAGCATTGGCGTGGAGGGTTGGACTTCCTCTTACTTCTCTTCCAGACTTGTTATATGTGACTCTTTAATTAATATCTGGTAGTTTAAAAATATTATAGTTGTTAATGGTTTAATGAAGCTTGCATCAGGAGTTTGTCACGTGAAATCAGTCATATTAACAACTTCACACTTAAGTCTGCAGGTTACTTTTCACTTTTCTGTGGATTTATTCCTCCTCACTATCCCATCTCTCTATATCACCATAATCAGTTTTCTTGTTTAGAGAGCTCTTGGGTTGCATAAGGAAAAACTGCAGTGCCTCAAAACAAATATTTATGACTCAGATGATTTGAAAAAAGATTTCAGTTTTCACAAAGAGCTATATTTGAATCAAGACCTTGATTTAACATGTTTTTGTATTCACCCTTTCTGGAGAATTGATGCCTGTCATTTATATCAGACTATATAGAGAATAGTGATATTGCTGAGGAAATTTAAAGAATCCTGAGGGCTGTCTTAAGCACCTGCAAAGACTACAGGGCAGTACTTTGCTGGGGTAAAYGTGCCCTGTTCTCAGTGGAACTACTACTCTGCTAGCTGGGAATCTAAACCTTTGCTTTATTAAAGAACTTGTGTAAGCTCTGCGAGGGTGAAGGGAATGCCAGCAGCTTTTAAAGAAGGTTGAGATAWTGGTGCAATTTGTGAATTCCAATTAGAAATGGAGTCTGCAAAATGTGCTTGGGTCTGTCAGTTGTGCCAGAGCATGACAGAGCCAGGATTACTGCAAAATTTAACATTAACTGGCATCACGGCTCTGATTATGTTACAAATAGTTGTGAATCCATTTATAGTTTAGTAGCTGTATTAATTCTAGCTAGAAAATGGAAATCTTTTCTTTTAAATATTTTTATATCTTAAAAGCACTTCCTAGCTTAGAATGTTATATTCTTTGCAAGCAGGATGTGAAGCCCACAGAAGTTTTCGAGGCAGACGAAAGCAGGATCCTTATTCTATCTTCTAAAGTTTCTTCCAGTGAAACTTTTAACATTCTAAGGACAACTTCAATGTTGAAAAATTGCCACTTTATTGAAACATAATTTTAAGAAAATTACTGACATTATTGATAGCTGCAGAGTTTTGAAGCCATAAAGATCCTATATTACAATACATTTCCAAAAAGAGACATCACTAAAGCACATCTGTTGTTGTACCATAGCATGATTATATTATAGCATGCCTTACTAGTTATAAAGTACCCTTTAAAACTTAAAGTTTTAAAGAGAGACTTAAGGTTCTACCAGCCCCAGTTTTCTCATGTCTGCTTAAAAACACACAAAATTCTATCCCAATATTCCAAGACCTCAGCTAGTATCCTTGCCACTGGATACTTAATGTTACCCTTCAAGAAACCAAAACAGTGTTCCTTCAAGAAGGGGGCCAGAGTTCAGGGTCTTGCCAAGTTATCTTCTGTCTTACAGTGACTGTTTTATTATAAATATGGCCTTTTTTGCTTTTCAGTTTGTTCACTCCAGTTGACTCGTAGCCTCGCCTCTGCTCCACAGCATTTTGCTGCTGCTGGTATTGGTGCAGACAGAGGCCGCGTGGCGTTTGTTACCCTTGGCTCAGGGGCCCTCCAGCTCCGCTCTCACTGCAGCGTCTCCGCTGACGCCGCTGGCTTTGGCCGAGCAAGGGCGATGCTGCCGTGTCCCACGGCCAGCACAGGGATTTCCAATTCCATCTTCCCTTTCCCAGTATGCTGGAGGTTTAACTGAATGTGGCTAATTCAGTATTCTTGCAATAACTTGAATTCAGCTACAGTAAACAGAAGAGTAAGTATCACAGTTAAAGTGTATTGCAATTCAAACAGAAAATCATTTTATTACTCTGACTCTCTCTATATGCAATGGAATACCATACTAGTTTGTATGTGGAGGGAGCAGGACACGAGTGGTTTGCTTCAGAAGACCTTCCCAAATGTCTTTCCAAACCCAGCTCCTTGCACTATTGTCCTTTGCATCTTTGGCTGTCACTTTCTAGCTGTTTTTTACTTTCAAAAATGCTTGGCCCTGAGCTGGTTACCATTTCTGTGATTTACCTGTGATAATAGTGAACTTTAAGCAGTAGCAGTGCCTTTGGTTAAGCTACTCACGTACTTAAATATAAGAGCCATTATATTTGGAGGTTACATTTACAACTCCAGAACTATAGTTTTCGTCCGTATTATCAGGCTTATTTGGTTCAGGATATTTTTTAGCCTTAAATAAGCATCAGGAGTCTGCCCAGAAATAACTCTACACCTACATAAATGACTAGGCAGGTTGATCCTTAAACATTTTTAATAGTTTGCCATACAAGTTTTCATGAAGACACTCTGCTTCCTTTGCTAGACCACTCTCTTAAACAAATTGTTCGTGATCCTCTCTAGCCATAAAGTTCAGCCAACAGTATAAAAGACCTTTCATAATTTCAGTAAGATGAAATAAGTAAACCTCTGCTTTCTTACTTGCTCTGGAGTTTTTTCTTTGGAAATTTTGAAAAGTTTTTCAAGTAGTTGCGGTAGGTGCCTCTTTCCTCATGTCTTCAGGAAGGGGGTGACGAGCATCTCTGCTCTTAAGGCCACTTGAGTAATATCCTGATTTTTTTCATACCTTCAGAAATCTACCACTTTCAAATTAAAAGCTATTTCTACTAACAGCAAGAATATGCAGCTGCTTATATTTCAGGTGAAGTTTAGAGTAATTATTTACTGTAAACTGTAACAGATAGGTTCTGCATAGCCAGGTTCACAATGTCTGTGAGGCCAGGGAAGGCACACAGCATGTATCTCATACTGAAGTAGACCAGGTCAGTGAAAATACAAATAATTTTCATTTTAATAATAAATTTCATTTCTAAATATAAGCCTACCTGGTTATTTTAATGATCAGATCAAAAAAACTTAATGAAAGCTTTATCACATTGGATTAGCCACAGTTTATTGATATACCATATGAATTGATATACATTGGGATTGAAGATGATCTGTAGTGTAGCATGAGGCATTAAACGTCGTCCTAATACATTAAGCTCACACGAGTAATTTGAAAAGTGGAAACACATTGTTCTTTTTTTTTAGTAGCATGACAAAAGGCGAAWTATTTTTTTCTATGATTTTTTGATATGCTCTTCACTAAGCTTAAATACATTATTAATTTGCAGTGCTAGTGATGCTTCTCTTAACCTAAATGCCTGTGGGACTGCTGGGTAAAAATGAGCAGTTCAGTGCACCAGGGGCTGGGTGTGTGGCTGCCGAGCCCTCGAGTGGGATACACAGCCCCACACTGTTTGATGCTCTCCTAGATTCATTTTGATAGTTGACTGCCCCAGAGAATTGCCTTTTTCTCTGATAATAAATTAGCTCTGCTTTCAGCTGAGATTGTGATCTGACAGATGTAGTGTAAATGTGATTTCTCACACTGAGCGCATCCCGTYTTCACACCCTTCAGACACGTTCAGTCATCACCAGGTAACACTTGATATACAAACACTTTCAGGGCCTTCAGAGTCTTTTTCAGTAAAGCTAAAAGAATATAAAAAGTGTTAAATGAAAGAACAATAATTTCGAGTTACGTGTCATGCTTCAAGAGTAAATATTGGAGAAAGAAGAAGTCTCAGTAAGTGACAGAGGAACCAGTTGTACATCAAAATAAAGACAAATGTTCATTGGTGCAGTGCTCATGAGCATTTCAAGAGCTTTTTTGTTCCTTGGTTATGTGTGTACTTAACTTGTTTCATAAATTAAGCTTCAGGTGCCTGTATTTTAATGGGTCCTGAGTGATTGCTGGTCCATGAACAGAAGGTAGTAGCAAACACTACTATGGCGTTACTGATCCTGAATTGGCAAGAGGTGGAGGTGCAGACTGAACCCAGTCCCAAGGAGCAGCATCTTTTGGAAAGAGCGCAGCTGCCTGATGGGCCTTTGTGTGTGTGTGTGTGTGTGTGTGTGTGTGTGTGTCCAATTGGTGTTCACTACTGCTCCTCTTAACTCTAAAGTTGTGATTAGCATTATCACAACAAAATAAGAAGCAAAAAACCTACAGATGAACAAGACATTATTTCATTTTTGATGTTGGAGAAATCAAGAAGAAATATCCAGTATCACTGCTTTGAGGGGTCTTTTATTTTCATACCTACAGTATTAGGGAAAGAGTTTTAATCCCAAAATAACTTCTCATCCCCAGGTTCTAGAGGAGTCTGTTATCATAAGAACTCACAGGAATTTATTTGGGTCTACTGTAAGGTGCTTTGGAGGAGAACATTGGGATTTTTTATTCTCATATTCAGATATTGGTTCGCTTTTCATTTTTCTTTTAGAATGTGCTATGAAATTTTAAAAATATCCATTTCACCCTGCAAATAATAAAAAGATATGTATTTCAGTGCTCACTGTTTTTCCTGAAGAACCAGTCCTCTCATTTTTAACAACAGTGATTTTGTTACGACAGTGTCTTTAACCCAACAGCCATTTTTCCATCAGTAAAATAGTGCTTCAGAGGGAAAATTTCAATGAGCTCAGCTGTGAATAAATGCTTATGCTTCTAGATAATTACTTTAATGATATTCATAAAACTTTTAAGGCTTGTTACAACACTGATGTTGAAAATTCATTCCTATGGTCTATTTCTTTCATGTCCCTACTGCCAATCCAGAACTACTCTGGATTACAGGTCTGTAACGCTGACTTACTTCCTCCCATAAAAGCACTAAGAATATGATTGTAATTAGTATTGCAAGAAAAGTATCTACTGCCTAAATAACAACATTCTCTGGCAAAGTCACAAATATAGTTGATATCTAATTACCTCTGTGTTGTATGTAACATATAATCAGTCTGTCTACAAAATGCCAGCAATGTAATTAGAGGCCCAGCAGTTACCATTCAAGTAAAGACACTATGCAAAACATTTGGGTTGTATAATTTCCTGTGTTATATTCTCACATAAAGAAGCAGGGATCTACAACATCCCTCACGTTAGGGAAATTATGAAGGTAACAAAATACGTCTTTTTGCCACCTTTCATGTGCAATAAAAACAAAATAGCATTTGCTTTCCCCAGTATTAGTCCCTAATTGCCTGCTGTAATTGAAGAAAAGAGAGCCCTAATTTGTTTGGGGAAGGCGGGCACGCTCTGCCATTGCACTGCCCCCGTCTCAGAGTGCAGCAGTGTGCGGAATTGCTGGCGCAGTGGGCGCCCGTACGAATAGCACTGAATGGTCTCTGTAGAAGAACTGAGTGTATTATGAGAGTAGCATCAGAGCAGGAATTCTGTTAGCTCTGATGGGCAGCATGAGCTTGYGAGAGAGCAAACAAACATCTTTTAAGTAAATAGATCACCTTTCCCAAAATGTGGAAAACAGGAAAGGGCATGCACTGCCTGCGTCAGCTCCATCTTTCTTCGGTGAGTACATTTAAAGCAAGGCTGGCAAGCTCTGTCAGCGTACCCTGAAGGGACAGCAAAACTTGGAGGAGGCACTTGCAGGTGATCTAGAGCCTTGGAAAAGCCACTAAGGCCGTTTGCGGGAAAGAGAGGTCGTGATCCCAGGGGATACACTGCTGTGCCCTCTGTGTGCCCAGTAACCAGCCTGAGAATTAGAAAAAATGAAAGAAAAAGAGCACATAGTGCTAACTTGGGATTTGAATAGATAAGGGCAGGCTAATGTTATTGTCTAGCAAATTGAGCAATATGTTTAGATGAGAATGTGCAAGAGGGAAGACCAGTGAGAAGGCACCCTCCAGAATCCACTTCCTGAGCTGAAAGCAAGTGGTTCCTCCAAAGGCAAACAAGGCATGACTAGCTTGTTTGCCCAGTCTCTAGAGTCTAGTTTGTTTTAATTAAACTCTCTGCACCTTCGTAACGTTTCTAAGGAAGTAAACTGAAGCAGGCATCGTATTTGCTCATACACCAGCAGCAAGGGACGGGCACATCATCCTGTTCGAAACTGTGACAACCACCTTTTTTTGGTGTGACCTCCTAGAGAAAAAAATAAATACCCAGTTATTGAGGACCCTGTGGGATTAGGGGCAGGCTTCTCAGACGCCACAAATTTCAGTCCTGGGAGCAGTAAGTAATCCAGATGCCTGACTGGAATTTAACCTTACATTTGACTGTCTGTATTTCAGCCAGGTTTTTAGAAAGCAAGCTGATAACAGCAGTGCATTAATATTCAAAGGATATTGGAAAGGATATGAGAGTTTGCTTTGAATTATGGTAATTTACTCTTTTAACGCTCATGCTCTATTTTAATTGTGTATTATTAGCATACTTAAAGGTATGTCGTAGGCCTAGCAAATAGAGCATGTTTCAGGGGGGTTGTTAAATGTATATTTCACTTAATAGATGACCAGAACCTCATTTGCAGATCATGCATATTACTAAGCACAACTTCCAGTTGTGGTGTCTAAAAAGATTTGTAAAATTGTTAATTGAAATACCTGCAGGCAGAGGCCCTGCGGGTCTCTGCAGAGTGGAGGGCAGAACCCCAGGTCCATGAAAAGGGGTTCAGAGATGAGTGATAAAGTCAGGGGGGAGGGTGAGGAATAAAGAAGAATTCTGCACTTCCTGCATTTGGCAGGGAATAAACTCATAGACCAAAGGCTGCTTGCAAACATCTTCAAACAGAGTCTACTCAGATGACAGACATTTCTGTTACATTTTGGTTATTTTTCAAATAAGCAAATTCAGAAAAGGTGTATGTAATATAGTATTTTCTGTAGTGTAGAAGATATTTAGCAGGAAGTTCATATTGATGAATATATATTGTAAGTCAGTATTTTGGACATGAATCATTGAAGTTGAGGTTCATAAAAGAATAAGCAGCCTTTTCAAATTGGAGTTAGAAAATTAAACCCATAGTATTTATTCTTTTTTTCTCCCCTCAGTTTTATTTAGATATGATTTGGTTCAACTTAAAAAATCATGATTCAGTATTAGATAGAAAAAGCATTCCTCTCAGATATTGATCAATCTTAGCATTTAGAAATGAAACCATTTAGACAGTTTCTCACGCTGACAGAACCAAGGAAATGTTTTATGGAGCCTGACAAACGGCAGCATTTCATAGTGGGAGGTATCACGTTTTTTTCCTTCCCATTCTCCTGCTTCCCACAGCAGGATGCTTCAAAGGGCAGAGCTATGCCAAGAATGGCCATGGTGCCTCTCAGAAGGAAATTTGCTCTTTGGCAGTCAGCACAACTGTTTCTCTGGCAAATGGATAATATTTTAGAAGCAATGAATGTTTTTAACGTATCCACTGAAAAGGGGTGAATGAGAGGGTTCTGAACAAAACTGGCAAAGAACACGATGCAAATTCTCTCTGTAATAGAACTGAGATGTCTGTAATTATTTTCATCTGTAAATATAACATGAACCAAAATTATAATTTTTGCTTAGAAAACGAAGAAATACAGATCATTTTTCTAGATTATCCTCTGACCTTGGTAGTAAGAGGCTCATGCACTGGCCAAATACAATTTTACAAAGAATTTTTACTGTACCAGTTACTGATTTTCTAGGTCTACTTAAGATATTTCCACATAGTATAAATGAGCAAAAAGGAAATGGATGGGTTATTTGAGAAGCATATGAGGTTAGAATCTCCCATTCTTGTCTTACCACCGTTTAAGCACTTGTTAACATGAAGTTTAAACTGGACCTTGTAATATGAAAATATGAAAATATTTCACCTGCTGCTAGGAAGAAGACTGTAGATGCAGAGCAGGAACATACAGAGTTGAATTTGGTTGTTCTTTATGCATATTCATTTTTCCCATATTTATTTTTCCACAAATAAGTGAAAGGCAAATAATCTAAATGTAATTTAAAACTTGGTACATATTCATTTCTAAAATATTTTAGAATTTCCTCATAAGGATTTATGAGACTYAATAATAACCTTTATTCCTTGTAGTGTTTTAAAGGTCATAGTGGTGTCAGTTAATCTCCTTTCTCCTGAAATATGCTCCTGAAATTTGTTTCTGCAGCATTATTTGCCAGAACTGCTTATCTGATTTTTTTTTTTTTTTTTGGTGTATTTTGAACAGAAGAAATGTTATGTGCTCATATAATTAGCATAAACTTTAGCATATTTTTAAGCTTGTGTAGTCTGCATASAGTTCCTATCTAATGCTGAATAGTCCGCACAGCCTTAGCGTGATGGTGCAAGCAGAGGAATGCAGCACTTAATGTCATCTTCTAGCATTCAGCTAAGCCTTATCTGGTTTGAAAAACTGAGATAAGCATTATATTATAGCGAGAAGCTGAGAAAGGTTGTTGTTGTTGTTGGGACTGCGTGTGCTATCCTTAGATAATGTAGTGCTTTATTTTTTCTGTTTTGTTGGAAATGTGATTGCAAAATCTTAGTATGGTAAAGTGTTATATACAGCTAAATTAACTCAAAAAAAAAAAAAAAAAAAGATCTTTTGTTACTGTGTAATGGATGTAACCAGAAAGTAAATACATTTTTCATCATTCAGTGTACTTGCTTTTCAAGAGGTGAGTTGAGTTGCGGTCACCGCAGCCTAACTCGGACACTAAATGTGAACCTAGGTTTTAATTTTCTGATGCTGCCATTGGCCTGAATGAAAACTCTCTCTGTTGTCAGTGCGTGAGCTTTTGAAGATCAGGTATTGATGAACCGTGGGCCTGTTGGAGGTCTCCTTGGAAGCCTTCAAACCAATATACATTTGTGCGTTGACTCATAAAATTGGGATGTAAACTCCCTTTAGAGTCAACGCACAAATGTATATTGGTTTGAAGGCTAATGTTTATGAGTTACTTTATGAGACACTTAAGGCCTAAATTAGGTAAGTAAAATTATTCCTAATATAAATTATTCATAATTTATATTCCAAAGGCTGGTGTTGGATGACTCAGATATGTAGTAAAGTCAGAGAGCGGATGTTGAGGTTACCAGAGAGGACTCAGCAGGGAATGGTCAGTGGGATTTGGTCTTCTTGGCAAAATGCCAGCAGCACAAATGAAGAGAATGTGTCTAGCAGAGAGGTTGGGGCTTCAGTTTGCATCCTCTTCTCTAGCATGAGGCAGGTAGCTCAGACAAAACCAGATAATAAATGTGAGAAAACTCTGAGCAAGATCTGAACTAGGGTCTTGTAAACTGAGAATGGTACAAAAATCAGATTAGGACTTAATTAGGATTTAAACATTTACCTGGGTTGCCAGAGCATAAGTACAGTCATTTTTTACTTATTTTTATTCTCTTTGAGATGAAAGACTTGTGCTGTGTCAGTCAACCTCAAAATTAAATACACTAGAAAGTTCTATGAGATGCAAGTTTTTATGTAGGAAATTTAAGAGCAAAGCATATTTTACATGCAGAAAGGGTATTAAATATAGAGTCACCTTTTTCTTCTGTATTCATTGGAGAGGAAAAGGCTGAGGAGAGCAAGAAAGGACTGCAAGATAAATACCGAAGCAAGTGTCTCCTATAAAAGCATCACTAGCTATAAAGAAGAATGCTTGATGAGCAAGCTAAGTAAATGTATTTTCAGGGGATGTTGTGGGTCAATTAGTTTTTTTAGAGCTTTTTTTTTCTTGTACCTGAACTTCATATAGCCTTAATTTCCTCAAGAGCAAAAATTGTTCTTAAAAGATTTTCTGAATAATAGATATCCATTTGTTAATGGAGTTTAATGTTCCAAACTAACAACATTCACTACTAGTATTTTCTCTAGGATACCAAACAGATTTTAAGGTTGTTTCCTAAGTATCTGTGATATTTGAAAGTAAATGTCTAAATTATATAAACCTGGAGAAGAAAAACATATTCTAAACTGTGCGTAAACTATTTAAAATGTATTGGTTATGTACTTACATATAGTATTTGCTTGAGCAGGATACATGAGAAAATGTGTTTGCTTTATACTTAGTACTTTATGCAGACTACTCTATACTGAAATACTTGTTTTATAAGCTATCCAAAATGCCAGTATCTAAAATTAAATTGTTAGAGTTTGTAYGCAAAGATCTGCTCTCTCCTCCCTTTAATTTCTCCCTTTCAAAAAATGAGGTCACTGAAAACACCAAAATTCCATTAAAAAAAGTCTCAGTACAAAAAGATGTGAAGAGAGGGCAGTTCCCAGCATTGTCTGCCTTTGGGAGCGTAGCGTTGGTGCCCCGCTCAGGAGCTTGGATTCGCTCCACTGTCAGACTTAAAAATGTGGCTCTTGCCCATCTTAATGCAACCTCACAGTTTGGGTTCCTTTCCTGCATGTAGGGCAAGGTGGGGAATATACAAGCTGCATTTCTGGCTTTCTGGAAAATTCCTGTGAAGAAATAACAGGAAGGAGTGGGATGAGGAGTAGGAAGTCTCTCATTTGCCTCTTTCTCTAGTGTGAATTCCTTGTCTGCTTGGTTCATGTGGGGAGTGTTGGATCACCTTTATTCTGARGCTGTTCCTATGCATTGCTGCTTGGATGGCAATGGAAGGCAGGGAGTGGGAGAGGCACTGGTTTAAGGTTAGGAGGAGTGGGGTTTGAGCGCTACCTTTAAGACACAAATGTAGAATATTTATCTCATTTTCCAAATTCACTCACCATATAAGCTGTAATAATGTCAGCATATGTCAGGGAAACCCAAATTCAGAGACACATATTAGTTATCATAAAGCTTCCTCACAGAGAGGTACAAATTGCACCATGTAACAAGCACAACCTCTGCTGCTAAAGACTGCATCAGTGGTAATACTGTATCTCATAAGCATAAAAGCAGCTGTCCAGAGCAAAACAATGTTTTTTGTTTTGTCTTTTTTGTTTCCCCTTCACTGGCTGCCACCAACTGTCAGAATTCATGAACTTGCTTCTTTTTCTATATTCTTCCCACCTTCCTTAGATACGTATATTACTATATCTATTGCTACACTGGAGGCAGGGGATATTGATTTTATAGGAAAAAAAAAGTGTCACATTAAAAAAAAAAAAAAAGTGAACATTTTAGAGCACTATCAGAAATTCTCTGAAGAAACTGGGGTGTTTGGGACATTTTTGCAATCTGAACAGCTCCACTTAGTGGTCAAGAATACACTGACCCTCTCCCTTCAGTTTTTAAATCCTTTTCAGGTCAGTAATGCTTAGATTAAATAAAGCCAATAGATGTTACAAAATACCTGGATGTTGAAATGGAGATGCACAGAGCCTATTATTACTAATAAAACCCATTAAAAGACATAACATTTTAGAGTGTTAGATGAATGTGATTAAGTCTGTGTTTGCACTTTGCTTTAGTTTATTTCCAGTAGCTCTTCCCCAAAATGAGTATGCTGGAAATGATGCTCTCAGACAAAACCAACTTTACGTGCAAGTTTGTTATTCTCACAAGAGCATGTTCTGGTTGTAAAACCCATAAGTAAAACACATTTTACTTATTGAGCATAGTTAAATACATAACACAAGTGAAAAAAAACCAAAAAACCTACACACACAAAACTCACATAACCTCACACATAAAACTCACTTGCATTTTTTTCCTTATAGTGTCACTGGTCATATAAGTCCATATTAAAAGTAAAATGAAAATGTCTTCAGAAGCTTCAGGTCTGTTACGTTTGGGATCACTGCCCATGTGCAGGGCTGTGGTGATGCTCTTTGCTTTCTGCTGAGTTCTTTAACAATGTGATACTGCTTTTATCAAAACATATTGGAATCATTTGAATGCTTATTCAATGGTATCTATATAAAGGAATAAGGTCAAAATTACTATTTTTTAAATAAAGCTCCTTCAAAAAGGACTATTTTAGAAAGTAAACTATTGTTTTTTTCCTCTTAAACACAAAATATCCCTATCCCMATGCAGTTATCCCCTGTGTCCTGTATTCTGGAGAAGGGCAGTGGGTGACATGCTCCGAAGCAGGTTTACCAAGCAGGTGGCTGCTTTCGGGACTGGCCTCAGTGTTTGATCTTGGTGATGTAGTTGAGTGCATAATGCTAAAGCCTTTAAGCATGAGATCAAAGGAAGATTCCCTGCATTTGTTACATTCTCCAGTGAAGTGAGATAAAAATGCAGAGCCTGGATTGTGTCAGCATGTTTGCAAAGTTTTTGTAATTGTGACCTATGGAGGCCTGCCTGCTAATTGGGAATCTCTCCCATCGTTAGGATTTCTGTATAGGCATTGTACGTACTCTGTACAAGAGCTTCCAGAGGATATGAGGTAAATGTATTGTTTGCTGTAGACTTCAGTAGACTGCATTTTTCTAGACATCTGCAGAACCATCAGGTACTTTTGTAGAAGCAAGGCTTTTGTTCAGAAGCATGGCTGCTTTTCTGTTGTGCTCCTTCATGAAAACGCAGAGCTTGTTCTACCAAGTGTGCTCCTGACCAAGCTGCAAGCAGGAGTTAGCATTAGCATTCTAGCCGCTTGGGCACTGTAATCCCTGTGTGCATGCAGTTCTTCCATTAATGATCCCATTTTGTTTTAAATGAAGGTAATAGCCTTCTCCACTATAGCCTTGATTTTAAAGTGGCATAAATAAAATGTTTTACTCCTTGAAATATTACCAAACAACAGAAAATAGACTTAGTAAAAAGGCATAGAATTTGCCTCTGATGGAAAAAACAATTCCAGTGAAGTGCTCCATGACCTTTTAATGAGCCAATGCATTGTGCAAGCTGGTATGTCTTGGATGGACTTTTCAGTGGACGTTGTGCATTGGATCAGAACAGATGATTTATATTTTGTGAGGTTAGGAGGAAGATAAAACGGTACGTGTTCTGTTTTCAATATAAGTGACCTCTGTTGAATAAATTCAATTGTAAAAGTAAATAGTATTTTCAGCAGTAAAAGTAAATTTATAAAATTTACTTAAAATTTACCTAAAAAAGTAAAATTGTAGAAGTAAATAGTATTTTCAGCAATATTTGAAAGCTAAGCTTATGCATCAGTAATTTCACTTCATTAGAATAACTTTTTTTTTTTTTATAAAGATGGTACTTTGAAGTATTAAGATTTTAAAAAATATATCTCTAAAAAAAAAGATTTAAATTCTGGAATAAAATTTATTTGCCAAACCGCTCGGTGACCCTGTGTGTGCAGGGGGTTGGTCTAGATGATCTTTAAAGGTGTCTTCCAACCTTGAGGATTCTATGATTTTATCATTTTTTTTTCATGGTTTCACTTTGGGATTGTATTGCATCCCACTGCACAGTGGAATGCATACAGGGGAAAAATTGGCTACATGTGTTAACAAGGTGAAAGTATCTGAAACAACAGCTTAACAAATGGCGCTCTAAAATTATTTATTTCATTATTACGTTGCTTGAGAGATGGCGAGGCACAAATTGCTACCTGCTGCTGAGTGACTGGGATGAATTCCAGAGCTCATATTCTTACAGAATATTTGTTTGTTTTTACAGTGGTGCTACTTCAGGTTAGTGTCTGAGGATAGTCAGGTATCTGAAGACATAAGCTGCATTGAATTCGCATGAGAATTGAGAACTTGACCAGTTTCAGTGCTTTCAACATCTCAGTGATTTTTTGGAAGCACTTGAGAGCACTTACTGGACTGGTAATTTGTGTCAATTATGTAACCTTGCATTTCCAGAAAATATTTTCTTTGGAAAATATAACTGTTCTATTTTTCAGCCAACAGAATAATCAGAAGAGCTGCACATCACCGTGTTTCATATATATAAATATAAACACTAGATTTATTAATTACTATGATTGAGTTGATCCAATTTTCCTTATTAATTTATTTCACTGGCATTTAGAAGATACCACTCTGCAGGAGAACTTCCACTGTGCTAGCAGGAGCTCTGCTGTGTGCTGCACATTCATACCACAAAAGATGGACTGAGTCCAAGTTGTCTTTGCTTGAATGGGGCAGTAAGAAAAAAAATATTCTCCATGCTCCATACTTTAATCTAGAGCCTTTTTTCTCCAGATGTTTTGAAAAATGAGAATCCATACAGTTTCACTTATACAAATCAGCATTGATAATCAATGCTCTCAAGTAGAACTTACTTTCAAGAGCAGACTATCAGTGTAAAATCTCTTAGAATTTCTGAGCTGGACAAACAGGCATTACTGCAACATTGTCAAATTGTGTTTTAGTTCTAAAATGTATAGTGTGCTTGSTCAGTTCCTATTTCCTCCATTATTGCACGTTTCAGGTATAAATTAGTTCAAAATCACCAAAAAAAAAAGAAAAAAGATAGGATGGATAAGTGTTTTTCAACATCACAAAGTCACACTGCTTTCAATTTTGTATAGATGCTTGTTGTTTTGTATTAAGAAACTGAAGTGCTTGATTGCAGATATCCTTTCTGTTTCATAGAGGCAAGCAGAAAAGTAATGATGGTTAAACATAACACTTTGTCCTTGGCCAGGTTAAGTGCTATCTGCAGCAATATCTGCCCTTTGAAAGCAAAAGCTAATGTTTTGTTCCAGAAGACATTTCAACAAGAACTTAATCACTTCTGTTTCAAAAGGACACATTTATTACTGCAGACATCATAGCTCAGGAGCAAGAGATAAATGTAGAAATGGGCTGCTAGAACCTGCCTTCTGCAAGCAGCAGACAGCACAAATGTTTTCTGAAGGTTAAATGAAGCAAAACCAAAATTGATAGTAAATAAATTGGAAGACTGAAAAGATTACTGAACAAACAGCAATCACAAATAGCATTATGCRGTCTTCCTTTCCAAGGAAAAGCGGCATGCCGAGTTTCCTGAACTGCTCATGAGWCTGTGATGCATCATACCCCCATGCGTGGCAGTCATTTTATATAAAACAAAATTAATGTGCCTTAATTTGAGAGACACTGCATAATAAAAAATCCAGAGGTTAATATTTTACATGTGTCAGAAAACTCTTCTAGAGCTTTTTTTAAATTGTAAATTGTCCCATTCAGAAAGCCTCAAGTACTAGTTAACACAAGTGAGCAGTCCTTCTCCCACTTAGAGTGCCTTACTGTGGCAAAGGCATACATTTTGGTGCCTCATATATTCATATATATATATATATATATATATATAAAAGTATGTATGTATGCTCATATATAAGCAATCTGTATTTTCTTAATTCAGAGATAGTGGAGATCCCCAGTAAGTATGCCAAGTATGCAGGCCTTGCATTATGGTTTATGTTCCCCAAAGTCCTTATAAACAAACTAATTAGATGTATTAAAAAATGTAAAATTAAAAGTACAGAGTTTTCCAATGTTTGTTTAATAAATGCCTTGTTTTCAAAGAGTGTGCTAAAATATGCTTTTATCAAATGCCCTCTGCTTGTGTACCACAGGTATATATAATCTCTGTTCCACACTTTTTATTTATTTTAGTAAGAAGATGTTTCTCCAAGCAATTACTGCAAAAACATGACTTTAACACACATATGATTCTGATCATGGTAGATACATGTGTGTGCACAGAGGTGTGCAGGGACTGCAGTAGAATTGGTTTTCCATTACTGGAATTTTGAAACAGCATGTGTAAATAAAAAAAAAGGAGGGGAGAATTTAAAAACTAGTCAACCGGAGAAAAATGTTATTTTTTTGTCTTTTTTTTTTGCATTTTCTCTTTCAGATCTGTGATAAAGAGTGGCATTACTATGTTGTCAATGTTGAGTTTCCCGTTGTTACCTTATACATGGATGGAACAACATACGAACCTTACCTGGTGACCAATGACTGGCCTATTCACCCTTCACACATAGCCATGCAGCTAACTGTCGGTGCTTGTTGGCAAGGTAATGCTCTGACAGTAGATATGCTATAGGCATTCTATAATTCAGTCTGCATAGAATTTTGTTTCATTGTTTGCATATGAGTAATATTAATTGCTGATATTGATTAATGAGTTTTAGAAGTCAATGATATAAAACTGGAAGTAAATCTAGGCTCTGAGCCTGAAAGAAATCGAGTCTGAGGGTAAAACAGAGGGGATCATAGACATGCAAGACAAATTTGTATAGGAAATTACTGTAATAAACTGTAAGAATGCATATATATGTMTAATTGCAGTATTTAAAAGTCCTATGTCATTTAAAGAAGTATGGAATCCAGTTTGCATATTAAATAAGAAAGATTATCTTCTGTATCTTTTGTCTTCACTGTTTAAACCACTTGCCTGCGTTTCCAACCTGAAATGAGCCACCTAATGCTACTGCAGAAATCCCCTGCAACTCCAGCTGTGTCTGTTTCATTCTCTGCATGAATTTTCTGTCATTGCTTTCACTACCCATGGCTTGGTCCTGCTGTCTTCACACTGGATGTATATCAGCAGTAATACGGCTAAATTCATATATTCTAGTACAGAGCAGATTTAAAAGGGACAGTTAAATAAAACCAGAATTCATATTCTCAACACTGTACTTGTGTAGGTCCATGTTTAAATAACAGCTTTGCCTTGCCTTTCATAATTCGCCTCTTTCCTTCTCATTCCTGTGCATGGGCCTTTCACCACTGACACTGATTCATTTTTTGTTCTCTGCCTTACCGAAGCTGTCGTCCTTTTCTGCTCAATTGCCTCTGCAAGTTTTCCTGGTTATCTTTACATGTTAATCTGCTATTTGTACACTGTATTCTCTTTTTACATAAGACAGTAACAAAATGTGAAGTTAAACTATATAACTAGGAAAAAATGTTTCTTCCCCACACTCCAGTACCCGTTGTCTTCTTACCTTGTTTGCCACTTTGATAGGTTCTCATTTACAGTATGTTGCCTCTCAAATTTGGGCATCTTACATTTGCTAGAGCTATTCAGTGTAAATATTATTATTCTCAATTCCAGCTGTTAGTTTATAAACACCTGTGGTAGAGATCCTATCTTTAATGTAAAAACACAGAATAAGGCCACATTGGTCTTACAAAACAGATTTGATGTTTCAGTACTGATCAATCAGGTGAATAGAGCTAACTAATTAGCATGAGACAATGAGACACATTTGAACAGGTGTACACGGATCCTTGTCTAATTGGTATTCCATTTTCATATTATAATCCTTTTCATATTGGAACTTTTCACTAATGCTAGCTATTAGAATAGTTTTATCCTGAGCTGCTAAGACTCTTAAGAAATCTTTCTTTTTTACCTAAAAATAAATAATAAAACGCATGCCAAACTCCTCAGACACCAGAACTTCAACTTAACCAGTGATTTACAGTGTTTTAATTTGAGATCCTAATGTAGTTTTAATGTACTATCTTTAAATCCAAGTTCTGGAATTTACAAAGGCAGAGACCATTTGTGAACAGTAAATCCAGTTCTTTCCAGACATCAGAAGATGCTTTAGAGACTCAGTGAGTATTGTCTTCTGAAAAGCCATCAGCATTTCTCAGTAGCACTGATGAAGTCGCCATTATTCCCTTATTTACTCCTTTATTCCCTTTCAAAAGCCATATATTCAAGAATGGAATAAGCAGACYGAATAGCTTTTTTGACTGTTGATGGTTTCAGTGAGCTGTCTCTATTAACGATAATTTACTTCTGTCAGTAAGARTAATTCCAAAGCTTTGCATTTGCAAAGCATTAGCAAATTGTTTCACAACAGTCTGTGACTTCTTCAAGTAGCCATGTGCTGTGATTCTGGTGCTTGTAATGCAATGAGCCATTCATGGGAGTCCTTATCAAGGCAGAGCTCTATCTGCAGCCATTCAGGTGAAATACAAGAACAGCTCAAGTTTGGTTCTTGAACCTAACACAGAAATGAACTAAAYGTGCAATTCCTCGGACTTCCTGATAAATTTAAATTTCAGTGTATGACATGTACAGTATCCTATCTGCAGGACCAATATCCTATCCGTGATTTAGGTTGCTCTGTATTATGGGGAAACAGTAATAAATGATTTTCCCAAATGTTTTACCCATGTAACCCACACAATTGCTTTTTTTTCCCTGACATTAGCAGTCGAGGCATAATGGGCAGGTCTCACTGTTACCCCACCTTGCCAGTGTATGGTGTGCATGCCTGCCTGATGTGAGTGTTGGGGATAGCATGCACTACAGCAAGCTTTAGCTGATTGCTACTGTATTCAAGGTATAAGATATAAAAAAATTACATTTTTTCCCCTTTTTTTAGAAGTTGAGTTGGGAGGGGGATTTGAGGAACTTTGTTGTCATTTTAAATCAGGAATTTAGTTCCCCTACTTGTGCCATGTTACTGCATCACTATGACTGATGATCCTTCGAGCAGCTAAAATCATGACTACGCATTGGCACAGGTATTAAATGGAGTTGTTAGAGGCACTGCTTTTATTTCATTGATTATAAATCTGGCCATCAGAATTTACTTTCCATAGCTGAGCAGCACTGTCCATATAAACCTCTTCTGTATAAATAAAAAATAGAACTTTGCCCTTAGGTAAGATCTTCCAGCTTAAGAGCCTCAAGAGCTTTCCCAGCAGTAAAACGGTAACTCAGTTCACTAGCAAGAAAATGGAATTATCCTTATGATGTTATGAGGAATAAGAGGTTAGGTGATTTTCCTTAGGTCACCTGAAAAATCTGCATCAGAACAAGAATAAAATTAGACTGCCAGATTCCTGCTCTTCACCTTTCAGCCAGCAAATCATTCTCAGTCCCCCTTTTAACTTTTCCAATCGTGTTTCATTCTCCTAAGCAATACAAACAAATAAGGTTAGCTTATCCTGGAGCTGCACTTTCCAGCAGCTTACCCTACTAGGTTCTTCTCTGACAAAGATCATTATTTTTCATTCAATTTATCTGAGACCAATGGAACTTCTTACAGAATGAGAAATTTCTTCCATTAAGACAAGGCTTATAGGTTCTTACTCCTATGCTTACACTCCTAATCATTCTTTCACTGGCAAAGATGGGCAGAAACAGGAACAAGTTACCTGATTTGGTAGTCTAATTATCTTATATAGCACAGAGTACGAACAGATTTCCTTCAGGTTTCTCTGAAAAGATCTTGAGTTCCACTTCCACTCTACCTGAAGAATGGACTGTTTTTTTTATGCATCATTCCCAGAGTGCTGTCAGGACAGCAGTGACACAAGTTAATTGCTGTCATAGGGTTTTACTTAGTGCTTAGGCTACTGTGATGATTACTTCATGTTTACTATTAGACAAGGGTAGAAAGGCCTAAAATGTCTCAAAGATCAGTAAAAGTCATTTGACAAAAACGCATGACTGTGTTAAATTGGTAAATTAATGCAAATAGCCCTTTACATCTCTGGCATCAAAACACAGCAATTGTGAAATACAGTGATAATCAACTTCTGTCATCCTTCAACCCAAAATGGAAAGAAAGAAAAAAAAAAAGAAAAATAGCCACCTGCTCCAGTGATGAATGCAACATAACCCCCTAGAGACCCTGAGAATCTGCCGGTTCCCCAGGACTCCCCACTATCGTGCACAGCAGAACCTCCTGATGGTTGGGGTCAGTGTTAGCTGAAGGACAGTCCTTAGCCTCCCCACACTGTGACTCTCTGGTGTACTTCGGATGCTAGGGTCAAGGTAAGTATATGCTAGAAGCATTTGTCTTTCTGCGCATGTATGAGGCAGTCATCCCGATTTACTTGCCCATACATACGACGAGTAGGTGTCTGCAACCTACTATTTCAAAATTCATTTTATTCTTGGTCTGTTGTGTTTGAAATTACATGAACCAACTGCAGCTGCTTATGACTGTCTAGGAATATACCAAGTATGATGATATTTTAAAGTCTTCCTATCACTCGCAGCTTGATCACGCCCCACTACGGGCTGTTGTGCACGTGCAGCATATGTTCCTTTGTGGTGKTTTTTTTTCTCTTCTCCATGTTTGGTGCTAGTGTTTGCTCTCCCCATTCTCTCCACCAGTGTTCATGAAAAGTCTTTCACTCAGAAATGCTTTACCAAGCTGAGCCCAGGTAAAGTTCTAGTGGGATGGAGCCCACTGTCTGTTGTAGATGAGCTGGCAGAAAAGACCTGATGCAGCACAGAATAGGAAAAGAATCCCAGAGCAGAGAACTTGTTTCAGCAGCTCAGGAATGTGATAAAAGCCACTTCAACAATGACTAAGCAATGAGCAGCATTGCAGTGAAAGATGATGTTATATTGACGGTTCCTCTGGCTGCCTCCCACAGTCTGTTGACACCCTCTCCCCATTATGAGGATTGAGCTAATGCCAAAAATTGCAACATCCACCCATCTGTATCTGGCGGATTTGGGGAGTGGAAGTAAGTGCTGTGTCAGGTGAAAAGGCAAGGCTCCATTTTATCATCAGAGTCTGAAAACATTATGACCTCTGTTGCTTTGCAAATGTAAGAGACTACAACATTTACATTTAAGGAAGAAAAGAAACAACAACTGAGAGCTGTAAAGCAGAGAGTCTGTAATAAGAATGTCATTCTATTGAATTAATTAATTCTATACTTTCTAAACATAAAACTGAAGTTGTGCAGTTATTTTAGAAGTAATATACACCATTTAAAACTCAAAAACTCACATGAGTTCCTTACAGGACAGATGAATTTAAGAAATAATTACATAGGTCAAAGACATTAATGGCTCCAGATGATCAGTTGGCAGTTCCTTGTATATCACCTCTAAGTGCATTTTTAAAAGCAGAGTTTGGGCTTGGTGAGTACTCTTCATATGTATTATTTTTTTCTACTTAACAATGCAGCTCCTAACTATTGAGAGGAAAAAAAGTGGTTGCATTTTATCTTCTGTATCCACATTACAGTCTAGGTCAGTTTGCTGTTTTCAGCTTTCCATGCTAGCTAAGCAGCTGGAATGAGAGGGTACATTTGGGGGGGGGTTCTTACCAAACCACTAAGTGGCCAACATTGAGATGAACCAAACTGACAATGACTGAAGAAATGTATGGATGGAATACAAGGAGATTTAGTCTTTAGCTCTCTCTCTTGAATGTGGGGAAGGGATCTGGGATACCACATCATTGAAAAAAAAACTTGCCAATAAAGTAGATATAATTCAATGCACATAAAGAGTTACAAATTGCTCTATGTAGGTGACAACCTCAAATGGTAAGAACTTTTTGTTCTTACCTTCTGGCAAGTAAAGTTTATTGGGATGTTTTGTCTAGTACAGAATGAAGATAAGCACTTACTGAGCTGCTGAGGGTGCATCCATGTAAGTATCAGTTTGGATCAGGACCACACGTCCAGCAAGTAGCACCTTCTTGTCCTCACTTACTCTGTGAGCACTGTCAGAGCACATGAACTGGATTCCTCCTGGATGCCACTAAATGGGAAATGCACTCCAGGAATGTACCTAATATATTCAAACTCGAAAGGTGTGCTTTGTTCATGGCACCAACCTAGAGCTAGTCCAAAGTGGAAAAAAATACCACCACAAATTATCCAAACCTGCCATGCCTCTGCATCACTGTCAGCATCAATCATGTTGCTCTGTGGATTCGCTTCAGTTGCTTCATACTATTTGCAATTGTCAAGCACAGGGCAGAAGTCTTTGTGCCATCTTCTTGTGTATTCCTTTGTATATTTTAATGAACTAGTTGCATATTTAAATACGTACCTTATCTGAGGTTGCTTCTCATTTTGCATCTCCTTGGATCTGTTAAGATCTAATGGAAGATTTAATATAGTTTTCTGCATTTCAACGCTCCATAATTAGTGTTGGCATTTTAGCCTTGGAACTTGGGCTCTTCAGACTTCTGTTAGGCATTGAGAATAAATAGAACTTTCTTTTTGGCTGAAAAGTCAGTGTCCCTGTAGCATACTACCTATTTACCAAATAATTATCTTTGTAAGTATCAGAAAGTCCTAATTACTGTAGGAACTAATCCTGTACTATAGCTGCTGAAGACACGAAAGTTTCTATGAAACTTCCAAAAAGTTGTGCCCAGAAGTCTTATGTAGAATTCACAGAGGAATGAAAGGCTGGAAAAGAATAATATTTGAAGATCTTTCCTTGGAATACAGAGAGAAACAGTTTGTTCTGCATTGTTAACATAAAAGACTAAAATCTAACTCTTTTTATGAAGCAGTAGCCCACCTTGATACCAATGTACTTCACTACATTGAAGTATGTAAAATAACTGTAGTCTTCTTCATAAAGCTTGTACTACTAAGAGTTGGTTTTCAGACCCTTAGGTTGCAAGAGCACCTGAAGGTAAACTTGTCACTTTGTTCCGGTCTTAACCCCACTCCACATACAAATCTTCAAATTAAAGTTCAAGCTAGCTGGCCTGGCAGAATTAGTTTATTTGCCACATAAGCTACAAACCCTGTAGAGATAAGATACCTACCACTTGCCACATCTTATCAACTGCAAATCTAATTTGTCTGTCTTCACTGTTGTATGGTTCTCTTACTCCTCTCAGGTCCAAGGTATGAAGTAATTCACATACACTGACACAAGCTAACACTTGTAGGGAAGACACGCACTAAAAATTTTCCTAGAGRATGATGAGTAAATTACTAAATATCCCAAGAGTAATTTAGATGCTGTGATCACTGTTGCAGGCAATAATCACATTTTATTGACAACTCCTAAAGCTCAATCTTTCTGCAGAGATTTAGGCAGAATAGAGTGCAGCTAGAGCACCTAATGCAGCACACAGTGAAGAGACATGATCTGGTATTAAATGCACTGGGTTGGGTTAAAGGAAAACTATAATCCCTCTACCCTAATGCTATGCATTGTCTTGTATTCTCTGCTGAGAATTTGCAGCACACCCTTAGAAACGATGCTTGGTACAGAACGTGGCAGTTTGGTTACTCAAGCCATGCCACCTCTCTGAGCACACCTGCAACCTTTGCTTCTCCGGTGATATGTTTGGGGAGGAGAGAAGGAGAGCCYGTGTAAATGATCTTCTATTAGACAGTCTGTATAAGTGAATGTARAGCCTTAAACATTCTTAAAAATTCATGTTGATCACTCACAATACTCTGCTCACTCAGATAACCTTTTGAGGGAAATCATTTAATTTTGCTAGCCTAGTCAAAATGTCAAAGTAGCCAAATAGCTTTCTTTTCTACACTTCTGAAAATGATTATGTTCATTCTGACACAGCTATGGGGTTGCAAAAGCACGAGGCTAAAATTGGTATCAATTCTTTAAACATATATTAAAGCATTTAATTTACTGTATACTTCTTTTTTGTGTGTATTTGCAACAGTAATGACTTTGTTTTTCTCTTTGCAGGAGGTGAAGTCACTAAGCCCAGATTTGCTCAATATTTCCATGGCAGCTTGGCCGGTCTTACTATCCGGCCTGGCAAAATTGAGAGTCAGAAAGTGATTTCCTGTTTGCAGGCCTGCAAGGAAGGTCTGGATATTAATTCTCTTGAGAGTCTTGGACAAGGAATAAAGGTGAGGAATGAACTAACATCATCTTTGATAAAAATTTAGAGCTGATTTATGAAATGGAGAGCGCAAGGTAAAGTACACCCAGTACAAATGTACTCCCAGAAGGAATATAATTTCCCATAAAGTCATGCAAAAAAAAAAAAAAAAACAGTATAGGAGTTGTGACATAGCAAAGAAAAATGGTTCCATTATTTCAAAGTTAGATGCTCAGAAAATAATGTGCTGCTGCTATTTCGGAGTCTGTAAGAATCTCCAGGTCGTGTGCCTATTCTTATTTTGGTACCTCTGCAGAAAAATGGTTGCAAAGAATTGCTGAATTTTGATTTGAAATAACTCTAAAGCAACAGACAACATATACAGTCTCTCTCATGCAGAAGCAACTCGAAATAAGTTCAAAAGTAGTAAGCTTGAAAAAGGAATTCCAAGAGAAAAACTATGTTATGGGATACTAAAGTTGAACAATAAAAGATATCAAGGTCAAGAGTTTACATTTCCATACAAACCATTACCCATCCTTATTATGCATATGACATATATAGTGCATGTAAATCTTTACTGATGCAGTCACACTCTTTTAAGACAGGATACCAATAGACAAAGGAAAATTGTGTTTCCAGTGACTCACCAGCAAGATTGCTTTGCCTTCATAGAAACAATTTCTTTTGGGTAAACATAGAGATTGTTGAATCTTCTCTAATGTTTACATGAACAGCATTTTTCTTTACTGATGTAGCTATTAGGTGACAAGTATTCTTTTGTCTAATGTGTATACCTATCCATCTATATTTCAGTAAGCTGGAAAACTTTCTGATGTATTCTAAAGGACAGTTAGAATTAAACTATTTTGTAGTACACCAGTCATAATCCAGTCTTCCATAGCTGTGCTGCAAATTAAATAAATCAGAATTACTGGGAGGTTAATTTGACTGAATGTGGGCCTTAGAAACAACACATTTCCTTTGGTGTTTCGTTTTTCAGGGGATAGAAGGTTGGTAATAAAACACCTGAGGTAGCATATGCTGTGAAAGTGCTATGTAATACATTTGTAGTAGCTAAAGCACTTCAGCAAACTCTCAAATCTTTAAGTAATAAAATACAGTAGTATAGTATAACCAATATACTTCTGAAGACCAGGATGAAAACTCAAATTACAAATAAAATTTATGAAGGTGTTGTTTTGTTAATGTTAGCTTTTACTTATGAACAAAGACTCTCCAAAGTAATTCTTTTTACTTYGTCATATCAAGGATGTCATTAAAGAATTGCACATTGCTGCCCCTCTGTGCAAATGATATAGGTAAAAGGTCTTTTAAAATGTCAATGCACACAATGAACACAATGTTTTTTTCTTTAATTTTAGGAACTTAAGTATTTATTTTAGGAACTCAGTAAGATATGCATACCAGCTAGGATTTTAACATGATTTAAAGCAGTATACATTTAGTGGAGAGTGTTTTTTAAAAACACAGTAATTCCTCCCTTATTGTCACTTTCCAAAATTTGAAAATATTCAAAGAATTTGCTGTTTTGTGGGATTGGAGGAATCTGTTAAACCTCCCACTGTTGCTCCAGCATGAGTGATTGCCTTTCTTCTGTACTTATAGCACCAAGTGAAAAATGAAGATGAGGGTTTGTTTCCCTCCTTTTCTTCAAAATGTTTTCCAAGCTACAGAAAAGGCAGAGTGATTCTTTAAATTTACTGCTCTAATTTTTACCTCTTCAGCTAGCGCAGCAGTCAGTGTTAACAGCAGGAGGGAAAAATGAAAGACATGGGCAGAGATACGTGGTGGTAGGGTTTCTTATTGGGGGTGACAGAAAGCAGCTCACATAAAAGATGAACAGTGGGCCCCTGACCTTCGACAGAGAATTAAAAAGAGTTTCTGGTGTCAAAAATAAACATACCTAAAATCAGACAAGCATGTTTGATATTTTTTCTGTGAGTATTTGTGTGGCATTTAGTAGACTTGATATTGGGAGTTTTAACCAGTCACTCTGGACTCCTGAAGCATCACCTTTATAACCACCTAGAAAAGTCCAGTGCAGGTGTAATGCAATTTCTTACATAGCAGTGTTGGATTCTTTGTTATGTCTGCAGTCCAAGTCCCTAACAGCTTTCAGAGACACTGTCTAAACTGTCGCTATTTTTAGCTTTTTTTAATGAGGAAGACAAAAATGGCTCAGACTAGGGCTTTCTCCAGTCCTTTTGGCAGCATTCCAGCGTTCAGCAGCTGAGCTAGTAAGTTAACTAGCTTGCTAGAGTTTCCTTTTGATTATTCTGTGCTGTTGCTAGTAGAAAAATAAAACAAAAAGTGCATGCAAATTGTGCCTAGCATTAGTTGTCTCCTTTGTTAGAAAATACCTTCAGGACACTCTGACCTTCCTGCGCAAGCCCTGAACCCAGCAGCCTCTTGTGCTTTTGACAGAGAACCCTGTGCTTCATTCTGTTCTTCAGAGGCTATTTGCTCTTTTGCTTTTTAACTCTTTGTAAGGTAGTGTAGACACTCACTGTAGATACATAATAGAACATGTTCCTACTCAGCATTAGGAATTGCATATGATAGAAGGGTGCAATTCTTTGTGTTCTGTGTTTTCAGCAGTGGAGGTGTGAGTTTAAGCAGAGTTAATTTGTTTTTCTGTGTAGCACAGTTCACTCAAAAAAATTAATAGACAAAGAAGGAATCATAATAAATTGTGATAAAGATAATAATCATTTGCTATACAGATACTGGTCATCAAAGCTGTTTGTTTAGTGGTTAATGCACAGGTAGGAATAGCTACTGAATTGGCACGGTGAGTCAGTGCAAATGAGCAGCTGGCTTTAAGCAAGCAGCAGTTCCATTTTAAATCATGACACCCCTTCTTGATCATGAGCCAGAGAAAACGGAATCCCCTTGATTGTGACTGACATTAATGAAGATGTAGCAGGAAAATATTAGAAACATTTTGTTCATTCATGTTGAAATATATCTCAAAAAGAGAGCCCAGGGTAAAACTAAGCAGAAAGCAGGACAAGTGTTCTTCTGCCTGCTACTCTCACTGAATGAAGGCACTATTTCCAGAATGGGAATATAGTTGACCTAAAAAATTATGTGAGAATAATAATTACAGCAAGTTATGGTTTTGAACTATACAGCTGTAAAATTCTATCAGCAAAGTTAGTAAAGGCTGGAAAAGGTAGAACAAATACAGATTTATATACTATAAAATTAATTACAGCATTAATAGGAAGGGATGACACAGATAACTGATAAGTGCATGTTTTGCGGAACACCATATGCGTTCAGATAACAACAGCTATTAGGAACCTTGCCCTTGAATTATTAGATTTTAGAGTTATCTCCAAGAGACACTCCTTAAAATGTGCTGTTCTCTACTCTGAATATGGTACCTTATATACTAATCATATGCATTTCTCCCAGTATCACTTCAACCCTTCCCAGTCAGTCCTTGTCATGGAAGGAGATGACATTGAGAAGATCAATCAAGCTCTTCAAAAGGTGTCATATATCAACTCCAGACAGTTTCCTACCGCAGGTGTACGGCGTCTCAAAGTCTCATCTAAAGTCCAGTAAGTTATACTTGAACTAAACTGATGAGAACCATTTTTAATTAATTATTTTTTTCCTCTGAAAATGTAAAAAAAGAGGCTTTGGTTGAAATTATATTGATAATTCAAGGTTTTATGTTACCAGCCGTAAGGCGTTACATTAATTTACTTTTAYGCTGAATTACTTTTTGGTTTTAGTTTGTTATTTTCCTTTTAAGAATCCTTTCTTGTGAATGTTAGTTAGTTGTGTTCTGTTTATAGTCTGAACTACACATGCAGTTACATTCTTAGTAAATAATGTACATTTTTAAAAAGCCACAGGTTATTGTCACAGCTGCCACCCTTACTTTTAAAGCTGGACTATTATAACAGACTCTACTTTCATAAGGACATTATGCCTATGCTCAAAATAGTGTTTGTCTATATCCTTAYGCGGCTGTCACTACCGAACTGTAAGTGTCTTGTGTTAAACAGAAATCTGTGTGCACGTCTGTTCTAACGCAACAATTGTGTGAGTATCTACATAACAGCGTTGACAGTTCTGTGCAGTGAAGGAGCTGCCACTGCACAGGCACTGAGCTCCCCTGGGCTGGGTCTGTTACAGCAGGCTGTGCAGTGCAGTGAGAGCAGATTTTGCTGAGTGAAAGAATTGGTGCAGAGAACGCCACAGCCACCCTCTCTGCAATTTTTCCTTGGCTTTAGGTTAGCCAAATGCTGTGGGCTAGCCAAAGTAAGAGTTTGGAGAGCATCTTCTCATTTAGTGTGCCAAGTTGCAGAAAGAGAGAGATATTAGAGAATTTTCTTCAAAAGCAAGGTGCTCGTTCAAACAAAAATGCTAATGCAGCCTCCCTTACCCCCTCCACCTCGTCTTAGGCAAAATTTGCGGAGTACAAGAATGAAATCATGACATATCCTATTTAAATGGATAATTAGGGCCTTTATTCACACATAACAAACATATTACGGGCACTAGGTACCACTTTGAGAACTTTGTTGGCTGCATTGCAATTCATTGTCACCATGTAATTTTTTTTCAACTGTTGACTGTTAAACATCAGTTAAGCACCAAAACGTTTCTCATAGTGACCTTACTATAGATTCAGTGAATTCGTTAAGCTTGTCATGAAGTCATTAAGCTGCCCCTACCATAATTCCAGTAGCTATAAATGTGGGAGTAGATGAGCAAAGCTGTTACTGGCAGTGCTAATCTGTGTGATGCTGCAGATATATATCCTTATATGTAGCAGTGTACGAACATGAAACAGACTCATCTGAGAAAATAGTGAGAAGCATCAGATAGATTTGGGGCAGTGGAAGTGCCATGTGCCTCTGATGTGCAAAGTGTTACATGCAGTTAATGAATAATGTATTTTTCAGATGTTTTGGTGAAGATGTCTGCATTAGTATCCCAGATATAGATGCATATGTAATGGTGTTTCAGGCCAATGAGCCCAAGATTACAGTAAGTGGAATGGACCACTTTGCTAGACCAGCTGCACAATTTGAAACTGAAAGAGGTGTTACTCTGTTACCTGATATCAGGATTGTCAGCACAGTCACTAAAATGGAGTATCCAGTGGACCTAAAAGAAAACGATAAAGGTTTGTATATTTATTTTAAATATTATTACTTATTCTACAATATTATAATAATATTAAACACTTATTCTATAATACAACCCCCCCCCCCTTATTTTTTTTAAAGGACAGTGCAAACAAGACAAAGGAATTCACACAAATGAAATTAGGCCACGTTAAGCAACAGTAATGTTCAGTACAAAGAAATATACTGAAAAGTTAACAAGACCTTATTCCCTTTCCTTACTCATTGAAGCCTATCTGTTATGTGCTTGATAAAAAAGCAGCTTTCCCATTCAGTGACTCTTCTGTTTCAAAATAATTCCCTCACACTACTGAAATCCTTCTCCATGTATTCTGTTGAATAACCTTTTTTTTTTTAGCATTGCTTAACATATTATTATTACTTATATTAATAGAGTGGAAARCAGTGATTGACAGTAGGTTGGAGTTGTAGTCTCTTCTGTTTCCAGCTACTGTTCTGCTACCATTTCCATGCTACTGACCTTTGGGTAAACTTAGGGTAAACTTAGTAAAATAGTCACCTTTTCCCTCAGTTTCCCACTGCTTCTTAGAAAACAGTAATCCTGTGGACGTCATTTGCAAATATTTTTTAAATGATGATTGTTTCAAAGGATGGAAAGTATAATATTCATTGCACTCATCTCAGGCACAGTAGGCACTTGCCCCAGGCAGCAGAATGGCCATGGCTCTGAGGCCAACTCTGTCTGTGCAGGACCTTGAGTGCCAACCTGTAGCTGTTTGTCCTGGTCCTGCAATCCAGCTCGTCCCTGTTTTCCAAATTCCTGAGGGCAGTTCCAGCCCCTCAGCCTCAGGGTGATTTGGATTTGCCTGTCCTGCAAGTTTGAGTTGGCTCTGAAGTTTTCACACAAGATGGAACAGTTTCTAGCGATATCTAGAGATAATATATCTAAACMCTCTGTGTCAGGAATTAGGAATCTAGGGCATAAGACTTCAGTTAATGCAATTATATGTACTCTAAATTGAGTCGTAAAATGGCTCACAATGCTAAGATTCCCATCTCTGTATGTGTGATGACAGTCTCAAGGAKCTAGTTCATCAATCTTGCCAGCCAGTTTGTGCTAAGTTAGCATGAGAATTAAAATACTAAAATGTACAAAAATATAAAATATATTTTGACCATTGGCACTCTTTAACCTTACTTACATATCAAAGGATACTCAGTTTCCAACTCATTTTCTCAAAGTCACATAAAGTAGGATCATGCCACTTAATACCATGTTCTTGGATAGACAACATAATAGTTCATGTAATGCAGAATGCTTAATGGGCCAGAGAGTAGCTGAGAAAATCACGCAAGYATAGACATATTTGAAGTGTTTATTTACTTCAGGTTTCCTTGAGACCTGGATAAATGTGCAGTACCAACGTGATATCAACACAGTAGTGAAAAGCAGAACTGTTAATGTGAATTTCCTTCCAGGATCAAATTTCAATTTATACTTCCAGCACTGTTCTTGAATGCCTTTTAGTGTAGTGCAGTTTATCTTCTATCTCTGTAGGCCTTTGTCATTCTTATCATGTGAGTAAGGAGAACACTTTACTTTCGATATGCTTCAAGTGGTCTGTGTTTAATATGAGCAAAGAATAATTCAGCCATCTTTGTGAAAACCGACAACTGAGCTATTCTGTGGTAATTTCTCTGAGATTCTTACTTCTTATGTTCACAGCAAATAAGCCAGTTGTATTAGAGCAAATGCTTCACAACCTGGATTTCTGTGATGTTTTGGTCATTGGCATGGAACTAGATCCTGAAAAAGAGTGTTTAGAACTAGATCATGAGGAGCTTCAAGGGAAACATCTAGATGCCACAAATTCCACTGCAGGATATTCAATCTATGGTATGTTCATGAACTGTCCCTAATTTAGTCCYACCAACAATTACATTCATGTTATGAAACAACACATTTTAAAGCAATCGAGCAGAAATCTGAGAAGTACTACACCAGGATGTATACCAGGATATATAGAAAAGATCATGTCTCCAGAAGTCTTGTATAATCTTGCTGTTTGGGTGTGCTATGTTTATCCTGTAGAATGCAGCACAGCCTTGCCTCAGTTCTGCACAACTCCTGCCACCCACCAGGAAACAGGGAAAATAGCAACTCTGCTTTTTATAAGGAAGTTTGAAGTTCTTGAGGACCATTACTTTGGCACCTGCAAGCGCACGGTGCTCATAGCTCATTGACTACTTTTTTTTTCAATTACAAAGTAATTTATTGTAAACCTTTGCTGTTGTCATTTTACCTCTCTGCTATGGACRGACATTAATTTGCAAAAGCTACTGTCACATAAGTTAGTATGGGATGGTGTCAYTATCAGGGCCTATTTTATGTACTACTATTTTCAGCTTGTTCTGGCAAATTTTGTATTTCCTCTGAACATTTGACTTCTCCTAAACTGCACCAAGAACTTTCTACATAGCATCTCTTTCTGATTATTACCTGCTTTGCTACTGTTTCAGGCGTGGACACCATGCACAATTATGAACAGGTTCTTCGGCAGATTAGGTATCGCAATTGGTACACTTCTGCCACCTTTGACAGAAAGTTCAGAGTGAAGTGCTCAGAGCTAAATGGACGTTACACCAGCAATGAATTTAACCTGGAGGTAAGCAATGATTCAGTCAAACTTTGAGGTTGAGGACCAGTCTCATCTTCAGACCCACACTGAGTTTTAAACTTCATTAGAAAGACTGGCATATTATAATTGTAATTAAACAGGAGAAAAGTTCTAAGTTTCATGCAGATACAAAGTGTTACTTCTCCTGTGGACCCTCCTGGATGTGGAAGGATCCATCTGTGAAGGATCAAGTTATCATCACTCTTTTYCTGATGGAACTATTACATAAAATATATGGTATATATTTTCTGAAAAATGCATAAGCAAATCATCAAAGCACCATGATTTTTCTGTACTTTTTATAAAAGATAAAAACATTTCTTTACTGAAATTACCTTTCCAGTATTGTCAAGCACTATTCCCTTGCAATGACCTTAATAAAATGTTCTTCATCGGATGACGATCATTCCTAGTAATAATTTACATCATTTCAGGTATGTTTGAGGAGGAGAGTCAGTATATAGGTAATGCATCAGAAGGACTTCACATGCTATCCTTTGTATGCCTTTGACTCCACTGCCCAGACACTGCACTGAAGATAACTTTAAAAGCTCTCTTGAGGTTGTGCCATCCAATGTGAAGTCCAGTGGGCACTGTGTCTCAGTGACTGGAAATTAGTGCTGATTTGTAACAGCAGCAATTATAGACCTATCCTGAAGAATGAAGTTACCCAGCCTAGAACCTAAGTACCATGTAACTACAAGGAGAGGGAGAAGACCATCTTAGTAACAGATACAAAGCATTAAAAATGGGTTCTTACAGTGATATGGACTGTTTGTGTACATTTCTGTGTCATACTGAAAACGTTTTTTTTTTTAACGTCAACTATAGGTAGGACAGAGAAGCAATGTTATCTTCAAACCAAGTACTCTGCTCAGAGCTGAGAAACACAAAAAAAAATGAGATGTCTTTTAGTTCTCATACTGTTTTCATTTTGGTCTCAACCAGCTTGTTATACTGACTGTCCAGAGCACAAACCTCCCATTAACTTTCAAGTAACACTTACAAAGTGATAAGCATAGAGAAAAAGGCACAATTTATTACAAAGGTAAAACTAAWACAGAGCTTCTTTTCCCCTGTCTCCAAAGTATTACTACTAATAAGAAATATGTTAACCTTCATATTTTTCTCTGGACTAAAAAATGAATTTGGTCCATAAGCTCTATATAATAATGTTCCTATCTGCTGTTGACCTTCATTATATGCTGCAATGTGTGGTGCCAGCACACTTGGAATACAGAGCAGTTTTTAATATCTGATCTCTTATTCTTGTCTTGTGCCAGGTTAATATTCTACACAGCTCCAACTCCAACTTTATGGACCATGTAAATCATATGATGGTACAGCCACAATTTCTCCAACCTGTCTACCACCCAGAGGGAAGCATAAGCGCTTCTCACAGCTCAAGTATGTGACAATCTTACAGAAACTGCTCTTAATGATTCTGMTATGTCAGTATTTCCCTTGTGATTCAGCCTAGTCAACAAATGATGCCCTGGAGTCCATAGTTATGCTTTGTACAACCTCACAGTTACATCAGTGCACAGATATAAAGGAAGGTAACATTTAATTCTCATCTTTCTGAGAAGGAGGTAATTTACAATTAAAAGCTAGTATCCTTRTTAAAGTCTTCATTAAAGGCTGTCTACGCCGACCCATCTAGTTAACAAAGACAGACATTTTTAGTAATAAATGGCATTAAAGGGTAATATTTATGCTCATATTCTCTTTGTACATCTGAATTTCTATGACATATTGATTTCTGTCCACCTCTTGCTGAGTGAAGGGATGGGTTTGTTTTCGTTTCAGTAAATAATTGCTGCAGTCCTTCTGTTAGCAGCTGTACAAACTTCAGTCTAGCACTATCTATATAGAAGCTAGGTCCACCTAGCCAAGTGTGGGCAAGAGGTATTAGCATATATTAAATCCAGAATTTGAATAAAATGTTTTAGCTCTGTATTTTAACGTATCTACCCATTCAGATATCCATGTATCTTAATATATATTTTCAATGAAACTAAATCCAGGCMAAAAATACTGGTTTAAATACTTAATCCTGAGATGTTTTTTAGCTATAGGATACCTATGTAAAGAGATAAGTTGATGCAACGTRTATAAAGTTACTAAGTACTTATTAAGAGAAAAATCACAAGCATTCTCTAGGCTTATACAGATATTTTGCTAATATCAGAACTGTTACTAACTAGTGTGGGGGTTTTTTTCTGTTTGTTTTGTGTTTTTAAACCGTAATATTTGAGAGAAACAATGCAGAGGTACTACATTCTTACAGGCAAAGCAGGAGAATATTATGGGGTCCAGAACTACTGTAACACATGACTCTCCAGTACCTGTGGGGCAAGGGTGCACAGAAAATGGCAGTGCTGCTGTACTAACCTGTACAGTTATGTATTAGCTATATAGCTAATAACATAAGGCTGGTTAAAAGAGTTCTCTGGGTCTTCCTGTCACTAGCTGGAAAAAGAAATTCCTCCAAGTGCAAGAGCTTAGTGAATAAGTCTGAGTTGCAAGACAACAAGGTTGTGATACATGGCAAATACCACTGCAAGGGCTTAAAATTTGAGATTGAAAGCATAGTACAAATGTTTGAGATATTCCTTTTCCTCACATGTGATGTTTACTCTTTGCTTCACTTTGTTTAGCTGTAATCAGGGATAATATGCTGACTAACTAACTTTATGGCTAAAACTGTTGTTCTGATTCTAATTGTTCTTGTACTTTTTGACTGCTTGTCTTCTGTAGTAAATTGATTTAAAGAGGTAGGCAAACTAACTTTTACTTAAGATTTATAATGCTCATTATTAGCACTCTGTAGCAATTGTAAATGCAGTTCACATATATTCTCTAGTAGATGGTCACTTGTCACCATCTCCTGTAGCTTCAGGCAGACAGCAGAAAGCTGAGTGTCTCAATCCAAAGGAAGAGGGTCTACAGACATAACTTAGACAATGGAGTATGCATTTAGTGATTTTTCTTTCAGACAATTTGTTCCACAGATACGATCCCACTGCCTTTTCTTTCAGTCGTTCCAAGCGTGGCTACTGTCGTTATCATAATCTGCGTGAGCGTACTCATTTTCATCATAGCCTTGGGGGTCTACAGGATTCGGACAGCTCATCAGCTCAGCTCCCCAGACAACGAAGGAAGTAAAGAAAATGAAATGGACTGGGATGATTCTGCTTTGACTATTACCGTCAACCCCATGGAGGTACATGAGACACGACATCACAGCATAGTAGTACCATGAGTTACTGTCTACAATGATAGCTTAGTAGTGAATTTTAAGGTCTTTTAGAGTACATTTATCTAGGTGTGGATTTGGCACTGCAGGTTGTACATGCATACATTCATGGCCTCTCTCAGTTTTTAACATTTCACTCCATGATAATATGTAATTCTGCACATAACATGTGTTGTCATATATAGTTACTAAATTAAACAGTATAGAATTCTTGGATACAAAACCATTTCCTTTCTACTCATTGTATATATTTGCACCCTAGGCTTTCAAGATTATATAGTGTACTTGCTTCTAATCTAAAAATGTAAACAATAATGCACTAAAAGAAGGAATTCAAAAAGCATCAGGGGAAATGATCAGTAATTTATGGAAAGTGACATTGAAGAATTAAATGTCAGCAGTTTGAATAAGCAACAGATATCTCTTATTAAAAGTTTTTGCTGTTTCGTTGTATTAAATTCCTGATGTTCACATAATGCAGGAATGCTATTTTTCTAGCATGTTAATTCTTCTCTASGTGAAACAACTGTGCACATTTGCACAGCCATCAGCTAACAAGTCGTGTCTCTCATGTCTTTAAATGTATTGCAGAAATATGAAAAGTCTCATCAGGCAGAAGAGGAGACTGAGGAGGAGGAAGAGGTAGAAGATGAAGAGGAAGACACAACCAGCGCTGAATCAGATGAAACTGAAGAGGAGGAGGAAGAGGAGGAAGAGGAGGAAGTGATTGTCCAAAAGGGAGACAAACAGAGTGTCACCAGGCAAGAGCAGCTGGAGTGGGATGATTCAACACTCCCATACTAAAAGCCCTCCTGCCACACTGATCCTTTTGTAAACACCAATACAATGTTTTTTTTTTTCAGAGTCTTTGAATTCATTGACAGAATTTGAACTTTTGCTTGCCTATAACTGTTTTTGCCTAAAATGATTTTGTTGTTTTACCTGGTAATGATAGAACTGACCCTCTTCCTAGGTGTGAGTTAAAAAGCCTGAAGAAAACACAGTACAAACATATTGGCATCACCAATAATAATCTGKGACTTGATCTATTAGCTAGTCCTCTATTTCCTGTTTCTCTACCATATATATGAGACAGAAGTCCTGTCACTCAAGCTATAGAGGTTTTTTGCCTTTGCTCTTTTTCATAAAGGAGTGATTTCAACCTGTTATGAAGAATACATTTGTGCKCCAAGTAACCCAGTTGCCATTTGGCTTCACAATTTTACACATGTAAAATGTAATTCACCTTCAAATTAGGGCAGAGTTCTAGTACTACAGGTGACAGAGACAGAATTCCATTTATATTCTCTTCTGCCTTCTTGGATGTTAACTGTCTTCTGCGAGGTATTATTATTTAGGACTTGCAATTACATGCCTGTGTGCCTGTGCAGATATGGACAGCTTATTTTTCAGAACTGCTGTCAGAACCTGAAAAGGCTTTTAGACAACCCACCCAGGAAAACTTATCAGGAAGTTTTAAAAAACCAGCAACAAGGGATGCTGGAGGTTACCAAAAAAATACCTATCATTCTATGTCCACAGACAAGAGTCTGTTGGTAATACTATCTTAGGCAAAACGCAAATTTTAATGGGAGTGATTGATTTACTAAAAAAAAGCTGTAGAGCTGCTCATTACTTATGGATTCAGCAATTTGCAGCAATGTTTTACACTCTGTCCTGTAAAATCACTATCTGGCTACAGTATTTTACCGAAGAAGCAGAAAATAACTGATGCCCATTATTCAATAGCTATGTGTGGTGGGGATTTAACAAATGATTTTACATGAGGAAAATGTTCCTTTTTGCTTTACTGGATAATGCCAGCTTGAATACCTGTCTAGTTTTATTCGAGAAACATTATGCCCTRTTTCTTCTGAATCCTTAACCCACCAAATAGGGGCACAACAGAACAAACATAGACAACTGTCAGCTCTCCTTCATACTTACAGCTCTTTTTTTCATGTTCCTGAAGCCATTGTCATCAAGAAAAGGTTTTATAAAGTAAAACAAGAACAGGTAAAACCTACCTGGTACCAAAAGAAGTTTAAAAAAAAAAAAAAAAGAACTCTTAAAAGCTTGTGAGAGTATTTTAGTTTGTTATGGTAACACAGCATATTTTTCTTAAGCACTGTTGAAAGAGTTAAAAAAAAAAAAGAAAACTATGTATAATGTGTTGGTAAGTCTGTGTGATGTGTTCTTTGTCCCCATTCCTTAATATTTTGTATCCTCAAATGATCTGCGTAACTATAGRTAAAGCACTTTCTAGGATAACTATTCTAATGCATAAAAACAAAATGAAATGGAAGTGAATGTTGCCTTGTGCTTTTCTGCTTTTTCCTAAGCATTTCCTTTGCTTAACAGTTTCATCATTGACTTTTGCTTCTGTTTTTGTTTATTGTGGGTTTTTTTGTGGGCTTTTTTTTTTTTTTGGTAATTTTCTGTTTAAGATGACCAATACCTCTTCCTCTTTCTCCCAAATAAAAATACTAGACAGTCTTGCCAAAACAGGACTTTATTGGGCGCCTGTGTTTGGCAGGTGATCTGCAAAGAGAAAAGCGGCAATTTGAAGGGTAGCCACCTCTCTCTCTCTCAGTACTTTCTTTTTTAGTCCCCTAGCTCCTGCAAAGCTGCAGTAGAAAGAATGCCTTGGGGAGAGTTGGGCAGAGGGGAGGGCTGGTCTCTTCAGTTATTTCAGTTGCTGAATCTCATAGCTGTGAGGACAGTGGACAGCAACTGGACCTTAAACGTTAATAACAAGAAAGAGAATAAAAAGACTCACCTAAATCTCCTTAAAAATTAGAGCTCTTTATGCTAAGGGACCTGGCAAATGACTGTTAAGACCGTGAACTGGCCATTTAGAGATTTTCTTATGTGTGTAGTCCCGTTTTATATTTATTCTTGTCTCTCACATGAGTATACAGGCATAATTACAGAATCAAGCCCAGACAAATAAAATGTCTCCACAGGAACCGAGATGGTAGATTATGCTGTAATTTCTGTTTATAGGCATGATATCTTGAACAAGATTTACATTAGACCATTAAAAATGGTCTAATGAGAATGATAAAATATTTAAGGGGGAGGTTATTTAATTTTTTTTTTTTTTGGTGGTGGTGACATGAGACAAGCCCTTCATAATGATTATTTTCACCATTTATCTAAGCAAAGTGTTCTGCTCAGAAAAAAATTTAATTACRGCTATACATTTAATGGTCAATGTAGGATTTAAAGCAAAACTGRAATTATTTTTAACATCTCTCTCATTTCTTATTGTTGTTAATATTATTACATTGTTATGGCATGTGAAAACAGCAACATGGAACCTTATTGGCAGCCTTCAATTGTTTTGTATGTTCATGGCATCACAGGGGTATTTCTCAACCTAATAGATTTTTATAATTTTTTTTTTTTACTGGAAGCAAATCCGTTCAGGTCAGAGTGGTACATTATACAAGAAGCAAACATGAAGTATTTTCTCTACTGTAAATATACCTACTTTTTCAGAAACCTGTGTTATCTCTAAAATTGGTGTACAACAATATTCAGCAAGCTGTAAGCATCATTGTACTTACTTTAGATTACTCATTGGGATGGTTTATGCAGCATTTTTCATTGAACTAGTCAGAAACAATCACAACATTTTAGAACAAATAGGATATTTCTTCACAAAAAATAATACCTTAGAATATTCCTACAGAATCTGACAGCAATGGCTTCATAAGAAGGACTCAGAAATTGGAAATAGTTTAGAAATATTTTTAACAATACTCCCTTTGCCCCCCCTTATGAATTATTTTTTGATGTAAATAAGTTGCTTAAATTCAAAGTGGAACACATACACACACATATTCTTGACTTTCAGCAGTCTCCAAAAAAAAAAAAAAAWAAATCTTTCTCTAAAAAAGGCTGATATGCTGCTAACTCTGAAAGGGCAACTTCAGGATATAATTACTGTTACTCTGGCTGCAAGGTTGCACTAGTAAGATGCAAAAATAAAGCTGTCTTGTTACAGTGATACTCATTAAGTTAAGCCAAAAAAAAAAAAGGTGTCTGAAGAGGCACCCCCTAGTACATGGCACCCAAAGTCTGGTTGCCAGAGTTTTAAATTGCCATCAGATCAGAGGGTTCCTTTCAAGTCTTGAAATTATAACCCAAGACTGGAAAAAGCTGCAAAATCTACAAGAGCAAGTTCAAGCCGGTGATATGCTATCCAAATTAATGTAACTGTCTCAATTGCTTTTTCTGATCATTTTTCTGATCATATTTCCTTTTCACTTCAACCCCCTTCCACAGGTATTTTATCTCGGCAAGCAAATCTAAAGATGCACAGTTATTGAGATCAATCTCAATATGTACTACATTGGCTGACACCAGTTCAAATTAGAAATAGACATGTAGGGTTCATGACATCTTTAATATTAACTAAAATAAAATGTTTTTGCTTGTTCTGGAGTATTTCTTCACTCAAACAGGCAATGGTATGCTGCAGTGGTGGCTCAACTGCTTTTTTAACTGGTGGGGAATCTCCCTGCTCTGAGGGCTAGTCTGCCAGCCCACTATATTTCCCTTTGCAGTGTGCTGTGGTGATGGGCTGGTGCAAGCATGCACGCTGGCCATGCTTTGAGCAGGAGGTAATTCAACTGAGAAGGAGTCAGAGGTTTATTAACAACTTCTGGTGAAGATGGAAGCCACCAACCTCTTAACAGCAGCTGTCCCTCTTAACCCTGAAGTGAGGCAAAATTTAAAAAAAAAAAAAAAAAAAAAAAAAAAAAACCCAAACTCCTAGGACATCAGTAGCCTCAGATTAAGGACTACTTAGGACAACCACAGTAGCCACCCTCACTTGAGTTTGGCAGGCCCTTCTGAGCCCTTTACCTAATTCAGTCTCAGCTGTCTCTTTCCCTGAATTGCACCCCCAGTGGCAGCACTGGGATTTTTTACCTGGCAGAGAATCCCAGAAGGCCAGGCCAGGCCATGTCTTCTATATGGTTTGGTGCCTCTGTAACCAGCCATGTTCACTAGAACAGGAAAAATAGAGAGCCTTTTACAGAGGTTACCAGGTGTATAGGTCTGGTGAGATGTGCTCACCTCAAAGGGTAGAGCAGCTCCTAGTATCCTAGGACAGACATTATTATACTTAAATTATAGCTATTTGGAATGTGAGAAAAGGAATAGAGCTAAAAGGCAGAAAAAGCCCTTCTTCCCCTCATTCACATACTGATTTGACTTACTATCTACACCAATTTTTGTATGCTTACTGAAAATGGCAATAAAACCTCTTAGCTGTTTCATTTCAAAAAAAAAAAAAAAAAAAAAAATCAATTTCCAGGAATCTAAGTGAAGGCAAAGGAACTAAGCACTAAAAAAAGAAGAAAAAAAATAACAAATTTTCTTCTTTGCAGAGTGTAGACTTTTTTAACTGGATATATACTGCTTCTACACTAATTTTTAAAAGGTACCAATAGGTTAACAGCAAGAGACCATCAAATCTGGCAGAAAAATGGGAGTAGCCAGGTTTGTATGATGGTGCGTTAACTATTGTTAGATACTTGCCTTCTGTTTCCTGATCAAATCCTGGGGTGAAAAAATAATTTCATGAAATAAAACATTTGACAAATTCTGATTCTGCAGACTAAGAATGCAGTGAAACAAGTAGAAGTTGCAAAAAAAATACATACCTCCCCTACTGCACATATGTCTATATACATGTTTGCCTATAAATTTTAAATAACAATATACAGCTTTGTATGTGTAAAATATACATATCAACATTAAAAAAATACACATATCAAGTTTTTTTAATGAAACTGTATAGAGTAAGGCATGCATTTGCAGTTGCTCTGAAAAGAGTTGCATATGCAGGCACACTGAGTTAATTTACTGCTTTTTAGCATCCTAGTCAGACACTGGTGCACCTGCTGACTAGTGTGTGGCACAGATGACAGGCCAGAGAGCTCTGTGTCTGTTCACTTTGGGGGGAGGGGGGGGGGGGGGTCGGGCAGGGGCTGGAAGTGTGATGTGGAAAATAGCCTTATTTGCTGTTTCACTTCTGATATTGTGAGTTGGAATTAACGCACCTCAGTCCCTGTAGCTGCTGTCCTTTCCTTAAGATCTGTTAAAAGGCTTCTGCTTTTTCTCTGAGAACATCTGGGCAATTCTAAGGAAGAGGAATAAATATAAAGGACTGTCAAAAAGACTGTGACAGTAAAAGCACTTCTGAAATTATTAATCATATTGTTACACAGCTCTATGCCATTTTTAACTATAACAGGTTTCTCATGTTTCAACCTCTACCAACAAGCACAGAATTGCATTATATTCCTGCCTCTTTAGGCTAAGCTGAGAAATGTCAAACCATATTGATGTCTCATTATCCACATATAGTCAAAGCTCCACATTTAAACAGTGTTAAGAATGAAAGCTGCTCTTCTCCCACAAAGAGCTGGATGTCATCACCACAAGCACTGAATGCTTCACCACAAGCACTGAATGCTTGTTGTCCAATCTGAGCAGGGATTTGCAGAGTAGTAGCCACAAGTTACACAGTGCACAAAAAAAAAAAAAAGAGTGATCCCATACAATCTGGTATCATTAGGTCACCCTCAAAAGGAAAAAAAAAAAAAAAAAAACCCATACATAAGGCAGACAGCCTTTGTGAAGTACATTGAGACCTACAAAAGACAAGCACTGTCAAAGAGCTTGGTATTACTCCCATTTGGCATTCTGGTGCAGCAATACCAGCATCCCTCCATTAACCACTTGTACACACACCAGGAACAACAACAGTTACAATCAAGAAGGTGAGACCAGTATACGGAAATAGTCACAATAGTTTGAACCAGCATTAACATGTAAAACATTTCAGAAAAAAAGCCTTTATGTGTCCTTTAAATTCCCTGACTCATTTGGAACTTTTGCATTTAACAGCTGTAGAAGCTCTATGTTTAATGTACTGCCTCTTTTAAAATGTGCTGTGACCAAAGGACCAGATGAGCTACTTCACTATTAAATACACTGTGTGACAGGACAGTAAAGCAGGTTTTACTAGACAAAGTATGGTCAGGAGCAACGAAGCCATCTCCAAGGAGGGAACAGACATTTACAACACTACGCCAACCTTACAGTAAAGCTCAGACACACATATTTTTCCAGGGCACAAGGGCCTTTGTGCTACTGTGACCCAGCATGACCATGGTCACCCAGTGGCTAAGATGTCAGGCTTTCAGAATTTCATGTTCTAATTGGACATGATGGTCTCTAAAGAAGTTTCTTTAGTCATATGAATCCATTAAAAAAGTTTTTTTTAGAAAAAGTTTATATACACACACACACAGACTATTTTATAGATATATACATATATCTGTGTATATACTATATATAAATATATGTGTGTATACACATATTAACTGCCTAATACTTCCACATTCTCAGCATGGAGGCTATTGTGGTAATGAGCTAGAACTGTTAAGTTATATAGCATGGCTGTGGATGCCTGTTGCTGGTTCCTTAGTTACCTCCAGCAGCACCAGGAAGGCAGCAAGACCTGGGCRGATGCCACAGCACTGTGCCTGCATTTACAAAGAAAGAAATGCTTCACGGGCAAGCCAGGCCCACAATGATTTGTCTGTAGTAACTCCGATTTCATAGCACAGAAACCAAGCATTTTGCTTAAAAAAACAAACCATAACTGTACTGGTAACTTTCATCGAGCTTCTGCTGCCACTATGTTCCACGGGTTGGCTGGGTAACTGGGAGCACTCTACAAAGATCGCACTCCATGTCACAGAGCTCCTAAATGCTATCTTAAGACTTATTATCATGATCCCATTTTCYAAGTACCCTACAAATCCCCCACAAACTCCTCTAAAACTTAGAGGGCTGTCTCAAACCATGTTTTTATAAGATGTTGTAAATACTGCACCACCAGAATCCCGTAGTTACCTGGCTGTACCTATAGTTCTGTTCAAAGAATCACAACGGGGCTACAAAGATTTGCCAGAGCGCGTTATTCATTTGGAGAGYAATAGATGCTAGGGTTGGAATTCCTGATGACCTTTGTTTCATTGTAAATATCAGTGTGTTTCAGTGTGTGTCCCTGAAAAATATTTTCTAGCTTGGGTGTAGAGGTGGGGATGTTTCAGCCTACTCAAATATTTGTAAGTTTGGGGCTTCTACTGCTTCCAATGGGAGATTATTCTACAGTCTATTAGAATTCACCACTAGAACGTGTTTCCTGATAATGACTTTAAATAATCCGTTTTGTAATTTTTAGCTCACTAGTCCCAGCTATACTCTTTTACACTACCCTAAGATAATTCTTCCAACCGTTCTTTATATCCTTTGAATATTTTTAGATAGTTATCCAGTTTGTTGCCTTTGGTCAGTTATTCGGGAGGCCATGCTTAGTTCCTGCAATCCCATTCTCCCCATAATTMATTCCTTGGGGTTCATATTCTGTTGCCTTTTTACGAAAAGCCATTTACTAAACAATTTCCCTGAATTAGTTATGTTCAGTTCATCCTGGTAAATGTTCTATGTGTGCATGTCACTGTGTAGGCTCTCAAAGGTTAAACAGTCAATTTATATTGAAACTTGATTTTAAAAAATCTTTACAATGATCTATAGACTATCTCTTATTATCTAAATATGAATTTGACAATGTCAGTATGTCAGCATGATTAATAAAGAAACCAGCCAAAGAACAATACTAAGTAGTAATTTGTTGTAATTTATATTGTCATCACTAATGCCAAAAAATAGACATTTTCTTTCACATGTATATTCATGTTCGTAAGTGTCTATATGGTGAAGAGCAATCATTTCTCTAAGATTAGTAATTCCACTGGTGGAATATACCTTCTTATCAAAATGAGTACTCTAAGATTTCTAACCATATATTAATTGCTGCAATGAAAAAGAACTGCGCCAACCTGAGTAGCTCAATGCCTAATGCTGCATTTCAGCTTTGCAACTGCATACTGTCCCTGACTAGCATCATGACTATACAGTTGGTTCTAAACCACACCCTAAGCAAATTTCTGTTTTCTGGCTCAAAAGCTTTAGTACACAGTCAGCCAGTAAGGATGTACAAAGTTACCTCAGGTCTTTTACTTGATTTAGTTCTGTCTTCTACTACTGCAACCTTCTCTGCCTTGAAGCCAAAACAGAATTGAAATCCTTGTGCTCAGAGAGAATGAGACTTCTGCACTCTCCGTATCATTAAGACCCGAGTAAAATAATATGGGGTTGCACTTGTTTGCTCTAATGGCTTAGTATAAAAGCCATTTAGCACTGTACAGCTAACATTTGTAGGGAATTAACTATTGATACCAGTGTTTCTAGGTCACCTAATCAAAGATGACTACTTACAGTATACTAAAACAGTGAATTAGAAGAGTTAGTGGAAATATGTTCCCATTCTGAGTCACCATAGCTTCCCATCTCTTCTTCCTGTCTTTCCATAATCAACCATCATATGAAAAATATTTTTTGAAGTGATTGAGTTTAATAGATCAGGTGAGTGAAAGACTACGTAAGATGAGATTGCAAAATGGAGGAAGATTAAAAAAAAAAAAAAAAACAGGACTCCTTAAGCAAGAAATTAGCAAGAAACTTTAAAATATGATTTTAGCTACAATGAGCAATGAGCAATAGAGTGAGAATCTGAAATTCATTCCAAATATTGTTAGGGGTCTAGGGAAGGATGWTGTTTCTGTTTAGAATTAACCATATACTTATGTAAAAATCTTACATGCTAATCAGAGTGCAGGATTTTGAGCAGCTGAGAAATGATCTYGTCACAAGCTCATAATAAAAGCTCTAGGCTCTGATTGGCTGTGACAATTCAATTTCATGATATTTCCTCACACCTTGGCAATAAAAGTGATGCTTCATCTGAAAAATGAAAAAAAAAAAAGTAGAACTTTTCAGAGCAAAAAATGTAGAACTTTCCATATGCAATTTATAATTTTCTGATTTGCTTACATATTAGTGCATTAGTTCTGTTGAGGAGCAATAACTGTAGCTACTCGTATTTTTTTTTCTAGTTTAAGATAGTTTCCTATCTAGGTTCATCTCTGTGTAACTGTGCCCACTTCTATTGATGACAAAAATATGACAGACAGGAGACAGACTGAAAGAAGACTGTTGTTGAAAGCCCTCTAGCATATCTCACAGCAACAATATTTTTCAGTCCAGAAGAAATKATTATAAAAATCACTTTAATGTGTATGTGAAACTATCGTGCTGATGTATGATTGATTCAGAATCAGATTCTGCAACAATACARAAATGTATTGTTGCAGAGGCTAAATGCATTTCTGAAAGCCTGAATATATACRATTTATGCAGGATGATAATTTAAATGACTATATGGAATTAAAAAGTATATGAACCAAAAATTATTCCTGAACATGGATACAAATTTGCTTTCTCTTTTCTTTTTTCAGAAAAAAAAACTTTAAGAAAATATATGGTAAATATACACAGTTCAAGTTCACGAAACCTACCTTACACACAGTGAACATTAGATTGTTCCTCTCATTCCATGACATAGCGGTGCCTCTCATAAAAAGCACACATCACCTTGCACGATCATCTATGATTTTGAGACTGTTAATATTCCGATGTTTTCCACATGATTTATTATATGCATTATGGAACTAGATCTGTTATTTTACAACTCGGTCTGTACATCTGTACATGTATAAAGACAGATTCATTTTTGTGGTCACTATAGCACTTTCTGTGATCAGGCAATAAACATGATTTTAGAGTTTCACGTAAAAGGTAATATCTCTAATCTTTATATCACCATTTTCTCATTTCCTGAGCAATAACCCTTAAACACTAACACCGCTGATGGCAAAGGCGAAGAAAAGGTCTGTGTCTGTCCACTCTTGATAATTCCTAAAAAGGAACAAGCCTCACGCCAAAAGATTTGTTAGAACATCTAAATAATTTTAAATCCTTCRGGCAAGAATGTAGAAGCAAGAGAGAAGAAACCTTCTGAGGAACTGATGATACTCAGACTTTTGCAACTGTTCGTTTTCTCATTTGGTCTAATAATTTTTGTATTACAGTCAAAAAACACTAAAGAGAAAGTGACTTACCATATTTCAGGTACATAGCCCATGAAATAGYAAAAAGAGAAAAATACTCCCTTTGATTCATCTACCTGAGAATTATACACACACACCCCTAAGTAATGCACATGATGTGGATCAYGTATAGGAATGTACCTGATTCCTTCTGCCTGCTACTTTTAGATCTCCTCTCCCTCTTTCCTCCTCAGACATGTACTAGTTCTTTAATGAGATGTTACACAGATTGTATAATGTATGGTTTACATATATCAAAACACAAAAGGATCTCAGCATACATATTTAGACAGGTACTTTCAGTCAAGGCATAATGATTCATTCACAGAAAATTAAATGTGTACAAACAGCTCATAGCTACTCAATTTAGCACTTACTGACCTGCTATTTAATCTGCATAATAATACACATAAGAACAGGAGAAATACATCTGAGTGAGTGCTTCCACTTTTGAAAATTGGCCTTAAAGAACCTTTAAAATAGCCCGGATTTTATCTTCTTGTGCTTGTGTATACTTATTTAGTTTGCAAAAAGAGCATGATTGTTTGTTTACGTAATTAAATCTGTCACAGGCAGCGTTAGCTTGAAGCGTTTTCTGTTAACAGCTAGCCATTTTCATTAATATTTTTCTGGCTTAGAAAAATCAAAAGGTAGCCTGTAACCCCATTTAAATTTAATCACCATTAGCATTCTACCTTTGGCAAATATTAGGCATCTCTCTAGGGGTGTACATAGTCAACAAGCATTACATAGTAAGCCCATGATATGGTGATGGCACRAAATACATGGGCAGTGGGTAGCTGATACACCGGTGGGCTGAGCAACTGTTCACAGGGACTTCAACAGGTGGGAGAAATGGGCTGATAAAACTTCAACAGCGGCAAACGTACATGCTACACGTTGGACAAAATAACACGGCTGAACAGTGCAGGTTGGGGGCTGGCTCAGTAGAAAGCAGCTGTTCAAAACAAGATGCTCCAGGGAGAGGGTCAAGGGAAGCAAGTAGTTAAGTCAAAGGCAGCTGCACAAGAGGAGCATAATAACAGGTCCACAATACTAATAAATCAGCTGTATCTAACATTAGTGAGGTTGTACCTGACATTCTGTAAGCACCTTTGGGATTCCCCAATGGAAGCAGATACTGATTAACTGGACTGTCCAATGGAGACCCACCCAGAATGTACAAGGCTCTCTACTATACAATATATGAAAAGAGGCTGAAACAGCTGAATTTTTTCAGACTGAAGAAGGCTGAGGAAGGATCTAACTGCTGTTCTCAGCTTCCTAATGGCTGGTTAAAGACAAAAAGGAGACAGAYTCTTCTTGGAAATGGAACCAAAAGCATAGGGAGTTACAGGTGCATACTGCAATTAGGGAAGTTCCAAATGGATCTAAAGAAAGAATTCTTCACAATGAGGTTTGTCATACACTATGRGGGGCACAGAGAGGGTTTGGAATCTCCATCCACTGAAAGATTCAGTACTCAACGGGATGAAGCCCTGAGCAACCTGATGTAAATTTGAACCTCGATGTAACTTTGCAGACAAATCTGCTTTGAGGCAAGCGAGTGGTGAAGATTGTACCAGACAATCTCCAGAGGTGCCTCTCAACCTAATTTGCTCTGATTTTGTCCTGGCAATATTTAACAAAGGTAAAGAAGGTTATGCTTTTTGACTAAATGCCTTATTCTTTTTTTCTTTAAGTAGTAGTATTACCCCATTTTTTGTGAGCCGTGGTCCATGCTTTAATCTTCTCTATTAACAGCCCATAAGAGGAGTGGTTTCACAAATCCCTCATACTCTAATTCACATAATCTCTTACRAAATAAATACTAGGCCTTGGTTTAAAGTTTCACTTTCTTTTTTCCCCAAGAAATATTTAAATAATCCTTCCTGTACTCCTGAAATGTTCTTCCCTTTAGCTTACTGTGGATAAATATGGCCACTTTCTCTTTTTAATAAAAAGCTTCCTGAGGATCTGAGAGATTACTTGGGAGTAGCTGTGCTGAACACATCACTCAAGCAAGGCCATCATCAGTTTTTATAGCTCTAGGGCCTGTTTTCTTAATAAGAGAAGTGAAAAAAAAAATTACACTAATTATCCTCTCTTCCTTAGAGAGCAATTCCCACCTGCCTTTCCCCTTCTCTCATCCTTGAAAGCAATGTTTTTAGATTTTTGTTTCTGTTATTAGTCTGAAAGAAGGGGAAAGGAGAAGAAATTGTATCACAAATTAATACCAACCACAGTAACCACAAACTCCTGGCACTCTCAATACATAATATAGTGACCATGCAGTGACCTGAAAAGACATATAAATCACTGCAGATTTTGAACATGTTTCTTACTGCTAGTAAAAAAAAAGAAAAAAAAAGGGGTGGGGMAGGGAGGAAGGCAGGAAAAGCAAAGAAAAAAAGGAGGGGTACTCCAATACAAGACTCCAAAAATTTACACTTACATGACTAGTCAGAAATATAAATTACATAATTACAGAAATATAAATTATCATGCTAATAAATGAAATATGATGCTGTGACATATCTCRTTGAGAAATTTCTTGAATAGCTTATGAATAACAGTCAGAAATATGAGCTAGTGCATCCTTCCATGATTTCTCTAAATCTCTCTGCCAAAAAAATCATACTGTGTGGTACAAAAGAAAATAATGTCTATGCGTGATTTTTACATTCAAGTCTTTGTAGGTCTCTAGCGACAGGTGTGATCTTCACTCCTGGTTTTGGGAAATCTTTTGGTTTAGACCATTTTTAGATTCAATCCTTTTATATACCTCTAACAGTCAAACGCTATGCTATTTTTTCCTCTATTTAGGAAGTCGAAAAACTAAGAGCACATTGACCTCAGTTACATGTGCGCCAATTTGAACKATACTGTGAATAATTGTTGTAAGTGGACATCATGTACAAGAGGTAAAACAAGACAACTGTGTGGGATGAATACGGACAAGTTTTAGGATACCGTAGAAATTTTTGGTCAATTAATAAAAAAAAATTAGCTCATCACAATTTTAGCTGTTTTCTGATATTCTGCRTACAATACCCTAGGATGGAATTTTCCATGATAGACAAGAAGGAAACAAAATTTTGAAAGCATGTGGCTCTTTCATAAAAAGGTTTAGCTATGTTAAAATGCTCAATTCCTAAATGTATCACAAAGTAAAGRGTAAATAGCCTAAAGAATACTGTTATGTTAAATAAACCTACAGAAATTCAGTTTTTAGGGATTGTTAAAATTAGCCTCTGAGATTTGGTAGAAGAGAAATTATTCTGCATACACTTCTGAAGAATAGATTTAAAAAGATCTACAAAAAAAAAGCAATGGGTCTCTATTACTGTAATTGTTGGAACAAATTCAATAGAACCCTCTCGGTTTCATTTGTAATTGGTTCCATACAATGTTCTCATAGAGGAAACATTTTTGAGCAAAATTCCACAAAGATCTTTTCAACGTAACATGTTTGCATAAATATGATCATCATGACTGAAGGCCTGTCATATTTCTAGCTCCAAGTCTAACATGCAACACTTTTTAACATTTTGTACRTTAAGCCTCAGATGCAGAAAAGCCCACAAGCAGCTCACACTATGTATCTGATAAGCTACGTGTGCTTGAGGTAGGGGGTGATGCAGCAAACATCCTGGGATTTACAAGTGAAAGAATGAAATCACAAGAAAAAAAAAAATAAATGCAAAGAGGCTTCTTATTAATTCAACAGTGTTCTCATCACTTTCACAGCTCTGGCATTCATAKTTATTTGTTATTTGTAACTACTTATTTTGAAAGGGAAAAACTGCACCTTGCAGACACCTCCACTTTTTTAAAAACTACTGAGATGACTATTTTCCCTTGCTGCTTACCTCTGTCTGGTCTRGAAATAAAATATTTATTCTATCTTTCCATTTTTTCTCCGATAATCAAACATTAAGCTTGCTCAGTAGCTACCTGAAAACACTACAGGTAAATCAACTTCATTTAATTCATATGGCAGACATATGATTAGCAGATCCCTGAAATATGGGGGTATTTTTGGAGGTTTTTTTGTTTGTTTGTTTTTTGTGAACAGCTCTTTAGTCATTTTGTTTACTGCACAATAAAAATAAATAAGTTGCAATACAAAAGCACAAAGAGGCTGGTGATCATCTTTATCTTGCATTTGAACCTTATGTTTTTAATCTCTGAGGCACTGCAGCAATATTTTCTAATAGGAGAAACTGTGCACTCTTTCAAATAATTTTCAGTTGCTATGATTTTTCTTCCACTACTGCAAAGGTAATTATCTTCTTCAACCATTAACACAGTGTCCGCTTGGAGTCTTCCACTTCTTTGAATAAGGAGTTTAGTTTAATGGAAAAGAGTTAAATTTTCCAGAGACACTGAAATAACTTAATGTCTAGGAGCTGGTCAAGTCCAGCATTTCTTCTAAAGAATAACTCTCTTCAGTATCTGTCATGAAGATCTGGCTGCACTGTTGGATAAAGTGATGCACAGAATGCAGCCAATTAATAAAAATCCACAGGCACCATGCCTAGTGCTGCTCCGAGGTCACAGAACAGGGATGCCCTGGGAGAAGCAGATGTTGTAGTTCCTTTCTATTTTCCCTGCTTACTCCTGTGATGCATCTAGCATCATGTTTCTTTTTCCTACCACCAGAAGAAAATTAAACACCAATGTTGATTCCATGGGCAAGATTTCCTAATCCAAAGGATTCAAAAAGAAATGGAAAAAGTATGGATGAAAAACATTCATTAAGTGTCATTAAGTAGCAAGACACCATCTCTGCCTCAGGAAGTCCTTGGATTGCAAATTTCTGCAGAGATTATTGTGGGAAAACCATCCATTAGCACTGTTTCTATATCCTTTCTTATGCTAACACTGTTAGCTACTGTCCAATACAGAATACATTATAGCCAGAGCATGGGAKGACCATGTATGACCATTCGTTATGAGCTATGAGAGTACTTATTTGAATACTCAATTCTCATCCATTTTAATGCCTCTAAAAATTTATCTCAGAAASGAGGGAAGTGTTCTGGAATTATGGKCTGCAGCCATGAACACAGAAAATTCACAGCCTGCCTCTGCTCCCACCTTACCTSCTCTCCAGATTGAAGATTATTTGGCTAACTCATCACACTGAGTAGTGGACTTCTGTAGGTTGAGGTCAATTTAAATGCGTTTTTCACTGGTGAAAGTAAGCAAATACAACCATTTTAGAAGTGAAATTATTCTGATGTTCCAGAGAATCTTTGAACTTACCATCCAACTAAACACAGTTTAGCTCATGAACGAGGATAATCTAGGGATTTGGCAGCTCAAGGATTTCTGCATTCCTCTCATGGAATTTTGTTTTTCTATTCCGCCATCACTGTATGCTCTATTGTTTAAATTACATAGGTTCTGTGTTCTATTYAAAGTTTTCTTCCCTTTCCAAAACCTGGACAATCAAGTCCTCATCACAGACCTAATTAAAATGATTATGGGCTATTTTTTAAATAGCTCAGGTACCTCACAGATGAGATTTTCAAAAGCATTTATGAACCTAACTCCTAAATCCTAACATGGACCTTATCTGCATTAGTTGGTACCAAGACTCCTTCACAAATTAGTCCCATAAAAGTAATCCACCAACTCTAATGAACACGGGCTGCTATCTTTAAAGAAGAATGGAAATTCACTACATAGTAAGAAAGTTAATAAAACATTATATTTAAAGTTACATTTCACTAACCGAACTGCTTGAAAATCCATGTTCCTTCTTTGGCCAATTATTTCTCCTTAGCTCCATTCTTTTTATTTTGCTTCGCTCTCTCTGGCTGTTTTTGAACACTTCCAGCCCACAGCAGTCAGGCAATCTCCACAGGGACACCTTTTAAAAGCAGAGTTGATCATCTCTTGATGACATGCAGTCAGCAATTAGCAAATCAGGTAAGGCTTGGGAAGGCAGCAGGAGCAAAATCCATTAAAGGCAACCAGTTCTTGATTAATTTTCTTCTGAAAATAATAATTAATTTTTTTCTTTTCCAAAAAGAGTTCAGTTTATCACAAATCTAGTGCCCTGAAGTGTTAATTAAACCTATGGTTGCAACCAGCTCTCAAAGTAGTCTGCTTAATGTCATCCAGTTTGGAGRAAAATTCCTTTGTAATTTGTATATCTTTGTCTATTTATATTTCTGTCTCAAAATCAGGAGCCTTGATGTCTAATTACATAATGCAATAATTACAGGGATTTTGTATTGAAAATATTTTCAATTTCATCCCTCTGGCCAATATGTAGGTATTATCTGGAATGATCCATAGCACTTTCACTCTAAAAAAACCATCTTTTGTATTTTACCAGAGTAGTCTGTAAAGAATGGAGTTAAACTGACCTAATACCATCTCTCCTGTATCAGTTCAGTGTTCTGCAGCAGATTTTAAGGTAGATGGTTTCGGGAGCACATGGGAGTTTCTCACAGCCCAAGAGGATTGACTGCATTACTGAACCCTTCCAAAGAACCCCAGCAAGGAGAATATCTCAGCAAAGGCCATAGAAGCATTTATGGTTCCAAACTACTTTGCAAACCCAAACAAAGCTGCCAAACCCAGACTATGAAAGGAGAAGATGCAAGAATATAAGGAAGACATACAGCTAACTTCTCTCTTCCCTACTGGTACTGCAGTGCTGGAAAAGGCCCAAGCTCAAGCATCAAGACATATTTTGTTTCCTAGAATCTTTCTATTCCAATTTTTCTCTGCTGCCTGGAAAAATTTGCTAGAGCTGAAGTCCTACAACAGTTAATTAATAACTAACAAGTGGAACACAGTAATAAAAAAAGTGTTTATTAGAAATAGATTCACCAGTTACCCCTTTAATCAATGCAAAAGTGTAAAATCCTACTATCTAAAGCTGGTGCTGTACACCTGCAACTGGATAAAAGATTTTGCTATGAATATTCATCTCAGACTTTAATTGAATTCTCTTCTGTTCTTTGCTCACCTGCTTTTGTATTCAAAATACAATTTCCCTGAAGTAGAACAGAAAGAAGTGTCACCGGCATGAATGCTCACAGAACTCAAGTTTAAATTTACACACACACACACACACATCTGCCCTAGAAATGTATATCCATTCATCCAAGAGAAAAGTTACCCTATCACTTCTCCAAAAGATAAGAGAAAACAAAGCTCCAGCTTAGTAATTGATTATAACAAGTCCATAGTAAAGGGGGCAGTGCAGAAGGCAAGAAATGCTTAATACATTCCTGAAGCAAACAGCTCCAGGGGAAATGAAGTTACTCAAAGCTATCCCTTATGCATACTAGAAGAGGCTGTGTATACCTTGCAGATTAGTTTTAGCACATTATTCCCTAAAGCTTATTCACAATATGCTTCTGCATTTTCTGTGTCTGCTTTGGATGACCAGTGATCTCTCAGGAAGATTTCAGCATGGGTTGCCACCCCTGGTTAATTAATTACTCCTGACATTTTGCATCATTCTGTCAATTGTCGTGCATGAACAGAAACCTATTTTCTCCTCAAGAATGAGAACCTCCCATACAATTAGCTCTGCACAGCTGTATTTAAAAGAAGCTGGCAAGGCAAGCTAGTTCACTAATGAATCTATCTCCAGATATCATGTGTTCTACACACTCAAGAGCAGAGATTCAACAATAAAAAAATAACACAGGCAGATTAGCGTGAAATCATATTTCTTACTTGCCTAAGAAATTATGGCATGAATATAGGGAAGTTCTACAAAAGCTGAAGCACAACTGATGCCTGAATAAGGCCTGTCATAAAAAGCAGGACATATTCACATTACACATCTCTGCTATGAGAAAAAAATGCACCTCATGCAGACAAAGCCAGTCTCTGTGGACTGTCTGGACTAAACAGACATGTCTTGCCAAGGTAGAGAAGAGATGTTAAGGTCCTTACTGTCATTGTGATCTGAAGAAAGGGAATGGAAACTTATTTAGAAAAAAGGCATCTAATATCAACAGTGCAACAGTTAGCAGGTGAAACATATTATATAGATGATTGGAAATGGAACAAATCTAAAATGATCACATACGAAATGGAAATCCAGGAGTGTACTGTCCACCAGGGCAACACACAGTCATCTCCCAGCTGGTTCGACTGCTTTTTTCTCTTCACAGTGAGAAAGCCAATGCTCTCTCTTAAAGTGAACTGGCTTCTGTAAAAAGCTGCTTGCTGCCTCCTCTTTGAACATTTCTTCCTATTCTTTTTTTCTTCACGAGGGAACAGATAAGAAAAGCATTTTTAATCTGCAATACCATGGTTTGTTCAGGGKCCATGAAGGACAGCAAAGGGAAATGCCAGTCCGAGGTCTTCAGTGAATCAGAGGAAAATGATGGAAGAACTAAATTTGCTGGCTAACTCAGCAGAATCAACTCTTATTTCCCCACTTCTCCAAGATTCGAGTTTCTAAAAAGTGAAGGCACTGTTCCACTATATCTCTTATTTCCCTAGAGACTGGGGAGCTGAAATTTTCAAAGAGAAAAGCAAATAAAAGTTATGTGTGCATGTGACAACTATTGCTGAAAAAAGCAATAATAAAAAGATGAATGTTCCTTGTATATATTTGTTCAATTCCATTATAACACAAGATGTCTGGTTGTTACAGAGTTAGATTTTGCTTCATATAACAGCAGCATAAATTTAGAAAAGCTCTGTTTGCATCAGACCAAAGCCAATAATAATATGTCCTATAAAATCAATTTCAAGCTCGCATGTCACTTCTTAAYGAGTGTGTATTATGGCACTACTTACTGATAATCATTTTAATAAAAATGATTTTTGAAAATCAAGCATACACTTGAAGAAAGAAAAACTTCAGGCAGGTCTTTATGGGGAATGCTTTTCCATTACTATGCATCTTTTTGACCTTTTATTGTTGTAACAACACAGAATTACTTTTAACTGTAGCTATAACTGGTATTTTCCAAATAATTTATTCTACTTTACTACATATAGGTTTGATTTGATTTTTCTCTGAAAGAAAAAATATAAAAGGATGCTTGAAATATTCTAGAGTAATAATGTGAACAAAAGAGAGTAGCAAAAAAAGGTTTTGGTAAAGCTATCACATCCCTTATTTACAGAATTGAAAAACCTTATCCATCCAAACAAATAGCACTTCTCCTGCCAACAAGCCATAAAAATGGCGGAAAAAAAAAGAAAAAAAAAAAGAAGATAATGAAACAGGGAAGTGAATGCATTCTTCTGGCTGAAGTAAAAAGACCATTACAAAAGCAATTTTCAAGACATGTATGAGTTGTCTGTGTTATTACTAATTATTTTAAGGACTGCAAGGGCAAACCTCCACAGTGTGCACTCACGAAGCAGTTTAGTTTTTCGCGAGTCCTAAATTTTCTGTCAGGTACATGTCTAGACAGCAAACTGAAGATGGATTATAGCAGATAGTGCAGCAGATACTGCTTATACTACACTTGTCTGTGCACCTGACAGCAGCAATGAAGATGTAGCAATAGCACGTTAGCTTGTATTGGCAGCTGCAGTCTGCATACTAGAAGGCCTTCAACATAACTGCTAATGCACATTAGTATTCAGGGCCTTACACCAACACTGGCACTGCAACCCATCATGGCTTGGTCTCCTACTGTAGCCATTCCTTCATTTTGTTATGTAGAGATATCCTCTGCAAATTCCAGGTTTTCAAAAGTTTGTAGACCCTTTACACGTATCTTTCTTTCTCCCTCACAAAACAGACTAAAAACAATTTGCTACAAAGAAAAGGTTAACGTCCAGAAGGAAAAAACAGTTCACCTCTATTTCTGCAGTGGGAGATTCAGACATACATAAAATGACTCAGTGAAGTTCAAAAATATTTCTGAAGGAGTCATCTCACTTTATCATCCCAAATTTAACAGCTAGATGAATACAAAAATGATTTGATAACAGTGCACACAACTTCAGGAACACTTCTATGAAAGGATCAGTTCAAAAAGCAGACAAAGCTGATTTCTAAGATCCATTTTAACACTCTACTTCTGGCTCTAAAGCATATAGGCAGAGTTGCTATAAACTTAGCAAAAGACAGTTCCAATATTTTGAAGATAGCTGACCCCACTTAGTTCATTGCCAAAGAGAATATGTTAGGAAACATTACTTCTGAAAGAGTATTTCATTAGTGATTATCTAGATGAGGAAGTCATGAATATGCTTGTGTCAAACCAAAATTGCTGCAAACCTCAAAGACTAGAATTTAAGTACCTCAGTAGTTCTCTTCAATTAGCTTAGCTTTCCAATTCATTCCTGCAGCTACTAAAAGATCTTAATAATTTGGATTGCTATTTAACTAACATGTCTAGCATGAGTGGCATCTCAAATGCGAAGCAAGAGCACTTTACAGTGCAGACATCATTTAAAATCAAAATAACAAAAAAAAGGATAATTATCAACGGATGAATACTGTATTACACCATTACTGAAATTCACTTTGAAATTTTTGACTGAGCATCTGTTATATGATAGTATTTTAACTGGAGCTGCACAAAACTTGGCAGTTTTGATTCCCAAGTGYTTCAATAAATATCTTCTCCAGTTTTGATTCACAATTCAAGATATATTACAATGTAAAGATGGCATAGGATTTTATTCTGAGGATACCTGCAGGTGTCCTTTGTAATTTATATCTTCTAGTAYTGTTCACATTCAATGAAATCAGCATATATTGGTTTTGTTGGAGCAGTATCAGCCCAGCATGCCTGATATTTGCAGGAGAATTTTAAAAAATCCTTCAAATCTCTGAAAGTTGCCTTCTACTTCAGACCAAATTTCAGACTGGGGCCTGAAATAGATGGCCAAACTTTCGATGAAACCAAACTTTCAGGGATTTTGCAGGAAATGATTAGACTATGTGGYAAGACTGATCTCCATGAAATTAGACCCATATTACTGACTGAGAAATTGATAGATAAGATAGAACTACTTCTTCCACATTATACAAAAAGACATTATCAGAATTTGGATAGGAATATAAGATTCCTCCTCTTATCATCAAGATAAAACCAAGGGTTTCTTGTTCATTACTTCACATACATGTTGCCATAGGAATAAACAGTCATGTGTTTGTAAGTCACACAAAAATACCAACACAACAAGGGAAAAGTTCGGACTCAAACTCATCCCATCATCATCCCAATTGTTSTAACAATTTTGAGCCTTCTCTTTTAAGGTTTTACTTTAGTAGTTATTGTATTCAGGAGCTGTACTCCTGCCTGCATTTTCATTTCCAGTAGTAACAGATGGTATCTCTTCCTGTACGTACCACCGTGAAAGGACAAATTGCCTCTCTTGCAATTTGGTAAAGCATTTCCTTTTTTTGATTCTTCTACAATTCACAATTTCTAACAGTGTATTAAATCAGGACAAGAGGTGGACTTGTCTAGATTTATACAAACAGAACTGAGGTCAGATTTCAGCACTAAATCATTGAAATACCCAGTTTGGGAATTCTATCTGTCTCTAACCACCTATTATTAGCAACATTTGAGCTACTTACTACTTACCTCAGTGGATATGATCATTTATTAAGCTCCTCTCTTCCTTCTCTGTGTTCACTTTAGTGTTCATGTTCTCCTCATGTTTGGTTATGCAAAGGCCTTTGCATAAAAGCAGGAGATGGACAGTTTTTCCGCAATGGCATCTCTCACACTCAGCATATAGTCATAGTCAGAAGTAAATGCATCACATTGCCCAGCTCATTTCAACTTAGCTATAAAGGAACATATACTAGGAATATACTCTTGGCGTAACAGCATTCCTTTCTTAGTATGTCGCCAACAGTTACAACAACTAATATTTTTGTCTTCCATGTGTACTGCAGTAAATTGACTCTGTTATTCCCCCATAAAACATCAACTCTTTTTCTTTAAACATTTCCATTAGAAAACTCACCATGTTAAAAGCTTCTGATCCTGCAAATTTTAAGGAGAATTATGAAATCATGAATATTCCTGACTTATTCACCGTAAGATTTTACTTTGTACTTACCTTGCATATAGCCACAGATTAGCCAGGAACTAGGTAAAATGGGAGTCCACTTCACCCTTGAAAGTAAACAGAGATCATTATAATAAAGGTATATGTGGCTATTTCCTTTAATCAGCACCTACTTTCAAAGCTACAAAAGCAGATACACTACTAGAGTGTTCTAGATAATCTACCACACAGATGGCTTTCTGAAAGTGGAGACTAATGCATGATTAATCTGTTTGGCTATAAAACAAGAAAGAATAGTACAGAAATTCTGGGTAATCTGGGGTACAGACAGTGACTTTAATGAGTATGGTGACTGGAGTATGAGGCATAGCTATGTTTTTTATCTGAGACATAGTTATGTTAAGCGCAGCTACAAATTGTCCACAACTGCAGATGGATATTTGAATTTTTTATTGTTTCTGCACAATATTGAAAAGCTATACCCATAAATGCCAATCCTTTTTAAGAGTAATGGCCAATATTGTTTTGTAAAAGGGATTTTTTACTTCATACTGCTAACATTTCATAAGATAAAGCTGCTGCTTAAATACYGATAACATTAAAAAGTCAGAACATACCACTTTTGAAAAATTTTGGCTAGACACAATTCTTAATTTTTAATTTGTTTCACTTTGAATATTTCAAAAATTTTAAAAATGAAAATAGTCAGAGTTTGATTTTGCTAAGCAGAAAACAAACAAGCAATAAGGGAAAAATACAATGCCTTTATGGCATGCATAACTGGCATGTCTAAAATCAACAATCAAATTTGAAAACTTGTTTATTTTAAAAAACTTGTTTTCCCCCTATGTCAAGAAATATATGCTACCTGATGCAGAAAATTAAAAGCCCAAGATCTCCTCTGCTATAAAATACAGATGCAACAGACCAAGGCTTTAAATCTCTAAAYGTTTATTACACACACAGGTAAACTTCAGACAGATTTTTGTCTAAACCAAGTTTGTGTCTTCATCAGTTCCCTATAATCACTCATATGACCAAGCTCTTCCTCACACTAATTTTGACTATCGCTTTCCCTTCCTAAAGTTTCTAAGTATTCACATGAAAATAAGAGTAATGTTTATTCTTCATATTCTGCAGTTCTCCTTTCTTATTTTGTGATTCAGACACCTGCTCTGCATTTAGACATTACACAACAGGACTAAATAATGGGTAATATGTAATGGATAAAGACTGCACCTAATTGCAAATAATAATAAATTAAAGCCTAAAGGTGTACTACCCTTTCTATATTGTGACACCAATTACATTTGGAGAATGTATAAAAATGAAAATATTTTGGTAACACAGGGAAATTGTTYTAATTAAATTGCTCTTAATAACAAGTAATGAACTAAAAGACTGTTCTGCTATGAAGAACTTTTAGATATATTACTATTTCAACATATGTCTAGTAAGAGAGAATTACTGGCAACACTGAATTAGAGAATATAAATCTCCAGTCTCCARTTTTCAGGAAGTTTATGGGTCATCGACAAAAAGTCATTGCTCATGTCCCTGTGACCAAGAACACTTACAGGAGACTGATGAATCTTAGCTTTGTTTCTCCTCCATAATATCTGTCCAAGAAACAGAATTATCTATAAATTTTAAGAGTCACATCAGAAAGATAAAAAAAAATTAAGTTTGCCTTCTGACATAGAATTTCAAACTTGCCAGTGAAAATATATTTWAAAAAACAAATATATTCTGTGAATAAACAAGGATTAAGATGAGTACAAATAACAAAAGCCCTGATCTTGCCCCTAAGGCCTACTCTAGGTACTTCTGCTGTTTTCCTGGAACCAAAAGGTAGAACTGAATCCTGATATTGGGTCGATATTATCCTGCCTGAGAGCATATTGTAGGAAAATTCACGCAGCCTCCTCTTTGGCAAAATGGTCTGGATAGTAACAGCTGATAAGAGAGAAGTATGAGCATAAACAGCTTATGCAGACAGAATACCCCAAACTGGCAGGCCACTTGCCCTGAGACCAATGAAACCGAGGTGTACAATTACCAGAAACATTAAACAGGAACCACTTTTGAAACAATCACACTAACGTTAGTCYGAAAGTATAAAAAAGGCAAGAAAATCTTTAAGTGGGGGCAGAGAGAGGGAAATAGAGCAGCAGTGACAATGTGGTCTGGCRAAGCAGACCCTGCCAGCTTGCCGGGTGCTGCCAGCTGCCTGCATTGCAGCAAGCTGGCGAGCAACAGAGACTACACATGCCATAGGGCCTATGTACATCAGGGCATCTGGAAAGTATGGGCAYCTGTGAATTAGCAGATTGTAGAGAAGGCCACACGCATACCCATAAAGCCAGAAGACCCACATTTCCAACAGATCCTAAGGAAAAGAAAGGCGTGCTAATGAATGGGGAGGGGATGCCAGGAAAGGGGAGTGTTCACATAACCATGTGAATGTGTTGATTAAAATTTCTTGGATAAGTTACAGAAAAGTGTTAAGACTGTCTTTATTAACACTCTGTAAGCATCTAATATGATGGTTATTACACTGTACTGCTGTTACTGATCCTGAACCATTTCACTGACTGATGATTACATGCCATTAATAAATCAATAAACCACTTTGATCCTGATTTGATTTAAATGATGTAAATTTATCTTTTTTTTTTTTCACCCTGTAACTCATATCCAATATTATTCATTCATCAGTCAAAGGCTAAGGAAAGGCTAACTGTACTCTGGTTTTAACTTACCTGATAACTAAATTCACATTATCTGTTTACAAACTAAGACAGCTTTGAGTTAGAGAAGATTTATACAACAATTAGATACCATATCCTAAATTTGTTATATACTACATCCTCTACAGATTTAACATAGCTTTAGTGTATGTAGAATATAGCAGATTTGCCTACAGATAACAGGCATTTTCTAAAACAACATTTTTTTTCCAGTTTTCAAACAATAATAATAAATTACTTCATATAAACATATTTTTTCTTTTATTTCAAAGGTTTCAGCAGTATTTTTTCCACAGAGATCATTTCTCTTTTGACCATAGCAGTATTGTCATTTGGCTGACATCTGGAGACCTTCCTGCAGTCATGTTCTTGACCCTGCTGTATCTGTCTCTCCTGAGCATTTGGGAGAACTCAACTGTGTGCAAAAAAAAAAAAAAAAAGAAAAAGAAATAACGCCCGAAGTTATGAAGTCTTACTCTTCTAAGGAACAAATGTTTGCATATTTTAGAGCGCTAGATATGAGAGAGAGAGAGAAATAACTAGCTATAACAACTGGAGAACTCACCAAGGATAGCACCATATCTGTAATACCCCAGTAGCAGTTGCTGTGCTGAACAAGCAAACAAGAAGTCACTATTCCATGCAGAACTGCTAACTAGATACTGAAAACTTGTCTTCCTTGTACTGTACGGCACTATTAGGCTTCAAATAATGGCTACAGGAACAGCCACAGTAGAGGAAATGTATATCTGGATAAAAGGTTAAAAGATGTGCTGATTTCTCAGAATAAATCAGCATTGCTGCACTAACACAAACAGGTAAAAGCTAAGTTGCTGAAATGAGCGATCTGCCTCAAACCATGAAAACAAGATGAAGAGGGCTGTTTTACAGAAGCATCACAGGATCAGCCCAAGTAAGAAGCAAATGCTTCATTTTCTTCTTACAAATTGCCTTTATTCTAACTCCAATCTAGAAATCTGTGTCCCTCATCAGATAGATCACACATGTATGCAGCAGAACTGCTTTGTCCAGCACTAATGGCCGAGGCATAAGATGTGGAGAGAGGACGAAAGGCCTACACAGAGTCTAGCCACAACAAATGGAAGTGCTGGAAGACAGAGGCCCCTCTATTATATTCTACYGGATACATGCATGCTCTTAGCAATCATCCACGCCTTATTATTAACACAATACAACACTGCATGAGTATTTGGAGGAGTCAGAATTAATTTTCAAAGATTAAGTAATTAGTAAGCTAATTCTTCACCATATATTATCAAATTTTGATTACAAATACCTTAAACCTGCCATTTTATATTTCACATCTAGCTTTTTAAATGTAAAAGAGAGAAAAAAAAAAACATAATCTGAATAATCCTAACATAGAAATGCTTAGGTATGCACTTAGACACACCAGTGAGAAAGTAAGATCAACAAAAATGTCATGCTATATGCTAATATGGAGAATATATATACGCACACACCCCCCAACAGAATGTCAGCTTAGATGTAAAGCACCAACATCAAAAACAAAGATAATGCGAATAAATTTAAGAGCCAGAGGGCAAAGTAACAACAGTCTTCCTCTCCTTTCCACCAATCCCCAGCAGACACACTTTGAAGCAAAATATGAAGTTAACCAAACAGAAGCACCTGGGAAGAAAGCAATATTTTAATCAGAAATGTGCCGAGTGAAATGCAATTCAGGGAAGAAAGAAGAAATTTTTAAATCATTCTATTGGTATCAGCTATTTGCTTTATCAAGTGCAAACCTGACTGTGCATGCAACTATATGTTGCTGTATATGCTTTATTTCATGCAACAGTAGACAGGTATATATGAGAACTATGAAGTTTCTTCTAATTATAGCTGAATTACCCCAATATCTTGATAATGGAAGACTGGTGGCAGGGCAGAGTGTAAGGAGACATGCAGAGAAGATTCAAATCCTCTGGCATCACTTTACTATGAACTGTACGTCCTTTTGTCTTTTTACTAAGGGGGAACATGAGGTGTCTTCTGAGGGACCTAGTCTGAGGCACCACGAAAGAGGATAACACTTTGTAGGACTCAAGGTTAATATGAACCTATCTAAAAATGAAACGTGGCAGGTGTAATCAGTCAGCTTCCAGACAGAGCTATGCAGCAACTCAGATAGAATTTTCTCCAGCAGCATTTGATGAATACAAATATCAGTGTAGCTGAAGATCAAATGTTTGTCCCTATTTATGCCAGCACGTGGCACAGTACAGTTGCATACAGCAATATCCTATCAAATGAATATTAAATTACCGGTGCTAGTCATTGAATTACTGAATTCAGTGACACAGTATCATAGCTCCTCTTCAATGCAGTCTAACGCAACTCTCACCTCATGGTTGCAAAATAAATACATGTACTTTAGGATGGAGAGACATACAAAGAAAAGAGAGAAAAAAAGCCTTACTGCCTGTATTTAGGGATCATAGGTGTCTGTATCTACACACTGTTACAAAACACTTATTTTTTGAAAAAGGATTGCCTATATTTCAAATTGTCTTACTGAGTATCTGATACATCCATAATGATTTCAGCCCTTGCAAGGACTGGAGATGAAAAACATGCACCTGCAGCCTGAAGAATAAACTTGAAACCTCCCAACTCACACGTTTGTCAGATATTTCCTCAAGGTGCAACTAGCATAAATTAGGGTTGCCTTAGTATTTTTACTTTGTTAAAAGAGAGCAACACAATGTTTTMAATCCTCAATAATAACTTAAAAATCCTCAATAATAACTTAAATGATGAAAATTACTTATTTTATTGTATTAAATGACATGCGTATTTGTTTTCTGGTGCATTATGTCCCCAATACAACACAAAAACAGGCTGGAGACCACTGCTGCATCACAGCCTTTCCCTGAGGAAACAAGGCCATGATCAGTTCACATTGCCTGCATATGGCTGGACAAGCCCAAAAATACAGTTGAGATAGGGCTAAATATTCAGTTTAAATGTAGCTGAGACCACCAAGTGTTTGTTCCAAGATCAGCACAATGTATGTTAGCACTGAATATCCTTTAGTGCAGGGCCGGGACTTGATTTTGAGTATGATGCTTTATAGAAGTCCTTGAAAAAACAGGTTTGTCTGTTCTGCCTTTCTTTCTCTGTATTTTAATGATCTTTCTTCTCCATATGCTTCTAATCTGTTTTCTTCACCTTCACCTGAAAGGTGGCTGCTTTGGATGGATGAATGATGAGAACTGTGCAGTGTCTCAGTACAACACTGGATGAAGGATAATGCAGACACTACAATTACTGCTGATGCAAGTCATTACCAGTAACTGTATTTCTCTGTATTACAATGTTTTAGCTCTATTTTACATTCTCTGCTTTTTGCTTTGTTGCTGTTTGCCCCTCTGTTGCTGTTGTCCCTCTTTCAGCCATATCCTTCTTTCTACTAGCAATCTAATTAGCCTCTCCACAGTGGTCCTTGTAATGTACCTACTGATAGATTGTGATAGTTCATGCTCTATTTCTACATAAAAACATGCTCTCTCATACATATACACACACACACACACACACATATAATTATACAAATGATTCCATACTTAAAACTCCACTGTGTTCCACAGTGATTTAAGCAGATGGCCTGAGGACATCTCTCAACCCCACATCTTAACCCTAAGGTCAACATCTTAACCCTGTCATCTACAAAAGGAAGACCCTTTGGTGTCTACTAAGCTGTGAACTACAGAAATCAGTTATAGAAAAGAACAGCAAAATATTTCAGTGTTATAATACATGCTGAACCAGGATGCCACTGATAAATGGAGCTGTCACTCAGGAAAAGCAATATTTTAAAATTAGCTTTCATTTTTTTTCCAGGTGGTTGATGGCAGTTTCTTGAGAGCTGATTAGAAACTACTTGACTGTCTACCTCCATCCAGTTATCTATTCAGGATTCAAATCTATGTACTGAAAAAAAAGCAATTACTACAGAATTTAAGAGAATTTCAGAGAGAAACTAGAAGTATTTCTCAATCCAGATTCTAAGGATACTTATCTGAAATTAAGAGTTAGTTAGTACTCACCTTAATACCTAAAGCTACTTGTGTATCTTAATCCAGTGATGGTGATGTGAAAGCATCAGAGCCTAGATATTAGGTACTACTATTTCAATTTGAAATAACATCCACGGTGGTCACCAAACTCAAAATGATCCTATTTCTTTCCAAAGAAAGTTATTAGCCACTTTTTGTTGCTAAGTCCTCTCTTCTACAACTACAGATCAGCCTCATAAGATTTTTCATTGAAAAATAAGCAGTTCATTCCTTTTTTTGTCATTGAGGTCTTAGGAGATGATTAAAATCTCTCTGTATCAACTGTATGCTTAGTATCCTAAAAATTCAGAAGCCTTCGTAGGGAAGAAAAAAATCCCCAAAAGAAACATATTCTTTTCTTGTTTTGTCATCATCAACATCCAATATATAGTACAACAATACTTTCCTTAAGATCAGTGTTTCTCTCTAGGGCCTTCTTACAGGTCCCTCTTTTCTTCCTCTGAAGCATTTGGTGTCAACTACTACCAGCACAAAGGTGCTGCAATAGACAGATGACTTGTTTGATACGATGTGGCAGTTCCAACATTCCCAAGTGATGCAGTCAAGAAAAGAGCAGGAGTGCTTTTGCTCACAAATAGGATTTTGTTCAAATACAGAATTCATTTTAACCCTTCTGCCAGTTACTCACTACTAAAAAAACCCATATTCCCTCAACTTGTATAGAAAAGCAACACTTTCTGAAGATAGCAATAATTCTTTCTATATTATAAAGCTTTGATTGTATTAGATGATTTAAGATTGAGTGGTATGCCTCTAAAATATCAGCTATGTGAGAAAAGGAATGAAAATACAAGATGGAATTAAAAAAATAAAAGCCTATGCAATATCAACATCATGCCTATTAATTCTCAATATGCTACAGCTGACGGATATGAAAAACAGCAATCTTCTGTGACTCACAAAGAAAATGCATAGGCCTTCTCCATTCCCTGGTCTCACTTTATGCTCAGAGTTTCACTATAGCTACTTTCAAGTGAGCCCACTCAGTACTGCTGCTGCAGCATTTTTGCTGCTATTCCTGAGATGCTTTTCATGCCTCCAAGTTGCAGTAGCAGTACACAAATCACTATCTTGTGTCCTTCTCTGCACAATCATTCCCCTCCAGCATGCCATAAGCTCAGCTACCCACATGCCTCACAATGCTGCATCCCTCTCAAAGTGTATTTTTGTCTTACCCAGAGAAAAGAGTGAACAATGCACAAGCTAGGAGCTTTGTTTTTAGTTGTCTGAGAAAATACAAAAACAGTAACAGGACAAGAGATCTGCCTTTGTTTATTTTGAGAGTGAAGAGATTACAAGTTGTCAACCACCGCTGTTCCTGTCAAGGATTTGAGACACTAACTCCTATAAAGACAATATTTTTCTTCCGAGCTGAACACTGATCATAGCAACTTCATGRGAACTTTTTCCTTCAAATCCGCTACTGTCAAACAGATTCAGTGTCATCAAATCACAATACACTGATGTTTCTAGCACATAGCTTTTATGCACACCACTATTCTCATGCTAAACAAAAAGCAAACAATATGTTTTGATTCAAGTTCTGTTCCCTACCACTTGATCTATTAATCTGGTGACAAAAAGCTTCTGATGAACAGGAAGTATGGAAATTACTTGCTAAAATGGATCAAAAGTAAAACCCAGTTCAAGATTAAGGACCTATATGAATATAGACATTACAGTTTTATGTGAAGTAACATATTTCACTTTATCCTATAAGATTTTAAAGATTTTTTTTAATGAGATAACTTCAGGTCCTAAAAATCATTTTATTTTCTTGTTTTGAAAGCTTGAACAGAGATCAATCAAGAGAAACACATCTTGGGGATGATAGGCACCGATTTTAAGGCTGCTTTATCAAGATCTGAGGAAACTTCTTAGAGGGTACAAAATATTTATGCAGTTAATAATAATAAAACATTTCTTTTTGCTGATTTTTCCAGAAGTAATATGTGACTTTGCCCTCCGATTTCACTACTTTTTTCTTATTTTTCCTCTAACAGGTCACTGAAAAACGAGTGTTAGACTATCACAGTTTTGCCATGGATTAATGCATTGGCACAGACAACTCTTTTCTTAAGGGAGACATAAAATGAGYCTGTATTCTTAAGCTCCAAACCAGCAGTGTATCTACATCTTGCACTGAAAAAAAAACTTTTGCTAGGAGCTGTCCAGCCATCTTGATGTTTTTGTCCCGCTATGTCATTCCCACTTACTAGTCTCATAGTTTGTCAGGTATTCACTGTTCAAAAATTGTGTCTCCTGTTGCATGCTTCTTTGGTGCCATAGCACTACTAAATTCAGAATGCAAAGAGACAACAGCTCAAAAGATAGGGAACACAACTGCAGCTTCAGCAGCTCAGCCATTTTGATATGTTCCTTTACAGTAACAGATGTAATTGAGAGCAGACATGACACTGGAACATCACATGCAGCACAACTGCGATGCCTCCTTAGCTGAGCTTACTTGGAGCTCACAGTTCACTTCTGCAAGAATTCGGAGACTTCTTTCACTCTTGATACAAAAAAAAAGTGACTAGGACACATGGCATTCACTTAGAATTCCCCCTCACCTTTTTACATATATATTTATAGAGCACAACAAGCTTGTAGAGACAGCAGGCAAGATACTGTGCTATAAACAATTGTTTTTTATAGCCAGTATTTCGTTCTAAAGGAAATGCTCTAGTATAAACATGCAATATATGCATATATCACTAAAAGCAATATATTCACAGTTCACAGCTATCCAAGAAGCAGGTCTGTAGTACAGCATCAAAGCTGGTGTTAACTTACCTTGCAAAAACTAAAGTTATGAAAAACGAACAAAATTCATGTGAACCCATTTGTAAATTCAGTACATAGCAATTGTAGTCTGAGGCCTCCAACCCAATAAGGAAAAAAAAAATGTAAACACCAAGCTTGGATCTGGTTCCTTTTTGCAGTGYGCCAACAAGAACTACAAGGCTTTCAAAACCAACTACAGCACAAAATGGAGGCACAAAGAAAGACTTATTACAGCTAAAACATATAGGCTACSTCATTGACACTGTTATGTTTTTTCATTGGTTGCTCTTTAGATAAAGGAATATTCCATCCTTCTGTTATTCCTTGTAAGGATGATTCTTAAAGTATTTTCACTTTTACATGGAAAGGCAACCTTTTTCTTTACAAAGTTCAAGACACTTCATTAAGACAGGTTTTCATGAAAGTAACTCTGGAAGATATAGGAAGATATAATATTAATTCCTTTGCAGGGATAAATACACTTACCAACAAATGAGAATTAAGATAAAACCCTGATCTGATTAGTCAAGTATGTATGCTGTACATATAGTAATTATGCATTACTAGATATTATAGACAAGTATCTAGTATGATAAAAATTGCAACCCTGGGACAGTTACTTGCTTTGTCCATTTTCTCACTATCACTTGCACACAAATCTTACAAGGAATAGCAAATCAAACAGTCCCTCAAGACAGACAGAAATGTCATCTASACAGCATCCAGCCTTACAGTCAGCAAAACAGAGGCTTAAAATTTTATCAATTTTAATGCCAAAAATCCCCATCTGCAATAAGACTGCCATTAGTGTTCCTCCCATTCTCACAGCAGTTTACAGAAACTCAGATAAAACAAATAAAGTAATTTATTTCCATTCRAAACAACTTCTATTTCACCTAAAAACAAAGGCATAGCTCTTAATAAAAGCAAGGTTACAACAGCAAAGATGGGGAAGAGTTCAGTAAAATTAAACTGGTTGCTAACAACAAAATAACCTGATACAGCCCTCTATGAGGCTGAGTGTTAATCAGAAAAAGGAAAATATCAAGCTAGACAAGAGATAAAAAGTACACAGTCAGTGCAGAAAGTCCTAGATTGGTTATTTTTTAAAAGTTTGGGTCTGATACTTGAAGCAAAAGATCCCACATTGCACTATTTGTATTCTACTGATGGCTGCTCTGGTATCATTGAAAGTACGGCAACCTCCTGTGGGGATCCCCAGGAAAACAATATGTGCATCTCAGGAGGTGAGCTCAGTGTCTAACATCTTAATTAAATGGAACAGCTTCCAGTCTTCATCATTTAATGTGACAGAAAAACACGGTAGGATTGAAAATTAGGAAATCTCATGGTTTAATTTACTAAACTAGCCGTTTGTACATATGCAGCCTTCTAACATCTATAAATTTTAAAGAAATGAAGGTATTAAAAATTAAGCATTACAACAAATGTTCTAGATGAAATGAAGCACTCTTATCTACAACCTAGCAAGGCTAAGTCACTTGCTGAGGGTCACAGGTCAAACTGTAGTTTTGCTCCCCTTGCTCACTTTGAAGTGCCRTGTAGAAGTACACGTAGGAAGATGGAGGAATCATTGGCCTTTGTTTAGTATTTTGTAACTTTAAAAAATACCGCAATAACAGATCATAAAAAATGCCTCAGCTATGCACTGTTTAATGCAGCTGTGTATTAACGAAGCTTTCTAACAACCTAATCTCTCTGTTTGGTGCACTTATATTTTATGCTTAATCTAATGGTATTTCATCACGTTAGACATGTTCCACTTATCTCCTTCTCAACATCACAATGCTGCTTTGGAGCAGACTCTTCTCATAGCAAAATGCTGCAAATGTTACTATAATCAAATTGAATGTAAATTCTTCCCAGTATCATGATCTTAAATCAATGCACCCTTGAGAAGCTAAATCTTTCAGCATTGCTACTTCAGTGACAAAGTGATGTCAATACAGAATAACTTTGGCAAGTTTACACTTGAATATAGATTTTGATGAAAGTTTCTTTTATATACTATTATTCAATATCACGTCATATATCACGTCATATACTGTCATTCAATATCACGTTTGGGGTTTATCTGCTCTTTTATAAGTACTTCCTTTTGTATCAGAACTATATGTTGCTATATGCTGCTTACTTCCATTTATTTATACAATGTCAAATTAATTTTCCTGTTTTATATGTTCAAACAGGGAAGAWGAAAATGAATACCTTATGCTTTAAACATATTCCCAAAAGTAATCTTTATTACAGGTTGTTCACTTGTGGAAATACTAGAGTCTAAATTCACTTCATAACCCCTCAGGCAAATTCTTAAAAATTTATTTGAAGAGGATTCATTCTGTAAAATTTTTTAAATGAAAAAAGACTACATTTATTTCAATCAAGTAATTCAGATGCACTGGTAAAAAAAAAATCTTTTAGAAAACACACTCAATTCTTTAATCTATATTTCCCTGTAATTTTCCAAGACTGATGTTCAGCTTTTAAATCCTAGCCTTGCTACAGCACTCTCCTGTTTAAAGTAGTTACAGGCCAAAGTCCCTGAGAATTAACAGTAACCACCAAACTGAAAGATCCATGGCATCTATGCATCAGTTACCAAGGCAAATCTAGGCCACACTAGCTGGTGACCTATGATCGCATAGTACGTTCTGCAGCCAATGACAGTAATCTAATTCCATTACAATAATCTCTAACTATAAAACCAAGGATTGCAAATAAAATAATAATAAAAATACTTTGGGGAAAAATAAATTGAATAGTTTGTATAGCAGCCTAACAATTTAGGCAGAAGCATTCAGTCTCTCACTTGCTTTTAAATAACTGAAAACTATTATCACTGGAAAATCCTCTTATCTGCTGTTGCTACATAGAATAGGAAAGGGTTCTTTACACAAAAGCTTGAATACTTCCAAAAGATCAATAGAGAAATATCCAAACCTTAACTGGAAACAGCATAAGAATCAGTCTCATGCTGTAAGAAGTAGGATCGGCAGTGAAAATACTAGTTAGACTTGTATATTCTGAAGCTCCTTACTGAGGAGAAATTGGCAGGCACACATCTCATGGCATGATACATTTTTTTAACTGATGTTCTTATTGAAGAGATAGTAAGCTCTGAAACCTAAGCAAATTTAGAAAAGTATAGAAGCTGCAAATCTGAAAGTAGTGCAAAAATTAACACCCAATCATAACACAATAGTTTCAATTTTGATAAAGATCATTAATTCAACTGCAAGCCTTGATGCACAACAAGCAGCTTTGCTCAGGAAGCTCTTTCACCTCCACAGTAACACATAGGCAGGWGTAGTCCCCATGCTCTCTGCCGGGGTCCTGCAGAATTCTCACATTTCAATTAAAGATCAAGTTTTTCTTGACACTCCAACATCTTTTCTTGCCAATAGACATTTTTCTCCTCACAAATTTATCTAAAAAGCATTTATTTTAATTTTCTTCTTCATTTATTCAAGTTCTTCCCAACTGGTTTCTTAGGGGTGAAGGAGAAACTTCACTCCAACTTTTTGTGTAAAACAGCTGCCTAAGATAGTTTTAATACCCTACGCTATCCAGTGCTTCAACCCATAAAGCCTTTTCTCCCTCTCCACCCATTTCACTGGCATTTTCTCTTTCCCTAGGCATTGTAAGCAACAGAGTATTTTTTTTATTATTTTTATTTTTTCCTTTTAACAAGAGCCAAGTTATTAACACATATTTCACTGCTCAGCTGGACTTCCTAATAAGTCAGCTACTGCTTAATCAGGAGAGTCATCACGATGAGCAGGGAAGAACCAACACAAGAATGAAAAACAGGCTAAAAAGTGAGGTGGAAACAGGGGCCAGGAAAGGTGACAAGCTAGCAGGGACAGCACAAGGGAAGCGCCTGATTACCACACTACCTGATCACTAACGATCAGGAAAAAAGACCACACATTAACTAAGTTGGTTGCTCATTTCCTTGCATCAGAAAAGGCAAATTTGCTTTGAACCAGTGCTAGGAAGTCTGACCAAAGGCTGGGACACGCAGCAGTGACACTGCCCTGCTAACTTACCATGTTTGAGACGTCTTTATGTTTGCAGCAAGAGGCAGCTCGAGAGTGCAACCCTAACGGCCGCCGCCCTGCCTCGCGAGCCCAACGGTCGCTCTGTTGCCTCGGGAGCCCAACCGCCCCACCCGCGAGCCCAACGGTCGCCCTGTTGCCTCGGGAGCCCAACGGCCGCGCCGCCCCACCCGCGAGCCCAACGGTCGCTCTGTTGCTCCTCGAGCCCAGTCCCCCCCCCGCCCCCGCCCCGCCCCGCCCGCGAGCCCAACGGTCGCTGCGGCTGCCCCATCACTTTGGCCACCCGCGATGCCACCACCCACCCGGCCCCGGGGCATCCTCCCTGCAGAACCTCGTGGTTCTGGGGCCGTCTTAACCCCATTTCAGGGATGCAGTGACACCCATACCTTTGCTGAGGGTGCGCTGGAGTGTCTAGTGTCGCCCTAAAATCACTGTCACCAGTTTGTTACACAGAATGACATGTCTTGCAGTGCAACTGCTATACAGGAAGGCAACAAGCCTGCATGTAACAGCAATAAGAAACAGGTTGGCAAGGACCAGGGATGCTGACCTGCATTAACAGTGTGTTATTTTAGTTTCTTATAGGCTTTGCCCCGGCATGTGGTTTCCAAAATAAAAAAAAAATCTGCTGTTAGGTTGGGCCCTCAGCGCTGTCATCCATGACTGTAATAGCACATCAGGTGATTGGACAGACCTATTTCCAAAGCCTGACCTACATTAGGCACCCCTGGCTTGTGCTGTGTACCTTACTGCACGAGGTTGCTGTCCTAGCCAGGTACCATAGTGCAGAGCACCACACTGCAGAACAGGCAGATGTGGGAGAGCCTGAAATCAGAGTATCTTAATCTAAATTACAGAGCGAGGTATTAGGTTTAGGGGATTAGAACAAGAGTTTAGAAAGAGGAATTAGCATTAGAGGACTAGAGCGAGAGATTAGAGGGAGCTGTAGTGGATATTATTATAGGTAACTTTGGAGCCCCAGACTCAGAACAATGTCTTGCCATAGCCAGTTCAGATAGGAAATTATTACCTTGAAGGTACTAGGTTTTATTTGCATAAGCACTGCTCACCCAGCAAGACAGATGGCTAAAGCCCCAGAAGAAATTCATCTGCAGAGTCTCCACAAAATCTTTTCAAACTACAATAGATGAGCGGCGTTTTGGAAGTTCTCACTAGAAAGAGAAACAGCTCTGGAGACTCAGCTGCTATAGGAGGCACAGGCTCAACAGACACTGCTTTAGCAATAGGATTTCATTTTTCCACAGACKCAAGGACAGATTTTTGTTTTCCTTGGTAAAGCCAAACGCAGGAGCAAACCACATGAAAAGGATGTCATACAAGGCTGTCAGCCCCACTGCAGTTTGTGGAGGCAGCTGGAATACACTTAACAGCAACAGAGTAATAGACTTTTCTCATAGTATTTTGGCTGTTGCATTCCTGTCTAGAATACAGTTATGCACAGAAAACCACAAAAACAAAAGAATAATGAAAATAAATTAGTACTTTAAAAGGAGCTAAAAACAAACAATCTGGAGTACCTTCCTAATTTAAATAGCTACAACTGTACCAATAAGTCTATTTCAGCCTCCTAACTGACAGTTAGGTTCAGGTCAACACCAAGTGTTGCATTATGATGGTGAAGCTGCAAAATAACAGGAAGCTAAATGCACACAGCAAGGCAAGCTCATGTTCAAAAGCCCTAGCGGTGCATGCATAATTTAAATGGGGGAAAATATCCTAGATTTCCAAGAAGTATATTAACACGATAATAACTGTTTTGGTTTGATAGACTTCAAGTCTATTACGTACTTTAAGCTTGATTGTTTTGCAGAAAGCAATGCTGTAAGCTCTGCAGTGCAGAAGGATTTTGCTCCCACTGGGGCTTCACGTTCCCCAAGGTAGCTGGATGGGTGTGATTTTGTAGTTGGTAGAGCATCAGGATGTGCAGAAGCCAGGATAGGATGAATGGAGCCTATTGCTTCTCACAATTGCAGAGCAAACTCCAAAGGGGCATCTAATTACTTCTGTTCATATGAAAACTGACAGCCTTACTAATTTGCACCACAACGATTAGGAAAGCAAAGCCATGGTGGTATGACCAGGAGGAAAAGCATTTGGATGCAGCAGAACAAACTAGTACTCTGTAAGCAGTGAAGCTTTGTAAGGAAAAATAGATTATGAATGCAGAGTTGTTTTCTTGCTACCACAAGTAAGAACATAACTGGACTGAAATGTCATTCTTTATTGAGTGTTAGGCACAAGTTTTCTGCTGAGTATCTAAAAGAATGAACGTGCCAAAAAAAGTTTGATGCCATTAGCAAGCACAGAAGATAACAATAATAGCAGGTATTAGCTTACTGTGTTAAGAGTGCAGAATATAAAGACAAGTCATCCAGATCTATCTTCATTATTTTCTCTGCGTAATCATGGAAAGAAAAAAGTACTATTCTAAATAATGAATCCTAAATACATGTAATGTTACTGCACACCCTAGTAAAGGAATAAATCATATAAAGTATAGGGTATTTCGTCCATTTTTCTGTACATTAGTAACCATTGTATATTCAAGAATGTGAGTGAGAAGTATCACCGTTAAAAATATCAGAGAGAGATTTGGTGGTGGAGGAAAAGGGAGAAGAAAGAAAAAAAACAGACAACAGTATCAGACTTGCCTTGAAAAAAAGGTTGTCAAGTGAAAAAAAATGAGATTATATTATTTGACACCTCATGAAAGCACAACACAAGTTACTACATGTAATTTTAAGCAATAAAACCCAAAACTTTGTCCTCACAAATACTGTGTTTTTCCTTTTTTATTGTTTGCCTCTCTCCGTGGTTTTCCTTGAGCACTAGGGTGATGCCCATATATCATAACAAGGCCTAGGAGACTCAACACCTTGCAGGGTCAGGCTCATTTGTAGGTGAAGCCAACCACATCCAGGCTTGGCTGTCAGGAGCACAGTGATGAAAATGACAGCCAGACCCATCTACAACAGAGACGGGAGCAGGAGGGAGTGGGTTTGCAAACACTACTAAAAGTTTGTCAGTTTGACTGCAGCTGATGCATCTAGTTCAGTTTCTCTGGCAGCCAAACTTATTCGATCTTTCAGTATCTGTTAGAGGAGAATAAACATATTAATGAGATTTGATCATGCTGGAACTGGCTGCATACCAACAGACACAGAGAGGGTCACTTACACCGAGAGCTCCACAGGAATGAGGCCGACAGTATGAGTAGTTTTGTTAAAGCAATAATTTTACCACTATAGCTACGGGAATTACATGGAGAGGTTAGGACAAAGAAGTTCAAAGCCCAACAGAAAAACTCAACTCTCAGAAAAAAAAAGCATAAAAAAGAAATGTGTGTTCAGAATGATAAATAAACAAGGCACTCTTAAGAGCTGTGTTTTGTAGAGGTGGAAAAGGGTGTCAGAAGTACCAGCTGTTAAAACTTGCCTATTAACATTTGCTCCGATCTAAAACGTGGCAAGCTATACTGAGATCTGTTTGCTTTTTTGCCTTTACTTCCCCACCTCTCCTTTCCCAGAAGTGTATATGTGAGCGCTTGCGTTTTGCAAAAGAAAAGCAGACAAGCATCAAGACGCATTTTTTTCTACCGAGTGAATTCAAAAATGTTTTGATCTTCTAAAATTAAATATGCAAAATAAAAAGCATTAGCTCTGATTAAATTGGAAAGACAAATGGAGCAACTATTACCCACTAAGGGCTCAGATTACACTACAGAAAGACTTTCAGCACATATATCTAGTGCTTATGCATGAAAACCCCATTGACACAATAGGCCATAACCATTCCCAAGGACCTCTTATGGCCCATCATGTAAATAGCTACCCGTAATGACACAGCCATTATGGTCCACAGGGCTCTGCACTGGTGAATTAAAATTTGTCTGGGCAGAACCGACATTGAACAACTAGACTCAAAGGAGCTGTTACAGTAAACTATGCCAAGACCTATCTTAGTAACTCACAGTTATACATTAACCCATTAACACAAGCTGAATTGCTATAGAAACTCCTAGTAACCTACAGTACAGAGGCCACCATTATTGGAAATGTACCATATAGATRCCACTGTCCCTAACATTTTTAAGTAAGAGAATAAGCTGTTTCAGCTGTCAGTTACAGGTAACTCTTTTTTTTGTTTGCTTTGTTTTTTTGTTTTTTTTTTAGATGCAAGTACTAGAGTAAGCTACTAGCATATTGAAAGCTTTTATTTTTCTACAATTATTTTTATTTAAAATGATTATCCTATAAGTAGATTTTTAAAAATTGCAATTTAAATCATGTAGCAGGTCACCTAAATGAAGTAGCACAGGTGCCAAATATGAAGTAACTAAATGACTAAAATATAATGCCTTACTTTGCAATTATAGGAGAGTGGTGGGCTTACAAAGAAATGGACAGTTTAAGGAAGGACAAGGAACACATTGGGACATATGTGGGAAAAGAGGTGAGTCCACAGAGAATGAGCAATTGCACTGAATCCACAAACCAAGTTTAGCCCCTTTCCTTAGAAACATTCATGAGGGGAATGAATGCTGTACATTGTTCAAGACCATAAACACCGGCAGACAAAGGCTTATAATGAAGATAGTTACAAGGAAACACTTCTAGAAGCATTGCAAGTGCATGAACCTTAGTTCCTTCATGTGTGACACTTACCCTTAAAATCTTAAATCAAATTTTTGATGAAAAATTTCTTACCAGTTACGGCCTGACTACAGTGGTTAATAGTGAGGTAGATTATTTTGAGAAACTAAGGAAGAATGATTATAATCAGTCTTGTATAGATGATGTCATCACTGTGTCATTTACAGGTACATGAGATTCTGCCTGCATCCTTATTTGAATATGTCACTGTGACATCCTCATCCTGTTCCGACTGGAACAGGATATTAGAACATCTTCACAGCACAGAGCTGGGCCCAACAATCAGACCTCAAAACTTCTTCTGAGTGTCTGCTGGAGCAAGCAATGGCCCAAAATGAACGTCCCTGTTTTACCTGGCCGTGCTGCTCGGACTGCTGCTACGTAACTTGCAACAGCAGAAGTAACAGATGTTGTTTGTGCTGGCGCTTTGTATTTACCAATGAGCGCAACTGCAGCTGCTTCCCATGCCCATATGCAGAAGACAAAGCTTGCCAGTGTTGCCACTGCTCGTGTGCAGAGCATGCAAACTGCTGGTGCTGCTGCTGCACTTGCGCAAATAACCCAGACTGCAAGTGCATCTGCTGCGGTGGGGAGAATTCAGCGTGTCAGTACTATGAAAGCAGATGCTGCAGGAGCTCTGTCCCCAAACCACATCCACAGCCCTCAAGATCACTAGGGCCTGTTCAGTAAGTAACGATCTCTTAATTTTTTTTTCTTTTAACATTTTGCATAATGTCTTAATGGATTTGCTGCACTTGGGAAGGTAAGATCTGCTGGCAGCTATTTCAAACAGCAAAGGGGATATTATCTTACAAGCTGAAGCTAAAAAGCAGAAGGGAAGGGACAAATAATTAAATACGAAAGCACTAAGCTAAAGAGCAGTCAACTGAAAGGTATTTCTCTAATGCCTTTGGAGAATAGCTAGCAAGCCAGCAAAAAAACTCGGGAGACTGCAACAACAGCCCTGGAAACTCTATTAGCTACTCGTGGAGTAATACAAAGGTACAATTGATCTTTTAAAATAATAATGCCTGCAGGCTAAGATGCAGACTACAGCAATCAAGATTTGAAGGTAAAGGGGATTTAGCATGTCCTGAGAGTCAGGCCTCTTCCATAAAAAGGATAATCCAAAATGTTTTTCCACATCTGAAACTCTTGGCATTTAAGATAAAAAAAAATCCATGATAATAAGGCTGCTACTGGTACTAAAGACTATCTTCATTGAATTTGAAAAATCAAAAATAATTCAAATATTTTTAAAATTACGAAAATATTAGCATGAAGTTATGTAAGTGTGGTTTGCTAAAAGAAGCAGAAATTTCTTCAATACTTTCTGATGTAGTAAACCATTTACTTGTGCTATTTTCTTAATGAGATATTCTACCTAGAAATTCCCCCCAAAACATTTTGACATTTATGTCTTTAAGCTTTCATTAAAACAAATTTCTTCTAAAAATCTTACCAATGGGATTGTAAAAGAAAGCATTTAGTACCTGGTGAAACAAAACAAAGTGTTCCAATTGAATTGCACGAAGTGTTTTTCTTCACCTTGGTTATTTGTTGTTTTCATTTTTGAAAAAAAAAATCAAAAAAGCAAAAAAAAAAAAAAAGGCACTTCAATTTGTACTAAAATGATCTGTACTATTCCTGTTTGGCAACCAAAAGTAACCCAACAAATTAGGACAGACCTGCAATGTCTGTTTATTTATTGGCAATATTTATTCAATAATAATTATGAAAAAAGAAGAGTGGACTCCTGATAATGCTAATCGAGTTGTTTAAATAAAAAAACTCTCAGAATAAAAGAATGATTGGCATGCAAAGCACAATTATATTATCAATTTTGCTGATGAGATGGCATTCTAATATTCAGACGGCTTATGTTTAGGATTTCTTTTTCTGTATGTATTTAATGTAGGTCAAAAGATGTTTTGTCAAGAATGCGAACTGGAAGCGATGCCTCTGTCATTACCCTGGAAAGGGATGTCTCAGGCCATGCCTTCCGTGACCAGCTCGCCTGTCCACTGTGTAAACGACTGTTCCTTCAACCATTTATGCTGCCATGCAACCACTGCATTTGTGAGAGRTGTATAACTAAACGCAAGAACAAAGCTGAAGTGACTGAAAATTTTTTCATCATCATATGCCCAGTGTGTAACAAAGCCCATTGCCTCCCCTATGCTAGTAAGATTCAGCTGAGGAAGAATTACCTGAGGGCCAAACTAGCCAAGAAATACATGCGCAGACATGGCTTTCTGAGGTGGAGATTTGACCGCAGTGAAAGACCAATCTACTGCGAAGCTTGCAGGGAGAAAAAAAGAAAGGCAACCAAAAAGTGTAGAACATGTGGAATTAATTACTGTAATGAGTGCCTGCATATATATCATATTGAGACTGGTGCTCAAGATCACATTTTCACCAAAGCATACCAAGAAGAACATGAAGAGTGGCGCTGCATACTGCACTGCAGCTCAAACCTCTCTGAATACTGTCTGGATGACCATGAGCTCATCTGCGAGTTCTGCAAGAACTCACTGCACAACGATCATGACACTATTCCTCTGACAGTGGCATGCTCAAAAGAGGCTGCTTCCCTTTTTGATGCTATTGCAAAGTTTAAGAAAGGTTTGTATTTCTCTTGCTTTTTTCACACTTTGCCATATCTTTTTGGGAAGGAAGTTCGAACACCTGCTTTAGAGGCCATGTCATCCTCTAATTTTCTGCACAACACAAGCATCAGAAAGGTGGCTTATTCCCACTGTGGAGACACAACAGGAACAAGCTCCTAATTGTGTGAAACAGGAGCCAGACTCAACTATTAGAGAGTTAGAGAGAGCTACACATGGGACAGAAACATAAATGTGCAGCTAGGGAGGTGAAGTTCAATTTCATACTGCAAAACTAGTGTGGAATAAATACAACATACTGCCTGCATGATAAAACAGTAAATATTTTTTAATCAGAAATTTACACTTGAGTGACTTCCCCAGAAAGCAAGTTGTATTTTCCTCCTTCAGAATTTTTTCTGCTTTTATCTATGTTGATTAAGGTGTCAGGTGGTCACCTACATTGTGCTGTTGTGGCACAATAACACCCCTCTTTTTATATGAGATTTATACATAGCAAATGAGTGGCTGAACAAAGACTGGGATTTCATGAATTTCTTTTAATTATTTTGATCTTTGCATATAACTTCATAGATGTTGGGACCATGGCATTTGGACAGAAAATACAATTCAGAAAGACAAAGGGGAGCCAATAGGAAACCATTAGGATCATTAATTTCCTGATTTCCAAACAGTCTAAATGTTGGGAAAAATAAAAGATGCAGAATATTTCTACAAGATATTGTAATGCAATTTTGTTTCAAGATGTTAGCTGAATTCCACTAAAATTTAAAATCAGCCTTTGGTATTTTTGATTCTAATGCTTCATAGTTGTAAATTTTTAATGTCAGGAGAGTAAATCACATTGTTGCATAACAGCCATCAGAGGAATGTACTATCCAACACAGACATAATGAGAGCTATAGAGGTGATTTTGATACCATTATTTTAACTTGCTACTTCCTGTTTTCAAAGATAACACAGAACTGCAATAAATTGTTTCATTAATTTCCCATTCATTTCCCATGTAATGAAGAATCATCTATTCCATTTGGAGTGGAGGGGAGATAAATTTAAGCGAAGTAATAACTTTATTTTATACACTCAAATCTGAGCATTTTAACTCAAGTAACCTCCCTCAGGACTTTCCAACAGTAGAGATGACAGCAGAACACTAGAAACCTCACTCTTGTCTCAGGTTCTCACCAACCTGAAATCTCTTTAAGCTACAGTCCATCTTCTGGCTCTTGTAATTACATTTCAGTATGAATTTGGAACTACTGACCTGATTTTTGTTTTACAGTACGCCATGGGGTTGATAATGATCTAATGGAAGTTCTCCTATTAAAAAATAACTTCAAGGCCTACAAAGACACTAAAAGGAAGGAGATAAGAAATGGATTCTTAAAATTACGCATGGTTCTTCATGAACAAGAGAAGGAGATGATGGAGTTACTTGAGAACATTGAACTTAAAAAACAGAAGGACATTTTAGAATACATAAACTATACATCCAGCCAGCTATCATATATGGATGGCCTTATTCAGTACTCTAAAGAGGCTCTGAAGGAGGAAAGCCAGGTTATATTTCTGCAATCTGCACACTGCTTGGTGAAAGAAATAGAGGACATAATTGCTTCCATTTTCCAACCTAGCCCACGTCTCAGAGAGGATCCCTTAAAAAAACTTCAACTCGACTTTGATGAACTTTTGATGAATCTACGGGGACTTTTCCCATCCCGTAGCAGGATAAAGCAGTCAGATAGTAAAGCAGAAAAGTATCCCTATCCTTGTAACTCAGACATAATGGTTCCAAGGCATATTCCAAGCACACATGAATTCACGCAAGCATCATACCGAAGCCCATCTTTAAATTCCTTGCTTGATTTAGGAGCGGTGACTAGAGAAACTCTTGGAAGACCAAGCTCTACACCTCCCCATTATCCTAAACCACGTAATGAAATGTGCGCATACTGGGATGCAGCTTATGAAACTCCAAAAAAGGAAAGAAAATATCAGAATGTTTCCTTTCCTAATACAGAAGTGTCGGAGAATGAATCAGTCATGGCCCCAGGACTTGTTGTTATCTACCAGACTGTTGTATACCCAAGGTCTGCCAAAGTAAGACATTTATAAATTCTGGATATGTACAAAAGACTAACTAGTATGATTATATTTTCAGGCTCTTATACAATCTGATCCCCTGGGGACTTTAAGTAAATGAAACTACAGTATCAATTTGAATATCTAATTTTAGGAGATGAGGCATTTCAACTTATAACACATATTTATATGACATTTGTAATAATATAAGTCTACTGACTACAGTAGGAATACGATAGGGTTCAATTTAAGCTTCAGTTTATCTCTTAACCTCATTAGCTGCAAAGGGCCAATGCAGAAAGAAATAGATGTACTATTTTTGCATTTAAATGTTTGTACTTCAGATTAAATTATTTGATCCTGGTCCTGCCCTTCGATATGATGACATCATGTCTGGGTGATTTTCCTTGTTATATTTCGCAGAAAGGATAATGAGATTAGAATGCCAGTTGCATAAGATGCCTAGTTCTTACTGCAAAGTGCTGACTGCTGTGAGCATGCATTGCTTTCAGTGCACTAGGAGAGAGTCCTATGAAGTTTCCAGAAGGAGGCTTAGTATTTTCTGAGTTGAGACCCCAAATTGCCTTTCTTTCATATATATTTCCTGCTATAGAATTTCAGCTGCTTTGACATTTAAAATTAAAGTCTGAAAATAAGCAAGAATTGGAAGTATGTAATTTGTACCCTGTAGATTTTTTTTCTCTTCACAGATTTACTGGACCTGTCCAACAGAGGCTGTGGATTTCTTTGAGGTAGAATTTTATGAAGTTGTTGCTACTAGTCCTGATAACACTATCCAGACACAACTAGCTGGCCAGCTGAGCAACATAAAGCAACAGAATCTTGAGATTCAACATCTGGATCCAAATACAGAGTATATGTTTAAAGTCCGTGCTGTCAATATAAGTGGTCCAGGTGAATGGAGTGACGTTTGTAAGGTACCTGAGAGTTTCCCCATGCTTTATAGAATCCTTTTAATATTTTTGCCTTTAGATGAAAGGCTTCTCTTAGGCAAGTGATGTTAATGGTTATATTGGAATTTTCCATATATTGTTCTTCATACCTCAGTTTGCCTTAGCTTGCCCTGATAGGAATGCCTCTCTTTTTCTATCAAGGGGGATCTGTTAGGATTACATCTGTTAACTCATTTGAAGTGCTTGCGTTACTGCAGGGCAGAGACGGCCTCTGTGTTATTTCCTTTGACACACGGAGTAAGAGTCTGAACGTTCAGATTCAAAAACTTTCATGCTAGAACAAGAGGACAGCCATGAAGCAGAAGAAGAAATCTATTTCTTCCAAACCAAAGATCAAGAAGATACTCTGGCACCTTTGGCCATGAGTATCCTCTACTGGGTTTTTAGAAGAGAAGGACAAGTGTTGAAAGGAAGATCTAGTTTATAAGTATGAGTAGTATAAGTAAAGTAGAAAGCTTTTCAAAAAGGTATCAGAAGTTAAGACATTTCTTAGTTTAATTTGCACACCATCTGAGCATCCTGCATCTCTTACCAAGGCCCTTTTAGTTTTCCAACCTTCAACCCAAAATACATTATCTAATACATTTTTTTTCTGTGATAAATTGTGGGAGTGAATTATTCTAAGAAAGGTTTGCACACTCAGTAAATTGTGCTTTGAGGAACCGCAATGCACATAAAGCAGGTGGGTTCCACAGCAAGGAATGGAATCTCTCCCCAAGGAATGGAAACAGGAGTTTCATTCTCTGTGGTTTCAATCCACAGCATTTCTGCCTTTTTCCTGCATCAATTGCACCAGGAGCGATCTCTTCCCAGGCCCCTGGTCCCTTGCCACATTTAGACAGCAAAAGTCTAACTTTAAAATGGTGTTCAGACATCTCACTCACTTGGTGAGTTCTAATGATAAATGACACCTCCCAAAATAGCTCTAGCTAATAACAGCTCCCAGAATACCTACACTTAAAACACCGAGCACAGTATTTTCTTTCTTTTTTTTTTTTTTTTTTATCTGACCTGTTGGACTCCTACATTGATTTTTCTTTTGAAAGTAGTTCTTTCTGCAAGCAACACAGTCATATTATTATTCCAAAGAAACACAAACTCACTTAACATCTGCTGTAATTTACAGAAGTATAGAACTCCATAGCAAATGGAAATGAGACAGCATATATGACAGACTTTTATAAATCCTTTTTCTTAAATAACTATCTCTATTCCTTTTGCATTATATCAGAATACCTACATAGAAAATCTGTGTAGAAGTTAATTTAAGAAGAACTTATTTAAAAGAAATACAACTGAATTTTAAAAAGGCATTTATGCAGAACACTATTTCTCTGTGTGTGCAACAGTCATAGTGTCTGCAGGAAATATGACTGTGATGAGTCTGAAAGGTCATGGGAGCTCAAGCACCAAACTACAAGGGGGAGGAAGGTGATGGAAAGTTTCGTTAGGCAGCAGGTGCTGTTTTATTCTGTAAACTAAAAGTGATGCTATGACACCAATATACCAAGTCCCACAAAAGATGCTGTTAAATATTAAATGTTATTCTCAAAATACTAAGTATGTGTACCTCTTCTCTACTCGAATGCATTCTCGTATCCTTCTTGCAGATAATCACTCCAGAGGAACAGGGGAAAGTCGAAGGCAGGTGGGGAATTCGGAGGAATTTCCAAGATGCTCTGCATACATAGACAAAGAATCAATCCAGGACTTCTTTTTTTTGCTGAAGTAATGGAAAATATCTATGCTTTTTTATGCGATTACTCCTTTCCCAATGAAGTTAGCAGCCAGATATGTGAGAGAGAGAGCTCTTTAGACTATTATTACAACTTATAAATAAATAAATAAATAATCCTATCTTTATCCCTTTTAATTCAGATGTAGCACCAAGATCCATCAAAAATGCTATGTTATGCATAAATACACAGTGTAAAACCCATTAGTCTACTTGAAAGGACTTTGCGCTTTCAAAGAAAATTAATACATGATTTTGCAATATCCTGATTATTATTTCTTCTGAGATGATTTAATACAGTTCATACAGACCTGCAGTAACCTATAATGCACTTCATACATCTTTGAAGCACAGAAAGAGTTGTTCTATACCCACAACTGTTCTCAGCCTCACACAGCTCTCTGGTGTACACATATGCGCACAACGAAGCTGGCAGCAAGCGGGACAAGAGCCCAAGAACGAGGCAGAGAAAGCCATGGCTCCTTATGCCCTTACGTAGTCACACTCAGGTTTACTCGACTCTTGTGAAGGTCACCTTTGTGAGATGTAGTGTAGCAGGTTGTTAAAAGTAGCTGCAGGTAAAATCAGCAGCTCTGACTCCCCAAGCAGGCCAGCTACGGTGCTGAAGTGACAAGGAGTAATAGCTAATGCCATCCTCTGTGCCGGGAGGGTCTTACATAGTGTTCTCTCACTCAAGCCCTATGAAGCAAGTGTGTACATACATATCTACCTATCTGCCTGTATGCATCGACACATACCCATATGTGCTTACACACATCTCATATATATTTAAATATATTTATCAAGCCTTTGTCTGCATACTTTCAACTGGGGAGTTTAACTAGAATAAGAAATAGGATGAGGGCCATTTTAGCCCTTCTGAACACCTTCCGTGCATTTGCATGTTTGAGTTTTATCTTCAGTGCAGAGCAAATCCCGATATGGAAAATCATGTACAGAATTATGAATATGACCCATTAAATTTTGGATCATCTACTACCTTAAATAAGGCAAACAATAAAACTTAGGTGTGCTTAATACATCTGATTTCTCTTGTACCTTTCATTTCTGAATTTTCTTGTTTAGCTTGATATAGTCACTGTAAGGTAGTAATATTATAATGTGCTAAAGGAAGAGGCGGAACAAAAAGGCAACAATGTCATCAGCAAAAGTGGAATTTGAACTTGGAGAGCAGCCGTTTCTCCCTTTTGTGCAAACCAGTGAGCTCTTAGAGATGCTTCAGTTAATATGCATGCTGCTGCCAGGATCTTTCTCCAGTCTTTCCTTGGCARCATACTTTTCATGGACACAGTCTTTATCACAGGTGTTTAGGCCATTAAAAGTAAAAGAGGTTCTAATTTTCAATTGAACAATGACATTCAATTTACATTTTCTGCTGAAGAATTAGCCACGGTGATTGAAAAATTCTGCTACATTTTTGCAGAAACGTAAACATCTGACCACTTCAGCTAGCAAAGCAGAGTACTCCCCAACTCTATATCCCTTCCCCAGATAGCAGCATTCTAACTCAATTTCAAGGATATGTAAGTTACAGTTCCCTAGAAACCCACTGATTTGGTGCTCCTTAGAGTATGGTTCTCTGTATATTCATCAGACTGCAATACAGACTCAGTGTACAAGTTCTCTCGGCACTACTGGCAAAGCAAAGCTTGACTGTAGCAGCCTTCTGCACCTAACAGCTCTTAAGAAATTTATTTTGCAGTTCACAGCTCTAACAGCCAAGCAAAGCTGCAATTCCCTTTTCATGTAAATAACGACCCTGTTCACTTTAGTTGGGCAAAATCTTATCAATATCACCGAGAAACTCAGAATCGGCCCCACACAGTACACGTTAAGATTTTTATTAATTATTGTGGGACTGCTGAAAGCTTATGCTTTTTTTTCCCCCCCCCCACCTCAAACAAATTACCTTTTAAACATCTCTATCTCAGCTCACTTTGCTTTTTCTCCAGGGTTGCCTCTTCACCTCTCCCTGCCCCCCCCATAGGAAGAAAAAGATGTGTAATTTCTTTACATACAGTTCAATGCCTGCCTGTTATGAGCACAGCCAAATCCCATGGTGATTGGATGTCTACAGCCCAATTTACTGCACTTTTTTTTTCCCCTCAATAAGCAGGCAAGGCAAAGAACTGGACAATTTTGCTTATYTGCTGCTTGCTACACAATTGGGTGGGGAGGCAGCACCATCTCTCATCCTGGGCACACATTTTTCAGCAGCATGCCTTGAAATTGAAATTTTGAGATGTTTATAAATAAATAAAAACCTGCCTGAATTTAATGCAGCGCGATATTTGCATAATTACTTTTCAAGGTAATGAGTGTAACAGAAGCCAACACACAGAAGGTTGAATATCTTCAGAGCAGCCTGTGCCAGTAAATAAACACACAACTCTTGTAAGTATCAAATTGCAGAGCAGTTTAGAAAGAGCATAATTTATTTAGGGAACAACAAGCATCTATTTGTGTTGGGCAGGTGGCCAAGGTGAACAAATGAAAGACATTTATGTAATTGAATATTAGAGGAGTCATTACTTTATTTCACTACCAGTTGTCTTTTAGAATATCTATAAACCTAGCCTGTCCATGAGAGTAGGACCATCAGTTTTGTCCAGTGTGGTGCATTTTGGCTGAGGGAACACAGTAGGAATTTTTTGTTTTCCAAAGAACATTTAATAGAGCAGACAGCTCACAGAAAATGTAGCGTAGCAGCTCAGAAAGTCAAACCAGAAGTGTCTAACCCCAATCTGGGACCTAACTAAAGGAAAATCTTTGCTGAATGACTGGGATAGCTTGACTAGACCTAGTATTCACCTTCATGTACCTTACCCGTAGTTCAAACCTTTGCTTCTGTTTCCTGACATGAATTCGAGCTTTTTAACATTTTGCTTTCTCAGTTACATAGAATTTATTTCAATCATTTAGTTATTTTGCTAGATTTAGAGTACTTCAAAAATTGATAGGGAAAAGTGCTTCCTTTCCCAGCATTTCTTTCGCTATTCATGTGTTAGACAACACCTCAGAGAGAAATCTTGATTGTCAAGAGCTCTCCCAGCCTTGCATCAATCTTTTTAATAGAGTTCACTGGGGTTTTTTCCCCCTTTCTGTAATAGTAACTGAGACAGACTTTATAAATTCTGGGATTTCAGGCTGCAAATAAGAATTTCCTGAGTGTGCCTTTGCATTTATAAATGTGTTAGTTACTACGTGGTTTTTGCATTACTTACTTCTACCAGCTCATGGTGGGCAACAACTCTTAGCAAATCTAAGATCAAGAAATTAATTCTGTTGTAGAATGTCAAATGTAGTAAGAATATTTCACCAGATTCACAAGCTGCAGGGAAAAGGTCTTCATTTTTTTAAAAAAAGACCCTCAATGCTTGTAGTCTTCAAGTCATTTAGGCATATTGTAACTTCCCTGGGGGGAAAAAAAAATATGTTTTCCTCCAGCAAACACAAATTTTTTATTTTCTACAAAACAGATAGGACTTTGTATTTATCAGCAATTCCACCCTTTGAAATGTTCAGCTTTTCGTGAGAAAGCTTACACAGGAAGCATTGTTACTTCATTTTAATATTACTAAATATATTACTGAATGTTACTGATTTGTGCAGACAACTCTGAATGGGCTCTGTTCTCCCAGGGCTGTTTATCTGAAGGTTACAAATCAGAATGGGGGTCATAAGAAAATGTAACCATCCAAAACCTAAATCTTTGATGCATTTTTTGAAGTTCAGAAAAATACATACTAATAATGCAGAACTTGATGCTCCAAAACCCCTGCTAAGCTGAAGAACTGGCTTTGAGTTCATGACTGAAAGGACTCTGGGAAACACTTTTAATCTACACAACTTGCTAGATGAATAAATATTCCCATATTACTGTTCCCTGAATGACCTATACAACAAGAACACTGAGCTTAGACAAAAGCTCTATCTAATGTTATCCGCTGTGTCTAACAGTAACAACAGCCAACAGAAAAGCCTAAGAACAAAGTGGGCACATTGAGATATTCTCCCAGCTCTCATTAAGGCATCGCTTAAGAGTTTTTTCAACCGCAGACGGTCTCTTAGTGTCACAGCGCACAAATATTTTCCTTTGTAAAGTTTCCTGCTCCCTTCTGAGACTGTCAACTTTTTGCCTCTATTATTCCCTCTATAGCAAGGCATTTCTTCCTCTTCAATATCAAAATTAAATTGGAGCTGAGAAGCAGCAAACAGACGGTCATATCAATTACAAGCTTAAAATTTTGTTTTATTGGATAATGCATCTTATTATCTCATCTTCTCCACGAATTTTTATAGCCAGGCAAAAATAACATGTCTGTACTTCAATAAATAAGAAAATAAATCACAGAATACTGAAATAAGACATTGACCTAAGCAATTTGTAACTGAAATGTGAAGTAAATCTAAGTAATTTTGTGTTTAAAAAGCGGGAGGGCTCTATATGAGCCTGTCAGTACTTGCTAACCTATGTCAGATAGAGTATAGAGGGAATGTTTGGAAATGTGAAGACTTTATTATTACTTGTTGAGGTTGATGTAAAAATAGTCCATTTATATTTCCTTGGATAACCTTCTTTTAAAATATCAGCACATGACTAGCTTTCTTTTGCGACTGCTGAGTTTGCCAAGATTTATTAAGAAGTAACTCTGTGGACTGAAGAATGCCTTAGATAATGCCTTAGAAAATGAGTTAATTCTTTTAAAACACTTGAACACGTATTATCTCTACCTGCTAAATTTAAATAAGTTTTGCTTTTGTAAATTATATTTACCATCATCCTTATCCACTAGTGAAAAAAGCAGGTATCTACCCAGGATGAAAAATCATGGAGTAATTGAAGATACAGTGTCTAGAAGTCAAGCAGAAAGGAATGGCAAGTCCTGCCTTTTCAGCACTTCTTTATTAAGTAACTTGCTCCTAAGAGTCCGTTGTGGTAGAAGGTTACATGGAGCTAAAGAAGCCCGTTGCACTGTGGAGCAATTTAGTAAAAAATCTGAGGATTTTCCCTTGTGGAGCTCTTTTCTCATCAAACCATCTCCTAGTGAATTATTCACTGAGGAACAAACTTCAAAAGGTCCCTAGTTCACTGCCTAGCTTCCTTATGAAACAAGAAATCAAACCAAAAAAAGCTTATCCAACCAAATAAACATTAACTTGTGTAAATTAAAACTCATTAAAAGTAGCTAAAAAAAAACAAAACAGGAAAAAAAAATGTCAGCTAAGTTTATTCTTAATTAAGCACAACAGACCAACTGTGCTATGCACTGCAGGAATCCTCAGGGACTATGAGAGCTCTGCATTAGACTACTGTGCATCATTCAGAAATCCATCCGGAATTTTACTGGGCTACAGAAATGTTTTGTCTTATATTTCCACATGGAGTTTCTTTAGATAGTTAGTTAGGGAGAGAAAATTCACAGAATAGCTTTTCTTATCCTTAGTCTCCACAGAACCTTTTCCCAAAAGAAGAATTATTTCTGAGTGTGGAAGAGACTAAAAAAAAAGTCACAAGTAATATACATTGAAAGGCTGGAAACTTTTACCTTCTCGCAAACTTAAACCACTCCCTGTTTCCTACTAGCAAATTTATTTGAGAAATGGAGACATGCACAGTATTTAACAGAGCACTTCGGTTTCTTGAAGACTGCAGAAGGCCTCTGTGCTCCCCTGACACCAGGTTGAAGGGCTTGCCAAAACAGCCATAAAGGACAGTGCTGTCACAGGTGGCACAGCAGACATTCAAGAAGAGGTATTAATCTTGTAATCATGAGAAGATGGGGTAGACATGCAGTTCTTCTCTCAGTACTAAGAAACACTCCTTTAATACAACACTGAGATCCAGCTAATAAATTGGCCTATTCAACTGAGTTTTCTAGACTGTATTTCTAAACCACATTTGCATCCTCTTAACATACAAAATGGTAGAGTTCCGTTGTTTCTGCTAAGGGCAGAGCTCTCTCAATTCCCCTGCAATGTATCAGAGGACAGACAAGGAATATACATCTAATAAAAGCTCACTGAGTTCAGGCACTTCAGGTTTGGGCAATGGAGAGCTTACTCACCTCTGATTGCCCAAATCGGACTGCAAAAAAAAAAAAAAAAAAAAAAGGCAAAATTGAAAATAGACAATTTCTCCAACTATAGTACCATTATTTTTTCCGATAATATAAGACTACTCCTATATTACCTCTAAGATGGTACACTTTGTGTCCCTTAGCAACACTGATGGATGGCAGGGTAATAGCCCCTCTTTCACAGATGCCAGGAAGTCTCACAATATGAGATTTCAAAATCAGAAGAGAGAACTATTGCTTGATTTATAATAGGGTTTCTGCATCCTTCCTTGTCCTTATCTGTGCAAAGACCAAGCTCGCATGACCCTTTAGAGTTATGGAAAAGCTGTATTACCTCAGGCAAGTCTGTCTCCTGCAGATTCACAGTTTCATCTAGACCTACTTACAAAATATTTTAAAATGTATGGGAAATAAAAATGCTTTATGCATGGTATAGTCACATTTCCATTATTTTGATTTCCTTTCTTGGTTAGCAAGAAATTCAGCTGGAAAATAAAAGCAAGTAAACTCAGAGGTACCAAGTGAGTAGGATGCAGGAAGGGAATATTGTGTGTTCCTAGAGCTTTGATAAAGCTCTGGAACATTCTACAGAAAGCACAGGCTTTGCAAAGCCAAACATTGCTGTTAAAAGCCATTTTCAGGAAAAAAAATTGATGTGCCTTAAATGTGACACATTTTCTGCATTAAGGCCTTGCACAAAAGGTTATACAGAGCTGAAGATAATGAAAGTAACATCCAATTCATCACCTTCTGATACAAGTGATTTCTATCCATCCAAAGCCCACATCAGTTCTATCATTACTCCAATTTACAATGCAAACATCAGTGCCCAACAAGTAAGAACAGTTCCTATTTGAAGGCTGTTTTCTCACATCTTACCAATGAGAGATTAGTCAGCACAACATTAATTAGAGGAACTGAAAGTGCCAGAGATTTGGAAATGGTGTAAGTGGCAAATGATTTGATAGTAATTGAAGGCTAATTATATCCATCTTGCAAATCATCACTCTATATTCAGTGTTTCATTAAAATTAAAAAAAAAAAAAAAAAGAAGATGGGACAACTAACCTATATTTTCTTATAAAGCAAAATGAAATATATATATATATTTTTTAAAACTATTTTAAGCCGTTTTCTTCACACTCCCAACTCCTGCCTATAGATTACCTAGGGAAATGTCCACCCCTAACTCTGGAGAGAGGGTACCTAAAAGTCAAAGGGTGTAATACTTGCCTGAGTAAAGACTGTCTCTGGCTTTCTCTTCAGGAGGCAGGCAAAACTTACTTGCTTCCTTGACTTTTTACATTTCAATGCAAATAATTTCAGAAAAAAAAAAAAAAAAAGTGAATTGCTTCAATCTGTCTCACTGGCTAGCCAGGCTTGATAAAAGACTGTTTTAATAGGCTACCATATGCAATCTTCCCATTACATTTTTTTTTTTCTAGCATGTGTGATATGTGACAACCTTGTTAAACACATTTAGGAGTAATCTACCATGTAACTTTATTTCACAGTGACACATACTGGAACTCAAATTATACCAAGCTTTTCTAGAAAGCAAATGACCGTAATTTCAAAGAGGAAAGTCATTCCTGGAGTTCAGGATGTATTTCAACCTAAGTAAATTAAATTAGTAAAGTAAATTAACCTAAGTATAAATAAATTAAAACCAAGTTAATTTTGTACTATCAGGGATACCCAGAAGAAGGAGATGAGGCATAAARGAGACAACATCTGCATGAACTTCTAAAGTTTCACCCCTGAATTTCAATGAGACCTGACAGTATTGTGCCTAAATGAGTATGCTAGAGGTGTTTGGCAATAGTTACCAACTGATGAAACAACTCAGCTCATTGAATTCTGTAAGAAGGGAAAACTTAATTAAAAGGTTASACTTAGAATAGCTGAAAAAGATTCCTGTCAGTCATCATCCAAAATAAATAATGTTGGAGTTTCTTGAAARTTGAGACCACAGGATTAGCACAATATAAGAGAAGGAGGAAAACAGGATTGCAAATGACAAGTTGCTATTCTAGCACAAGTTCTGCAATGTGATGTATCATATTTGTTTAGCTTTCTCCACAAAGGTACACCAAAGCATACACCAACCAGCATATGCTGAAAGGGATGTGTTCAGATAGTTATGATAGCAGCTTCAGAATTTCTCTCTGAAAAACACATAACAGAGGTGCTGGAACAATCCAACAGAAACAGAACATTTGAAGTGGAGCATTTGTGAACGTTTGACAGGAATATATCAATCATTTTTACAATCTGGACAGAGCTTGAGGCCAACTTTTTCACTCTGAAAATGAATGGATCTGGATCTTTGCTCTCYTTTGGACATGGAAGAAATGATCCAGTCAAAAAAATTCTGGGAGCAAATTTGGTCTGTAGTTTCAAGATGCTTGAAGCAATTTTAATGAAAACTGATTTAAGGAACAGGCTCTTCCCTTAACATTCAATGGAGCAAAACAGATGCTTTGAACAGATTATCTCCCTTCAGAAGCCCCGGAGGGATGCTAAGGAAAGAGGCCCTTTAGTTAGAAGATCCACACAAGTAACCCTGTTCAGATCAACCCATTAAAACTCCCTCTCTTAGTTGCTGGCATTTTATACCAGCTTTGTGGATCATCTCATTTCCAAATTCTTTCCCTGCATTTAGCCTGGAGAACATGTTCTGCTATATTGCCAGACACTAAAACTTAGGCACTATAATGCTAAGCAAAACTCTTCTGTGACTGTGCCTGAGTCAGTAAGATGCGGGAGAACTTTAGAAAGTGAATACATTTTCTTCCTTATACACACCTGTTACCCTAGGAGTTTACACTATCTTATTACTAATTAAAATAATTTAGTTTGCCTTTGTCTTAGCAAATTAACTATTCTTTCTCTCTCTTCTCCCCCCCCTCTGTTTTTCTCCTCTCTCTAGCAAGAAAACGTTGATCCCAGTGAGACAAAATGGCACGCTGCATTTTCCAACCAATTCTATCTATTGTAGCTTAATGAGTGAAGACAAAGCCATTATCCCAGATACTACTGATGGCAAAACGTTGCCCAAAAATTCTATACTAGCAGAATTGAATCAGGAGTCAGAGGATGGAGAGGGGGGAGAAAAAAAAAAAAATAAAGTCTTTCCTGGATAAGCAAGAAACTAACAGAGCAGAGGAGGAAACCTTCACAGCAAGTGTCTTGAAACCTCTTTCAAGATAAAAATCACTCTTTCATAATAAATGCTACAGGCTTTCATCTAAATCCTGTACTCTCACTTTGAAATCTAAAGGAAAGCCTCTATGTCAGCCAGAATTTCCCTGCCCATTAAATGTCTCACAAAAATATATGTCAGCATTAGTGTCCATGAACTAAAGTTGATCCAAGTTTTCTGTACTCCAGAATGTGACTTCAGAATCCATTACCCTGTAGTTTTCATACTACATAACGATGCTACAGACATTGCTCGAGTACCTTTAGATGTTATTTATATGTTATTTTATTTCACATTAATTTTCACATTTTTTCTGATCCATTATTTCATAATATTCTGTTATGTTATTTCTTATTCTATCTAATATGAAAAGTTATTGCATAACATCTCATTCTTTGAGATTAGATTGTTTCTGTGACACTGCTGCTTGGAGCAAATGGCATCCCTACAAGTTTTTGAAAAATCCATTGCCTAATGCTTCTATTTCCATCTTTCACAAACCCTAATTAGTTTTGCACCAGTTTCTGTGCCTCATGATGTTATTGCAGTAATAGGAAACAATCAAGCAYGGAGGGTCCACTGTGCTGATACCAAGCATGACTGAAAAAACATCTTCCAGGATGTATTTCAGAAGGAAACAAGAAAGTGTAAAAGTACACACCTTTAAAGCCTCATCCCAGTTTAATACACAGATCTCATAGTGCAGTCAGGAGATAAAAACAGAATGTATGTTATGAGACCTGGAGTTAAAGAAGCTAAGGACTGTACAGAGCCAAAATATAGTCTGGAGCTAAGCCAAAGATCTGGCATTAAAGAGGATAAAGGGTATAAAAAAATATCAGAATTATAGCATTCCAGAATGGTTGTAGACTGAACAAACCTAACCCTTGGAAATACAGCTATTTTTTAACATTAGTTGGACAGTGTGCACACTCAGACAATCTCGCCTTAGAAGTTCTTTCCTACAATGTGTATGAAAATATGCTTTACATCAGCATAGTTATGTGCTCCAAATCAGAGTCCCGTCTGTGAATCTACCTGAGGAGGCTATAAGACACACGTGAAGAAAATATATGGCCTTACAGATCACCTGAACGAAGATAGAATGTCTGGAGATATTTCATCACAGATAACACAACTACCATAGATGTAGAGGAAAGTGTATAAAAATAAAGGGAAGCCATATATTTATTCTGGATTTAATTGTATTTCTTATTTGCTATATCTTTTTATCACCCATTATTAAACTACAAGGATACTTAAAATTAGGACAGCTCACATCCAAATCCTGTATCTTAAAACTTTGCCTCCATGGAAAAAAATCTTAATTTAGGGTACCCAAATCTTTCCTATGGTTCTATTCACAGGCAAACCTTTACCCTCAATATTATGGATTTCTTAAGCATTAGTTTAATCAGTAGATAATTTTAAGACTTCTTCAATCAAATCAATAGCTGTCCTTGCCTCTCTGGAGAGCTAGTGCATCTCAAGCATGAGTCATTTCCTATATAGATGGGAAGCAGGACTCTGTTATCATTTTATCTAGTCTGAATTCCCTGGGTATCCTAGGTGTTAATTTGAGAAAATACTTGCTTTGTTCTGGCCAGAGATGTTGAAATCTCAGGTGAAAACATTTTTGCCCACTGAAACTATACAGCATGGATATTTAAGCATGCAGGTTAGCAGCCATATTTTGTACGACCATATGAATGGGATTCCCTGCATGACCCTGTGGGTCACTCCCTGTATTACCCACATCAGCCTAATTACAGTAATATTTTCATAAGTAAGGCTTTGGGTTGACTGATAATTCAAGAGTACAGTAATTTCTGTACAAAAATACTGAGTTTCAAGTGTCTGTTCAAAATCTCTCAAAATGGGGTTTTGAAAGCAGATGTAACTAAGATAATAACATTAGCCTCTTATTGCTTAATAAGAAAAAGATTCTTTGTCAGAGGAACACATATCTGGAAGTGACTGTCCAAACGTTCTGAGTTAGAGGTGTCAAGTTGCTGATGGGTACGAGTTATTCGAGCCTGGCAGTAATCAAAAAATTTCAAATCACTCCTCAGACACTTTATCCACTGCACAGCTGGCAGAAACATCCGTCTCCTTGGCACTAGCTCCTGGTCAGCTTAGGTGCCTACTGCTGTCATGATGTTTCTGAGGAACCAGTCCTATGCACTTACTTTTTTTGGACTTTTTTTTTATAAAGACAAACTAGAATCCTATTCAGAGTGTTTAACTGCATTCTTTGGAAGGGCAGTTACATACAGCTAAATCCATTTGTGCAGCAAGACATAAGGTCTCCTGTACAGTATACAAATATCACGGTTTTCAGAACTATGATAGAAAAATACAAGCTGTGAAGCTTCTCAATTCAGTCCATGGCTACTTGATCTTCATTAGAAGAACAAAAAAACTCAGCTAAATTTTTTGAATCAGCTAATCCATTATCTAACAGTGCTATAACCGAGGAAATGAAAGTGTTATTGTCAAACAAATCTTCCAAAAGGCTCGAGATCATACGCATGTTATGTTCCTCTTTAAACAGCAGAGTTTGATTTCGGGAAGTGCTTGTACAGTTCGCAGTGCTCAACAGATGCCCAGCCAGTTTCGGCTGCGCTTACTGCTCAATACGGGCACCTCTCAGCCATCCACAGCAGCAATTAAGTCTGAGGCAGCAACCACTGACACGGATTTACAAGTTGTTATGTGATCAATTGTTGGTTGACACTGATGCAATGGACAAAAAACACCATATGTAGAGGTGTGTAAGGAAAGCTACTGTCTAGCAGTCAGCAGTGGAGGTGGTGAAGCAATTTGGATTTATGATGTAAAGAAACAGGACAGTGATCATCAAGGAATATATCAATCAGCTCCCTGTGGCAAAATTCTCCTACTGATTAACTGCAAATACAAYTTGTGTTCTTTAGACAAAGGGTTAATTCCTTCTATCCCTAACAAAAACACCCCTTGATGTGGAGTCCTGCACAGGAGACATGACTTAAGCAAGGGCCTGTCTGCTTGCGTGACAGGTTGACAGCAAACTGGCTGGAGGAAAGGTGGAGCAACAATCTCTAAATGGATTTGTAATTTGGCAATTTGTTAAATTATTGACAGGAATAGGCTGCATTACTCGTTTACATTGACATCTATATCAACAAAATAGATCCCTTAGACCTTCCAAGGCTTGCACGTGCCTTGGCAACACTTAAGTTATTCCTAAAATTCTAGGAATATCTGACAGAGAAGAGTTACTCCTGCCAATGGCCAGCTGCCAGATAAGGATTAGATCAGTTAACTTTAGCAAAATATCCTTCCCTATTCTGTAATTTGGTTTTAGAAAAAGATACATTCACTGTGGTGTAATTATTCATTTATTCAGTAAATTCAATAGAATTGCCTTTCAGAAGAATTTTATAGCCTATACAAGTGGTTCTGGTAGAAAGTAATGGAATTTAGTGCCTGAATCCTGAAAAACAGTTACTTAAGTAAAAACAACTTCTTCATGACACACAGCTACTTTGGTTTTTGGTAATWCAGCACATAACCTCACATTTCCCCTTTTTATGTAGTCTATTTTAAACTTGAGTCATGCAACTTTAATTAGGAGCTTAATTTGATCTTGAGAAGTTACCACAGTTTATTTTACATCCTGCATTACTTCAGTAGATTGTCGTCTTCAACAGTTACTACATCTTACACAATGTATTTGAAATGGTTTGTAAAAAAGGAGTAACTTCTGCTAGTTCTTTTCTCAAATAAAAGGATTCCTCTAAGACGGAATCTTTTTACCCTAGAACAGGTTTCATGAATTTGGTGATTATTTAGATAGGATCACCAAACAAAACTTAATTGATCCTTAGCAATATATGTAGTTTACATATATTAAAATTACCTCCATTCTTGCCTAAGTACCAGACAAAACTTTAGAAACAATAAGCATATCAGGCACTTATTTTATCAATATATTGTTATCTGAGAAGATATTCACAAACACTATAAATGAGCTCTGGTTGCTGTAGTTCTCATTTGTACTGCGCTATAAACATTCCATAAAATATTCCTAATGATCTGAATTGAACACCTTGTTTTAGGTGTCTATTTTTGTCATTTCAGTAGGTTCCTTCTATTTCTATATGTTTCCAGTGTTTAACTTGATTTACTGTTTAAGTGAACTTAATATGGTTTCAACACTTATCTTCAAATTCTTGAGACATTTTTATCTAAAAGGATGAAAGTCACCTTCTTTCCCAAGACTAATACAAGATACACTAACACGTCTGTCAACAAATACTTGACACAGAAGGCACATGTGGCTTTGATGGCTAGACCATTTCAGCCTTTACCTATCATGTGTAAGATTAAACTCAAAGTTTCATCACAGTTAGAATCATTTAGTTCAAACTAGCTAAAAAAACCCCTGCCACTATCTCCTGGCTTAACTTTCCCAAGACAGCTGTGTTCTTTGGGTAGCAAGAAACTCCAAAAGGACTAGGTGAGACGTATGAGATGTAGGAGAGTCATCCAATCAGTTATCACAGACAACCACATCGAATAACTGTTTGAGCACAGTAAACTCATTCTGTGCATTCATAGTTCTTCTTAATTTCCACATAAATTTATACAGGGACACCAAGCACTCATTTTTTGTTTATGCCAGCTTCATTCATCATCTTAAACAACTCTTTTACCTCCATACTGTTTATTCCTGAAGTTTTTATAAAAATCTTCTCTCCATCTCTATTTTTTTGGCTTGGTAAAAGCCATTTTTGAACATGAAGCTACTAATCTCTTTGGTGATCCCTTTCAATCCTTCTTCTATTAAAGAAAAAGTGAAAGCTCAGTCTTTTTCAGGAACTGCCTGTGACTTTCAAATACCTGACTCCTCTGGAGCCATACACATTTCCATAGTAAGAAGATATTGTCATGCATAAAAACTGGGATGCAACCTTTAAGAATCAGGCTATTTTCTTAGGTATTGTTGCCACCCTACCTTGAAAATGATGATTACTGCATTTGTATTTGACTACAGCCTAAGCTAAGCTTTCAGAAGACAGTATGTAATCGCCAGGAAGGGAATTAGGATGGATATTGCCACTAGTTTTTCAGATCACTTAATCATACTTTCCAGCTTTGAACTAAAAATGATTTATCATAATTTCCTTGACAAACTAAATGTAACACACAGTGTTTCTCATTTTAAGAAGCAGGCTTTTTCTTCCAAGTATTTATCTTTGTTTGAAATGCTCCTATTAATACTGAGTTCTACAGATGAATCAGCTTATATTGGCAGGGATAACATATGATTCAAAACTGAAGCTACTGTCATTCTGAATCTTTACAGAAATATTTTATTCTGAAATACTAATACTTTCAGGATTCTACGCCTACAGTAATTTTGCAAATTAATTGGCAAGTGATCATTTCATTATACTACAATCTAAAAAGAAAAGACTTTTGTGCTTCTGTAAATGTATTTTTAAAATCATTTCTAAAAGCTTAAATCAGTATGTATAACTAATTCAACCTTGAATTTAGCTGACTCTTTTCTATAACATATGATATCAATTCTTCTGGAGTATTATGCTGCTATATTTTTATTACAGATACCCAAGAGAATTTTCAATTAATTCTGTTTGCATATGAAAATTAATTTACTCCTCTTTCTTTCCCTGTCAAAATACTCATTCCATCTTTCTTTATAAAGTGTCTAGTTGTATAACATATTCTTCACATAAAAAGCACATATAACTGAATGCATTACAGAGTCTACAATCCTATTAATTCTACACTTAACCCTTCTGTTGCAGAACTGTTTTACTACCTAAGAGTTCAGAGGGGATACTTTATAAAAGTCCATCTCTAGGAGCTTTTTATAGAAATGGAAGACAACTCCAGGAGGATCAAATTGTTATCTAATCTCAAAGCTGAACAAGAGCTCAAAATTTGCAGAAAGCAACGTGACTTCAGCAAGCAAAAACCATCAAGCACTTCTTTACCTCTTACAGCACACTCATATTCAATTATAAAAGGAACTACAGAAGTCATCAGTGAAATATGTGCTGGATTTCATTAACTGTAAGGAAAAATAAGAAGGAAAAATCATAAAATGTAGATCTTAAAAACCAAGTTTATCTATCACAATAATGATTTTAATAATTTTTATTTTGGTGAGCATTTTCAGTGATACCCAAAACATGCCTCAGAGAGTAAAATATTTAGACATTTGAAGAAATAATAATCTTAAAATAAACTATCATAATAGAGGACGCTCAGATGAAAGACAAGCAGATCAAACCTTATCGGACCTTTTGGAAGTCCATGGAAAGACTCCCATTGACTTCTCTGTAGGCTTTCAAAGAGTTCCTTTCAACGATACCTTGGGCAACACACAGTCCTAAGACTCCTCCATAAAACACATCAGCTGTTGATCCAGAGAAGAGCTGTTGCCCTCCTCACCGATTTCCTCCCCCAGCTTTTACTAGTTTATGTCCAAGTTGTGACATTTTCCCTTCTGGTTTAGTTTTGCATATGTTTAGTGCATATGCTTTGCATTTAGTTTGAAATGTCTTATCACTAAAAAAGTGTCACTGCAACAGCTTCAAAGTGAAGAACTGCCAAAAATGTTATCAGTGGATTTTAAAATAAGATTAATTATTGTATTTTGTACATCACATAAAGACACACCATATTGGGGTAATACTGATTCCACAAGCCATTCAAAGATTTATGTGTAGTAATTTTAAAAGGCACTAAAGGCTTAAGTTTAAAATCTCTCCCTTTCTAGAATGCTTTACTTTTGTCCTATTCAGCGTTATGATGTTTGCTTGAAAATGTTTGGAGTATGTTCTGCAGTTGTAGATAACTTGTTCCAATTAATACACCAGTGAAATATGTTTTCTTTGTGTGGTAACAAACTGCTTTGACACTCTCTGATTAACTTCATTTCTCCAAACGAAGGGATGAAGTTCTAGGTAGGAAAGGTGAATTTGGGCACCAGCGATTGCCTAGAGTGCTTTTGTAGATTAAGACAAACAAATATTTAATGTAAATATTGCATAAAAATAAAAATGGTACTGTGCCCCTTAAATTGTTTATAGTATGTTTTGTTTTATTTGACTGACTCAGTAATAACCAAATTTCAATTTTAGGGCTGCTATTCTGATAATAAAATAATTTCATGTATAATTGAAGCCTGACCTCAGTTTTGCTTTAGGCATAAAAAGTGTATAGTCTAAAAAGAAGGAGATCAGTTTTGAAAATAATCTTCTACTGCTATATTGATGAAGCGCTCTAACCTGCTAACTGATTCAGTTGCCCATTACGCACTTTATATTGCTCCAGATTGATTAAGTGATAATTGCATTCAATGTAGGTCTTACACCAGGAAACAAATTATTCATCAGACAAAAAAATGAGGATGCTGCAGATTGGACAATCGATTGATCCGTGCAACATTTATCTCGCACTCTAAAATATCACTAACAGCATATAGCATTAGAAAACTGCACTACTTAGACTATTATTTTTAAGCCCCCTTCCAGGAGTATTTGTAGGTAAGAATATTTACATGATTACTCATATTGAAAGAATGATTTTACTAAATCTTTACAAATTTATTTCAAATAGGGCAATTGATCAGGCCACTGAAAGCTAAGGCAATTGTATTTGTCTCATTCTAACACATGCTGAAACATCAGATATCTGTTTTTGTGGATTATGCTTTTTGATATTGACTGCCAAAGTAAGGCCAAAGTAAAAACCTCTGTTTTTCAGTTACTTCTCTTCTGTTTTCGTTGACAAATGGTGCTATTAACTCCAGCCAGGGTAGTGCCAGGAACAGATGTCGGCACAGAACAAGGATTTTGCCTTATCTCCCGACTACAAAAATGGTAACCCAAAACAAGTTCATACAACTGTTTTCTCAGACGTACTTTAATGATCTCAGCTCTGACAAAGCATATGTTCAGCATGCACTATCACTTCCCCAACCAAAGGCTGCTCTAAGCTGAAGCAAAGTGCTCAGTCCTACACAAAGCAGCTATAAAATGGAAGTTACACAAAAAGCAAACTACTAAGTCACTTCTTTCTACAGCTTTTATCCTCCTCTTTGCATGGACCAAGGACCCAGACAACTGTCCTGATTCTGTGAGTTTCCAATTGCAAGTAGCTTATTCTAGAATAAGTCAGGTGGTTTGAGAAAAAGTGACAGAAAGGTGGGAGTATGTTAAATAAGTGATTGTGAAGAGACTTTAAGACAATAAAATCTTCAGACAGTATCATAAACAGTTAGCTTTTACACAGACATTTTAAATTCCTGCTACTTCTGAAGTATTCTTTGCACAGGATGATTTGTATTGTCAGTATCTAAAACTTTCCACTCCCTTTGAGACATTAAGATCAATGGAGTTGGATTGAAAAACACAAGCTGAGAATTGGACTCAATAGCCTTCCAAATAACCATTTTTTCTCCAAAAATAAGCAGTGTATCGAGAACCTACTTACTGTAGGATCTCACTGATTCTCAAGATGTTGGTGTGCTGCTTAGCTGCAGATAAGGCACTAGTATTTTATCAATTAAAGCATAGATTGCAAGCCTAAACCACTAACATCAGTCACATTCAAATCATGCTTTTACCTATAGCAGCACAACATCCATAAGGGCTGAATTAATGTTATGTCATCTTAGTATCATTCTTTCTAAAACAGTCAAAGATGAGAAATAAATTCACAGGGAATCCAATTTATTAATGATACTGCATCAACATCCTGCCAGTCTTCTACTGGATCCCTGCCTTGTTTCTCAGCATAGACACAAAGATGGACAGCATTAAGATTTCACAGTCAACCAAAAACCTGCCCTTTTTGGCAAACTTTTAGCACCTGCCATTGCAGTCTGAGCATGCTTTCCTCAGTGCAACCTTTAATTATATTCACCACTCCTATAAATATATTAGGACAGCCATATCTCCCCATGAAAATTGTTGAAATTGAGAAGAGAAACCACTTTGCTTCCACCTTCTCTAGATCTGTATTCTTCCCTCTAAGACTGGTGTTTCCCATGACATTTTCTGCATGTAACCTTGGATATCTTAGTTTCTCCTTCCTTTCCTAAAAGGAGAGTGATATTGCTCTCCTCTGTCATAAATCACCAATATTTACAGATGAAAAATGCCATCTAAGAGCTACATATCAATTATTGATGGTACTCAAAAGCTCCATCTCTAAGTGAAAAGTGGGAGTGAAAAGATGGAAGAACTTGCAGGATACAGTGTTTTTCATTAATACAGGCTTTGCTTGAACATATAAAATAAATGTACATGACAACTCAGCTATGAAATTGCTCAAGGAAAAGGGCATTAACAAATTGGCAAATGCGGTGCCTTAGGGAGGTAGCCAAGATGAAGCTGCCTGTCTGAAGCTGCTGTTCGCTGAGTGTCTAAGCACAGAGTGTCTCCAGGTGCTGCAGGCCGTGAAGGCAAGCAGGGGCAGTTGGGGGGGAACTGRCTCACAAGCAACTTGTACAACAAGGAGACCTCATTTGTGGCTGCAGAGCTGTGCAGTAGTGCAATCTGAGGATATGTACTCAGACAAGCTTACCCGAGCTTTTAGAAAGATATTTGTGCACGCTGAGTCATGCCTCTGTATGGAGTCTCTTGTCATATACACTTATAACTAGTATAACCGAAACTATCAAACCCAGCATGTACTGAGCTATAAACCTGCTCTGTTCCTGCACAGCCCATGGTAGGTACTTCATGGCCTGTACAAACTGATGGCAGTGTAAACTGATTTATTCAAGTACTTATTAGTTCTACTTCTAAAAGCTATTGTCAGATTGAAATACAAGAGCAAAAGTACTTTCTCTCCCGTGGTGTCTAAGGGACTTTATGTAGATATAAATCCTGTCCCAAGGTATGGTGGGATTATGACAAGCTGGGGGGCTTGATGATATTTAAACTTGTCTGCCCAGCAAGAAATGGTAGAAGGTGAAAGAATTTGAAGAAAGCAGAGGTGGAGTCAGGTTTTCAGGCCATCCTAATGAGATTTCTGATTAGCACTGACTCATGTTTACAGCCATGTCTGGCATGACATCATCCCCACTTTAGTGCTAAAAAGATTAACTTGGCTGTTATGACTGCAGGTGGGATTAGCCAGGAACGTGGCTGCTGTGTGATGCACTGTCAAAGCTGATGAAAGTTACAGAGCCCATCATTTTCTGCAGCTTTCTGAAGTGGCCTGGTGTAATATCTTATAGGACTCGGGTAAATTTGCAACTTTAGACAGATTGCTGAATCAGTGTTATTGTCTTGTAATGGCAGAAAAATTCACACAGCTGAGTGAGAGCAAAGCTGTTTTCCAGAATTTTGTGTGAATTTCCTGGGAAAGGCGAGAACTACCGCATAAAAGATTTCAGAAGAGGTTAGGCACAGCTGAGCAAACAGGGAATTGCAAACACTCTTCAGACATGAAAGGAGAAGCAAATGAAAGTGTGATGTAAAAATGTAATTTTTGTAAGTAATACACTGTTCAGTAGGCAGCCAGACAGCAGCAATCTTTCACCACTTGAGGAAATGTTCATTCGTGATTTGGGCTGTATAACCTGCTTTTTTGGTGCATTTTGATTCTGCTGGAACTTGCACAAAATACCCTTATTTAGCCTCAGCAATGCAGTACTCCATTTTCTAAATTGATTGTCACTACAGAGGACAGAACTAAAGCCTACTGCAGAAACAGGAGCTCTGCAAAACAGATTTCCACAGAGGGAAAGAATAAAACATCTTGAGGATTATTCAAATGTCATCATAGCTCCAGCCTTAAAAGTTATATCAGAGATAATGAGATCCCCCCCAAAGGAAAAGCCACCGACTTTCTAGCAAGATATTTCAAACATGAATTAGAATTAAAGGGCCTTAAATTGTTCTCATATATACTATAGAAAAAGAGAAAAATCCTCAAAGAAAGAGAAAAAAAATCACTGCAATAGTGATATTCTCGTGTCACTGGGACCAATGCCAGGTGACATAACTGCAAGGACTCTTACTTAGGTATTCAGTGGTCAGTGCATTTCAATGCAGAGTGATCTGAACGCTGCTAAGTCCCCTACTAAGTACAAAATCACTACGACAAAAACCTGCAGTACACATTTTGTGGCTTTTTCTTTAACTAGCCAGATCACATCCAGAAAGGCATCAAAGCCTGCCAAAAGGAAACGAACAAACAAACAAAGATGACGACAAAGACAAAAAAAAAAAAAAAAAAGAAGAAAACCCTAACATTACATTACGCTCATCTCCCAGACACCATTTCTGGCATTTCTGGAACACTTACGCCAGTAGCAGTACCAATCCCAGAACTCCAAAACCTCAGTTAGTAAAAAGTATTATTTCCACACTCAGTCATAAACAGAGTCAGATTTTTTTGTTCAGTTTCAGCTAGCCTCAACATGACATCAAAGCTCAGCATGTGACCACATAAAGAGCAAACACATGAAAGATATGTTGCCTTTGAGTTGTTTAAATGACATACATGTCTGTCACATACAGCTCCCTGTCAAAACATAAGGCAACAGTTTCAGTAATCATCAAGAGCCCGTTGGTTTTTGGAAAGAGCTGAATATCCCACCCACTGAAAATAATCAGACTGCAAAGTACCTCAAGCTGCCCATAAATTAAGGCAATGAACATCCTCATTTTCTTTGTGGAAGAAAATTGTTTTCAGCGTGTATCTGTGGAGAGCTTGATAAAATAAAAAGCAGCAGCTGTTACTGTCTCAGAGCTCTGTGATTATTGTATATGATTAGCTAGTGACCTCAGCCCTTTAGTGAATAAATATTCACATTACAAAAACTAGAATCATATCTGACATTGTCAGCAGCCATATTAAAGGAGTCAGGTTGATTAAATCAGCAGAGTTCTATTCCATGTGTCAAAAAACCTGAATCTTATTTGTACATAGGAAAAATACTGACTGAAGAATATGAGAATTCTGGCTAAAACCATTTCAAATGTTTAGAGCTGTGCAAACTCTTATTTCCTCTTCACCGAGTTGCAATTGAAAAAATAAATCTGAGAATGGTGATTACATTTTCCTTTAACTCTCTGAACTTCTTCCTCTATCCTGGTGCTCAGCATGTTTGGGAGAATCATCTCCTGGAAATTTTGTTTTGCAACTTATACTTAACCTGCTAGGGACTTATATCCAGCTAGACTGTGCTTTTTTGATGGAATATCTAGAAATGAGAAAGCTGCTTATAAGATTAGAGATACATAAAGCATCAGTATCTGATACACTGTATTTCATTCTGTTGATCTCTAGATCTCCTTATCCAGCAGAAAAAAAAAAAACGGAAAGCGTCCAAAGACTCCCCGTTTAGAATTTGTGGCAGGAATAGCAAGATATAAATTCCCTTGGCATATTCTGATTAAATTCAATTCTTAGAATGCTGAAGAGTTCCATATTTCTTAATGGAACAGAATCATAAACCCTGTTTTTCAGACTCCAAATGTACTTAACACCTTTAGCCCAATTAAAGCATCAATTCAATGCCTTTCCCACATGAACAAAATGCACATAGCTTCCTAAGAAGGATCTCAAAGGTCATCTGTTTCACCATTTTCATCAAAAGATTGACGAAGTCCATGTCACTCCTGGCTATTTAACTTGTACTTGAGGAACTCACATAGTCATAAAGGCACATAGTTCCTTGGTAAAGGAACCTGGATCTGAGAATCAATAAAAAAACAAAGAAACTAGGGTTTTAGACCTCTCAGAAAAAAAATATCTACTTTGATTCTAAGGTAAATATAATCAGTTGTTGATTCATGAGGATCCCGAACAATTACCTAATTTCTGTAAATGGCAGTGTTTGAAAGGCAATTACAATGCCTTTCAGAATAGCAGTTCAAAATTAATATTAAGACAAAATGCAAGTGCTAAATGTGCAAAGAGTGCTCAATAAACCGAAAAAAGCAAACCATTTAAAGCAATGCAAATTAAATGCTGACAAGACACATAGGTTTAGCGCTGCAACCCTGACCCACAACCCTTTAAACAATGCAGATTATTCACTCCGAGCAGCATGTGGGAATGAAGCTGCTCTTAACACACAAAATCAGAGCACTAGCAACTTACTGAAGACAGGCAATAGGATTTAGGTGTTAATCTTGCATAAACAGAACATAACTTTTCTGAGCAAACCTTGCTGTCACTAAGTAACACAAAAACTGACACAGAGCTGAAAAATAGCATTTCTCCTTGAGATGGTCAAACAATTTATATTAGGCTATACACCTGCTCAGGTCATACCAACAACTATTGATCAGCAGTTGAAAAACTGACAGGTAGATCTAGAAATGACATTTAAAATGCAGAAAGCTATGACTTCCTTGAGTAAATGTTCAGATAAGCTTGTATTAGTTGAAATACTTGAACAGATGCAGCAGCAGGAGGAAGATAAAGGCCAGTGCGACCTCTTTGAAATGACTTCAGGAATCAATCACAAGTAACTCGAAGAAGCTTTATAAAGCAGCATGAGACCTTTGGCTAATCCTACTATTTATTTAAATCAGTGAAACTCTTGACTGCTGAAATCAAAAGAGAATTGAGAAAAATTCATCTTAACCCCATCCAACCTCCTAATGATCAGGACATGGTATTTCTGAATGTGAAAAAAATGCAGATTGTGAACATAAGCGTTTTCTACTGACAACCTTGGCCTGCTTATTTCTGTTGTATTGATAGCTGGTTTTCTAACAAAAAATATCATTATCAATATGTGCCATTTTATAGAACTTCGACCATTTCAAGCAAATGTTATCAGTTTTGAATCTTAATGTGTGGTGTGCTTAATTTGCTTTCATCAACCAGAACTTTTCTTTTTCTTTCTTAAACTCTTTAGCTCAAGTATATACAACTAAAGCAATAGATTTAATTACAGGAATTAGAATGTAAAAGTAGTTTCCTGAGAAATGGTGTCTGGAAATGCAAAAGCAAAATTGATCATAAAATTAATGGTAAACCATCTGCTGAATTTTAAAAATAAGATAGGTAACAATACATCCCCATTCTCTCACACAACTCATGCCAAGCACCCAGCTCTCTCTCCCTCCTGTAGTTTTGTGCTTGCTATTGTGGTCATCATTAAAACAACCACTCACTTCTGCCATTCAGGAACTTTCTAGGGTTTTGTAGCGAAACCTTGTGTTGTTATACTGCTGTATACAAATGCATAGTCTTCCAAGCAGTGGTTTTAGAGCCTAAATGTAAATCTTATCCAAGCAGTGGTTTTAGAGCCTAAACGTAAATCTTATGCAAGTGACCAGTCACAAAAGATCCTGTTATATTACATACTTACATTGCATTCTTTCATACCCTGTTCTTTCTAGCATTTACATTACCTTCATGTTGACTTGCACTGATTTACTGGAGTGCAATTTACAGCATTTATGACAGCACTTAATTTGGCTCAAACGAAGTTCCTGCTAGTGGCAGCATGCTGTGCTACAGATAGATTTGCTGGGCTAGACCAGATGGTAAAACTCTGTTTTGCAAGTACACTGTGTGCAAAAAAGTGACAAGACAGCTAAACAAAAATGTCCTCATACAAGACAGGCTTCAACCACTAGGAACATGGAGACACAGTTGGAAGATGGATTAGCCAATTTATTGAGCCATTTGTAACAATGAGTTTCTATTTGCTACCATTACATCTGCAAACTAAGCTGTACTTGTCACAACTTAAATACTAGGCATAGAAATAGGTAATATTAGTCCAGCAAGGTAATAATATCAAGTAATATCATTTAGGTAAATATTATTTTGCACTGCAGAATTAAGGGAGGGAAGGAGGAAGCGACCACTCTTTTCMGGTTTGCATAGTGCCTAGAGAAAAGAGTTTCTGATTCCTAACTGAGGGCTCCCAACCCCTGATAAAAGATTCAGGGTGTGCATTTTCTGTCAGACAACATATGCTGAAACCCAGACACAACGCTTGGATCTGACACTGTCAACTTTTGGAAAAAATAATCAAAATTAGAAATTAATTAGAAAATAAATCAAGAACCCTCCTCCTTTTGTTAACTGGAGTATTATACCTACTATTATCTACCTAAGTGAGAGGAAAAAAAGATCTGTTGCAGAAGTCAAAATTATTTTTTGTATCATTAAAATTTCTAAATATCTTTAAAAATGAGAATCAGGATTTTTTTTTTTGAATCTTTCAGAGCAGATTTGGATAAAGATCACTTAAAATCATTTGTCTCTGCAATGGCATAGAAGTCATTTATTTATTTTAAATTTATCAGAGATTTGTAGTGTTGTTCTTCCTCCAAAGAGTTTAGTTCTACCAACTGGAAATATGGAACAAGGAAGTAATCCATAGCTGGAGAAAACTACTAGTTTGGTGTCAGTAGAAAGATGCTAACTCTATTTGAATCAGTTATTGATGCACATTTCAATATAATGAAAGATTCATTAAATTTGACTGATTTGACTAAGAGATTATATACTTTATATATATACATATATATATAAAAATACCAATTTTGAATCAGATCCTGCTGAGGACACAATAGATTTTATCACCATCCTCAGTATCAAATTCATTTTGCAGCATTACTTCAGTAAGCACTAAATGACRTGTGAAATAAAAGAATTAAGAACAGGAAGAACAGAACGCCTGCCTGCCCAAAGCAGGAGCCGGGCAATGGCCGGTGCGTAATTCCTGCTGGGCTGGGCTGCTCGGCCTCGTATTGTTTGCCATTTCAGATGAAAACACTAATGAGGTTCAGAGGTGACAAAGTAGGTTGAAATTCCTACACTAATCACACTTGCCCATTCAGCAGATTTTTTTTGCAATATTTTCCCTCCCTCACTGTTCTCTACCCACTGCCACATTTCTTTTTTCTGCTCTTTATAGCAGTCCTTGTAATCTGCATGCTTCTTCAGCCAAATGCCTTATGGTAGAAAGGTCTTCCATCTTTGCATGCAAAAAACTGCAACAGGTACAGTACCTTCAAATAGCGTGTTTAAAGGGATCTTTTGCAAGCTCACTTCTCTTTCTTTGTTTCCTCAGCCACAGAGATACTGGACTGTTGTCCAAAGAGAAGCAAAATCAATTAAAAGTGCCATGAATCTCTGCCCAGAGTCATCACAGATAAATTGCTAAATAAGTCATAAAGACGATTTCTTCTTTTCTATCCCTGCTGGTATTCCCATGCTTAAAGTGAAGATGATCAAAAAAGTGTAGCCTACATGGTATCTGTTGAAAAATATCACTTGTTTTGCAGACATGTACAGTCTCTGAAATTCTTCCCTGAAAACTGTGTGACTAAATATCTAAAATTTAAAAAGCTTATAGAATTCAGCTTATAGAAAAAGCTTATAGAACATATTTAAACATATCTAGTTCTCTATGTCAAAAGAGATTTCTTTTAGTCACACTATGTGACTAATGAAGTCATATAGAAGAAGTTCAGAATAAATATTGAGTTTCTAAAGTCATTAGCAGAAAAGAGCAGAGGGAAGAACAGCCTTCCCCTGTAGCCCAGCCTACCATTCTACTGCAGATGTTGCTTTTATTATCTATATGATGTTCTGCTTGAAGGCAGAACACCAGCCCTGTCCATTTTTTCTTACTGTGAATCTGACTTTAAAAGCCACTCTTCAGCAGTGAATTATCTATACTGAGAATAAACACAATCACATGATGACACAGGTTAATTGAAAGGCTTTTTCTTAAGGCACTGATGGCCACTCTGTGGAGCATTTTTCTTGTCAGCCCTGTTGAAAGGTGCTGGGTAAGCAGAGTAGCAGAGAAAGCAAAGCAACTTTTCCCTCAAAGAGCGAAAGCAGACAAGCCATCCCCGAAAGAAGATGGGAGCAGGACAGAGCAGCTAACCAGATGGAGAACCATCCTGCTCAGTGCTTTTTCTAGCAGTTCTGATAATAATCTTTAGATTTGGAGATTTTCTTGAAAATTTTTTAGTATTGCAGATTTCCATGTCAGAAACCATAGAAGGATCTTCCTTTAAATGATGCACAAGAACCACATTTTACTATCCTGGCAGGTGGTACCCTAATAGTATTTTTCATCTGATCTATGCTACAGTGGAAGCAATTCTCTTTATCAGGACATTTCCCATTGAGGAGCATTGAATATTGTCTCTTACAGATGTGCAGCAAATTACACTTTACTTTCTTTGTGCACCTTTCTATGTCACGGAACTTTTGACATTTTCATGCAAACAGTTGAGGAATTTGCTCAAAACTACAGCAAGCTGATGTGAGTTAAGCAGTGCAGGAAATTAGTTCACTTCTTGTTCTCATCTATACATCCAGGTGACTAAKCATTTTCTTTAATCTCCAATATACTTGGCCACACTGAAGACTATCAGTGCTGGAAAGTCTTTGTTCAAATTTGATTTTGCACATGTATCCATAACATACTTGCAGCTAAATACAATGGTATGAAACACCACACAATAAAATAACACTAAAATAACAGCAATTGAATATCAMAAATAGCATGAAAATAACTATCAGTGATTGAATGTTACAATGTTTTGGACTGCAGCACTTTGCTGGACTTAGTAGTGACAAATACTTGTTCAACGCTACCATAAAAAGTCAAACATCAAACACACATTAAGAAACACAGCTGACTCTTAAAACTCAACCCTTGCCAGGATTTATGTTCCTATCTCAGTGCYGAGTTCACAATTTGTCTTCCTTTCTGTATTTTAGTGACAGAAGTGATAAATACTGAAAAGGTAGGATTTCTGTTTTGCAACAGAAGATAACTGAAGTAATAAAGTGAGAGAACCAGAAGATGGTGGTTAAATTACCCCTTTTCTTTCTTTCTTAGAGTCCTGTCTTCTGGATATTGACCAGAACAGTTAAACTAGCATCCTTGACTCTTTATTGACAACATTCTGGTTTAAATTCCATCGAAAACAAGCACTTTATTCCCCAGACAAAGCAACAGTTTTCCTTCCCCCCCCCCCCCCCCCTTTTTTTTTTTTATCTTCCACTGTATAGTGAAGTGTATGACGTTATGAAGTGGTAAGCAGTTCAGACCAGTCATCACATCTACCTTAGCACTAAGTAAAAATCATTCCTAAAAAGAAGCACTGCACACACTGCACACCTAGATTTACCAAAGTCATTACTGTTTCTATTGTACCTTGGGTGGTCTTCAGATTTTCTAGGGATGTGCTGTTCCTAAAGAATATTGACATTTCACATTTTTCAAGTTTCTGTGGTCCTTACAGCCTGTTGTACACGCCCATAACTACTTAACAACTAATTTGCAATTTTTTAATATTATTTCTACAAAGTAAGGAATCTATTGCTAACTATGGCAAGAAACTCCAGGGGAGATAAGATACAGTGAGATCTAATCACGCCCTTGAAGCTCTGTTATTTAATCAGAGCTSAATCAATACAATGAGAAGTTCAATAGGGAAATAAAAATGCTACACACACTTGTTTGACTTTCTTTTTCAAACACTTCCCTTAGTTCTGGCTTAATTAAAAGAATTATCCAAATCTTAGTATATCCCAGAAGTATATTCCAGTGGTCAGGCAGTACCTCTACAGCTCAGTCATAATCAAAGCAACACGCACACATGCCAGCTCACCTGTTTTGARGAGCCCTACAAGCAAGAGGCTGAATTCTGCTTTTATTCACGAGGGTTAATTGCAATCATTAGCATTATCTGTTCAGTTCAACCCAGTTTCCTGAACAAGGTATGGAATGAATTTTACCCCTTGAAAAAGCAGAGGTAATGTAAATGTCTTGTCCAAAGACAGAGAAGATGCCGGTATTGGAGCTGGGGTTAAGACCTGAAAGTTCCTTGCTTTCCTGCAGCTTTCTTAAGAGTTAAAGCCATTGCAGGAGCAACATCCATTGGGAATTCATAGGTATCATCCACAAAGACTTTTAATGGAAGTGAAAAAAATGTAGAAAAATAAAYAAATAAAATGTTACATAGCTAACATTGTGCTTTCCCTCATCTAACAGGACTGACTTTAAATTATTGTGCTTCTGTTAACATGATATGCATGAATTACCATCAAAATAAGAGCCATCCAGCAGATAAATACAGCTTAACATAAGAAAGAAACCATTTCCACAATCACACAATTTTAATTCCCAACTTATTTTTTCCCAACTAGCAAAACTGACTTGAACAACAAGCTACCAAGGATTAGAAACAACTGACTTAACTTGCACAGCCAGAGGCAATAAGAACATTATCAGTAAATTATCAGGAAGGAGCAGCTTGGCCTCCTACAGACACAACAGGCTCACAGACTCTTGTTTAGGAGGTTAGTGCCCACACTGCTAATCTAGAGGGCTGCTGGGTCCACATTATTTATCCTTCTTATTCAATGATACTGCTGAAATAGAGAAGACATGAAGACCTAATAAAAAGAAAGCTATGGGGAGATAAAAAGCTTTTTAGCTGTGCTATAGATTTTTGCTCTCTCCTTAAATTAAGATGGTGAGGTATGATATTTTCAGCAGAAGAAATGGCACAGCAGCTCTACACACTTCTCAAACCATGTAAGCGGTGATTCATAAGCCAGATTTGTTTGTTTGTTTGGAGGGGTGTGCAGGGRTGGCTAGGTAGTTATTGTACAGTGAAACACTAAGCATGACCAATCTGAAGYATTGTCAGGCAACATAGCACTGTCTTTGTGTATCACAAAAAAGTCACAGCTCTCTCCTCCATCKTAGGCACCTGTATATACGTGATTGCTCTCACCTTCTTTTGCATGCTAACTTCTTTCAGACGTACAGACAGGAGACTGTACGATAATTTASTTTTGAGCCATGGATTACCAATAATGCAATTTTTTGATCATAACATGAAAGATGAAATGGGTTTATCAATACTCAGAAAGYCCAGAAGAGATGGGCCAAAAAGATGGTTTCTGGCCCCGGAGTMAGGAGATGGTGCCAGAGACCTTTCAAAGGTACTTTATGAGTAAGATTCTTGCTCAAATTCAGCAAAATTAAATGTCTGCAAACTATTCTTAGGAGATGAGTTTTGTCAATAACTTAGCTGTCTTAAAACACTATCATTGCTGAACCCTAATAACTAACATTTCTTTCAGATTTCTTAAAGTTAGCTTCAAATGAATTATCACTAGTATAAAATAAAGGGTATAACAAAGATTATGAGTTTTTTTTAAAAGAAAGGCAACTTTAACATTGATTTTCCACTGAAATGAAAAAGTAATTTCAATTAGATTAGGAATGAACATTTTCCTTTCTGAGTTTTCAGTAACAAAGATAACATAGACTGAGGTACAGGCAGAAACCTTGGAAGAATTATTGGTTAAACCAATTCAGGATTTTTAAGAAAAAAAAAAAAAAAAAGAGCTACAGGTATATCTTCCTATTAACATATATGCAATTGCATACTGTGATTTTTTTTGAAAAAAATTTTGATGAGAAATTCTTGACAATCTGGAACAGACATAGTTCTGGTTATTCTTTTGAGATTTCATACATGCTATTTGGCGAATGCTGAATCCAATAAARAATCCCTCCTCTTTTTTAATGCCTACTCTTTTCAGAATCATACCATGACAAATAACCTTACTGGTTATTTGTTCCTCATCCCTTTGCTTTCTGTCAACAATGCACAATATTTACAGTCAGTAAAATTAGGGGCAATGTATAGAAGAGCAGTCAGGAACCGGAAAGACTTTCAAAAGACATTTTGTTCCCATTGAAAATGAAAACTGGGAGGTTTTATTTGCTCTCCACAAGAACACTGTGACAGGCTGCCTGGGAGCTGCGTCAGACACAGACGCGCTGTGACCACCAGGATCCCCCCAGCACATCACCCGGAACTTTTCAACTTTTAATGAAAGCAAATTTGCACAACCATCATATCAGTTCACCTGTCACAGCTGCATGCATTTTCAGGTCAAATTGCCAGAGCTCTCAAAGGAAAGGGGCTTGGGGTAGTTTTCTTTGGTGAAGGAGGAGGGGCAGGTTCTTTTTATACAAATCATTTGATGAATGAAGGAAATAAATTTGCAACGTCCGTTCGGTTTGTTCTGCCTGTTGGCCAGTAAGTGGGTGCATAAGCCTCAGTGATTACAGCTGCCTCTGCCCAGAGAGCCATTAGGCACATGAGAATGAACCAGGAGCTTCATACAAGATTTATGGCATGTGGGGAAGTTTGAATGCAATGAGGTGCACAATAGAACAGATAAGAAAACTTTTGTTTTGTTTTTTAAACAGTGAAGTTGCTTCACATAACAGACACAGGAACATAAGACAAACCTCTAGAAAATTAAGCCTCATTAGTTCTGTTGCTTACAGCCGAATATTTTTAACTTAACTATCATTGTGGAACAATTTAATTACAACTGCTTAGGACATCCTGGCAGAATTCTGATAAAGCTCTTTTACAAGCAGTCCTGATGAACTGCAAGCAGTTCAGGCCACTGTAGACACTAGAGGCAGCACCGCAAACAAAGCATTTGAGCTACCGGACTAATTACTGCTGTGTTACTAACTTCAAAACCCAAGCACCTTCAATGATTACATATCTGAACAGGGAATACGCTCCTGACATTTGCCATCAATTCACTGATGATTCATCATTAGAAATAATAGTAGCWTGAGCTCTCTCCGAGTCATAAAAAAAATGGAAACACAGATGCCTGAACTGAATCTGTGCAAGAATCATCTTCCTAATAGAGGTCAAAGGGAAAGTACAGGGAAAACTGCATCTACAAAGAAAGTATGTATGCCGCTTCACTCACATACCTACTAGAGCTGGGTTTGAGCCCCATGTTTTATCCATAACGCAGTGTGCATGAATGTGGGCAGGGGAATCCTTAAATGGTTCTAATATCAACTGGATACTTTCTAGCTATCAACCAAAACTTGTTCCCTATGTGAAAAATCCCCTAAAAGGCAATGAAAATATAATTGCCAAGCAAGCCACAGCAAGATTAAAAGCAAAGTGATAATATGGATACTCTTAGGCATAGTATGAGGTCTTTTTAGAGAGAAAATGTGTCCATGTGGAGCTTATTACTGGAACAGTGCCTGGTTGAAGGAGAATGATCTGTATAAACCAAAAGAATAMCAATATTGTCAAGACCAACTTCATTCTTTCTCATTTCTAATGTTGCCATTATTTTCTCAGCTCAGTGTTGCTACAACATAGTGTCCTAATAACGAAAGGGACTGCTGAGACGACACTTTCTGGTGGTACTGAATACACATATAGTACAACAGAGGTCAATTAGGAGTGAATATTGGGGGCTCTTTTTTAAGACACAAAATAACAAATTGTGTTGAGACAGCTTATTATTTCAGAGTGAGAGGTAGTTAGCTTCACAAAGCATTCAGAGATTATATGATTTTGCAAACCCAGAAACATTTTCGTTTTTCTTAAATTGCGACTTCTGTTACTTTACAGTGTCAATGGGACAATAATGAATAGCAGACGGTAGTCASCATGCCAAATCCGCACTGGGACCTAGCAATGTGGCAATGAAGAACTTGCAAAGAGTGATAATGATTTGTTTAAGCTATTGTTCACTGTCTTACAGGAAAATGATTTTTTTTAAGCTATAAAATGCCATCAATACCTTATCAAATGCCTTAGACGCTAGGAGAGAGAGACTCAATTTCTCACTCCTTCTGCTGCTGTTAGYAGAATGGCTGTTGAAAAATAAAACATCCCTGTTCCCATGGCACCTTGGAGAAAAAAAAATACAGCTTTTTCTTCCACCCTCTGCAAGGACAGCAGCCTTCCTCAGCAGGGGCTCCAGTCAGTAAGAGGGGCACAGCATAGATGCTATGGTAGAGGATACCTTTCTTTCCTTTATCCCTAAATTAAGAATTGAGTAAACATGCAATATCATGGATGGGGGAAAAACAAACAAACAAACAAACAAAAAAAAGAAACAATCAAACACTTTTTAGCAAAATACAAATTTTGATTGAATAGCTCATTGCTCTGAGGATTTCCTGATCTTTACAACTGGAAGTGACAGCAAATACCACTTTGGCTTAATCATTTTTACACTTGTCTCTTTTAGCTCTATCAGCCAAAGACCAAGACCCTTGATCACTTCTCCTCCATTTAGTATGTGAAAAGAATCTTAGACTGCAGAAAAGGATTCAAAACACTTATTAAAATCAGAAGTCAGGACTAAAATTACCCGCACTAGACTCATCTGCAGACAAGAACTGCAAAGGTGAAAAACACTGAGCCTCAAGAGGTTTCAGTTAATAAGCTAGTGTGGTTAATTTAGTGAAGTACACCACAAAAAATAAATAAATAAAACTGAGGTAAACATGAAGCTATTCAGGCCCAGAAGCTCAGAGAAAGGGATATCCTTGATATCTTCAAGGAAGCACAGYTCCCTTAAAACTTTGTCCCGGATTCAGGGAGAGCATGGCACAGATACATTTTKACTGAAATGTTTCAGATTTTATAAAACAGTGTTTTCTCTGAGTTTTTTGAGTTCTTTTGAGTGTTTCATCAAGAAAATTTCATCCATTTTGCACCGAAGACATTTTCCTTCTTGTCATGCAAATAAAACAAGCAACAATCTGCTGAATGAATATTCTCTAAATTTGTGACTTTAGACTGTAATCTTCCTTCTCTATCTCCACATAAAATGTGACCCTGCTAGGCATCTAGCCCCAGTGAGTCAATATTTTGGCAAAAAAAAGTAAAAAGCAAATATGCTGGTTTAACAAGAGAATTTTGAAAAAACTAACAATGTCAGAAATATTTCTCATATTTCAATATGGATATAAAAATTAATAGATTTGATCATAGATGCTTTTGTTCAGTTTCAATTAAATATATGACCACACAAAAATGTATGAGGGAAAAATATTTAACGCGATATATTATATACGTTMTATAATTACATTGTATGTATTATCTAATGTTATATACATTATACATACATTGTATGTATATACATATACACATGTATGTGCATACACATACATTGTAYATATGCATTATATAGTGTTACATACAAGTGTATGTAKACACATTGAYATGTATTATTGTATATGTATGTTTTATACACAATGTATGTAAAATATGAGACTAAATGAAAAGCAAAAATAATTATGCTGAATATTAAAGCTTATAGATAAAAACTGTTGGCAAAAATCTATCACAACTGATCAACCATTTGTAAAATGTTCGTCATTTATAGACGGAATGACTGAAAGGAAATGCATATTTGGCTTCAAGYAGGAAATATGTTCCCCAACATTAGCACCTGTGGAAATATGTTCCCCAACATTAGCACCTGTTTTTGAAKAGCAGCCCTGCCCACTTACGATAGGGAAGTGCTGTTGTAAAAGTGACCACTAAGCTGGAAAAAATTAAAGAAATAGAAGAATGTGAACAGACTTATTAAATGATGGAAAGCCACTAGCATTGCCATTTCTAGTGGTCTGCTTTAGGAGTTGGGGAATTCGATATATCAACCTCTACATTACCATTTTTATATTTTACTGCAGCAAGATGCCATTTTTGTGACAAGAGAAATTACTGTCAGGTCACATCCAGCACAGACAGCTCCTTTGTCTACTGTCTTATAAAAGTGTCACCACTAGGCTCCTCCAGATCTGTCTCCTGCTTTCACTGGAACTGACATACATTTTTCTCTGAAGTCAGAGGTTAAAAGGCATCCAAACACCAGGCAAGTCTCCCCTCCCTACCTCTCTCCTGCTGACAGCTGAGGGCTCTATCAACCTGTTGCTGTTCTCCCTGTTGCCCCTTAGCACAAATGAACCCAGACTGGGCTTCTACATCACGCTGCTGCCATGGGCTTACACTACCATTCTCCTAAATAAAGTGCCTCTCACTTGGCAGTTTGATTTGCTAGCTTCAATGTCTTGACAAAAAATACAGGATGCTCTAGAGCTTCACGGACACAGTCTGTCTTCAGTAATTCCTTCCTTGCAGATGTTGCTGCTTGTTGCTCTTCACAAAGAAAGCAACTAACAGAACGGCATCCTAGGCTGCTGGCTGCAAACACAACACAGATTTGAAGGTAAACTTTCAAGTGTTACAACAGTTCAACTTCCCTGTGGAAGCATGCAGGTATTTTACACATCTAGTACAACACGATCTATAAAAACATGTTTGTCAACTTGAAAGGTGGTAGTAGCACAAAACCGCTGTGAAAGTTGGAAGACCTGGCTAAAAGAACTTGACCCCTAAGCCAGTGAAAAGGAGCAATACTAAATTTTCTGAAGACAGAAGGGTCCCTCATTCCCTTCCACAGCAGCAAGCTAGGCTTTCTGCAGACAAAAATGCCTGGTAGGAAAAAGGCAAGGGAATGACTGCACCAAAACAAGTAACCTGGCCTACAGTCCACTCCCACATACTGCAGGTGAAGCAGCAAAGCGTGCACAGAATGATAMAAAGCAAAGGGGGAAAGGAATAGACTTCCTGCTGCCCTCTAACTTGTCTGTTTTGTATACTGTGCCATTATAGGAAAAAAAGTGGTGGGATTAATCTGGAGGTTTTTTCTCACTTAAGGAAAGATGCTATTTAATAGACCTACTAGTAGTCTTATATGAAAAACAGGTTATCCTTCTCATCAGAGACAGATTTGTCTTCTTCCCAATAGTCTACTTCATGAAAAGGAGGTCTTGTCAGAAGGTACTTAAGAGGTTTGTGCTCTACAATAACAGGATTCTACCTCCTGCTTTGCATCYCTCTGTGCTTACTGGCTTTTAAGATTGGCAGATTCTGCTAATGACCTACTCACTCACCTGAGTCCTTGCAATTCATTCACAAATTTAGACATGGATGACAAGAAGCAGTTATCTGATCTTAGCCTCCTAGAGTGAGGGAAAACTAAACAAAAGGAAAATCCTTATATTAACATACCAACAATTATCACTCAGTGAAAGAATGGAAAGAGGGATCAAAGGATAGCTTCAGGAATGTGGGTGGTCAAACATATAAAGAAAGAACTGTAGCTGTAACATAAGACTACAGTCCACACATCTGACCATCCAAAATGCAGACTTCCTTTGCATGACCTGGGCAAACCTTTAAACAGAGAAGTCCTTCACTCTAAAAAGCAAACAAAGAGATGGTTTTCTCAAAGCTCTCTCTCAAATCACATACTCTATTCTTTTGTAGCTGTCTTAAAAGAACAAATAAGTATATATTTATTTTAAATGTATTTCGGTTAAGAAATTCTCACTCATTCCAATGCATTGCATAGGTAAGGTGCTACATAATGCATAACAGAATGCACATGGGAACACAGAGATCTTTATCTCTTGAAGCGGACAATAACTGATTTAACTTTTGTTTTTATATGATGGCCTTTGTGAAATCAGTTGATCTGTTCTAACCTGCTCCCATAGGGTGTATTGTATCACACARTGATTTGCATCTCACCTGTTGTTGCATCTCAACCAAAAGTTTTCTTTTTACATGGATTTGGAGATTACTTTTTCACATGGATTTGGAGATTACTTTTTCCTACAGAGGACACAACATTGCTCCCTTTAGAGACATTCTGAAAAATACAGAGGATGACTCAAGTTCAAATAGATGCATATGTGAATTGATTAAAAATGAGTACGTATCTCAACTGAATGGAACTCTAGATGTCGGTGATTTTATCAGCTCTATTCATGAGCAGCTGCTACTTCTACAGAAAACTAATTAAAAGTTTACTGGATCTGTTTCAGTTACATAAAATAAATCCCATCATAACCAGAGCAGAAAAAAGTTGCCTCGAGAAATACTTTAAGAAACTTTGCACATATAGGTCACCACCTTATTATATGGAAAAGCAAAGTACTGTGGCACTGAATCAACATTTTTGATATAAAATTTATTTTCCAGTAGTTTATAATTTGGCCATGAAAAAATCCTTCAGGCAGAATTTTTTACTGTGAATACATAGTTCAAACTCAGGGGCTCTGTGAAACTCCAAAATGTAGTTCAAACATTAAGCGCAAGTCCAGGAGAAATTCCAGAAATAATGTAATTCTCAATTGAAATTACAAAACAAAATCAATCACGGCAACTGAAACTACAAAACAAARCACATCACGGCAGGCTGAAGCTGGCAATGTGTCATTTTTCCAGATTCATTTCCAGGTTATCTGCAATTTTCCATGCACAATTTAATCAAACAGTTCTAGATTTAGTGTCTATGTGCCAGACACATCATATGATTTTCACAACCATACATTCAAAAATGCAAAACTTAATAAAAGCTGCAAACATTTCAGTGCCTCTGAAACACATATACTAGTATCACAACCAAATCCTCTCTGAATTTAAAGAAACCTTCAATGGCATAAAGGCTTTCATGATCCCAGATCTGCCACTGAATAACAGATGTTAGCAAAATAGAGCAGAGCAGTATGCCATGGATTTCTTACTGCTTCTCCTGAAAAAACATGACATTTCGCAGTCTAAAAGGACACCGGGCCAAACAGATAATTGGTTCTGCCCTTTATGGCTTCCCAATGGGTTTCTTTTCATTAGTCTCGGCAACCATTTTGTGGGATAGCTACTTTCATACATTTCCCAACTTTTAATTGGGTTATAAAACATGAGGAGCACATTTCCATCTTAGTTGAGGCTCATCCCAGAATACTCAATTAGCTTCACTGGGCATTCAGGATTCATATTGCTGAAACTGAGAAACCTTTCTTTAAACCTGCAAACAGGCTTCAGCGCACACTGGCTAAAGCGGAGCTGCGTTCTGCCACGTTCCATCTTGTTTATAGCTCACCACGTCAACACGCTGCCAGACAACATGTTCATCTACCTCCAGCATCCATGGCCTACAGGCAACTTTATCAAGTGCTGAGAGATGCCTAGCTCTTCACTGAAGTCACTTAACAGAGTGCACGTATCTCACTGCCTGCCCATAAGTGTGAGAACCCTCATGGTTCCCCCGGCTGATGCAGGCACAGCTCAGTGGTAGGCTTAGACCTACGCAAGAGTGGTTGAGAAGCAGGGAGACCTTCCCGCTCCCTGGCGSTTGCTTTTCCAAATTTCAATAGCCTACCCATCTTCTAGTGCTTCTCAAAGATAGCACGTGATTGTTGTGTGATTATAATGTACCAATGCATAAACATTAGCTTGAAGAGCAGACTGAAGTAGTTCATACTGGTATCAATCTCCAGCAGACACATTTTCTGCTGCTCTGTTTTGATCAGCTGGAGCAATGGTGGCACCCTGTGGCTCGAAAGCTAAGCCTGAAAGCTTTCAGTGCTTTCTGCCTGCTGCAAAGCCCTGCCAGTGCAGACCTCTCTATTTCTGTGTCACTGAAAATGATACTATGAGCTGCCAGATGTAACAGACAAAAGAAATACTGAGTTCAATTACATACCGGTATGCCAGATACCCTAAGAAGTTCTCTTCAGTGCTATTTTCAAAGATTGTTACAAAAGGCAACYTCATCCAGTAAATCCTGCAGTACCAAGGACTCAGGCTTTCTCAGATAAATTCATTAAAAAAAAAAAAAAAAATGTAATGACAAACAGTCAGTCAGTCTTTTTAAGATTTTTGAGACAACGTTCTCCTGTACAGCACCTGGCACTACAGGATTCTGCTATACAACAGYGTTTCCTAGATGCTGCCAAAATACCAGTAGTGATTAATTCTGTCAAATAGCCTGTTCATCTTCAACTGCTACACTATAATAGCCTTGCGCTTAATAGTAATTTCCAATTATACAGGTATTATCCAAGAGGAACTTTCTTCAATAGAAGTAAAAGTGATCTCATTTCAAAACTCTATCAATTTAAACATTTTTTTCTTCCTCCCTCTTTCAACTAGTCAAAGTGTAGTTGCTACTTTATGAACGGAAAGACACAAATCTTAATAAAATCAGCTTATCATCTTCTGATCATTAGTCCTCAAGTTGTTAGAAAAGAACTACATGACARGAAATGAGAAGTGCAGAAATGTTGGGACATTAAAAATAAGCAAATACCTATCAACACTAAACATTAAATCACCACCTGCAAAACCGACTGCAAATGCTCTCAAGCAGATACATGGGAGACTCTGCCTAACGTGGTGCCTTGACCACTGACCAGCAACAGTTCCCTCTCTGGATTAATTAATAAGTGAATATTTGCACAGATCCAGCAAGGGCTGAMAAAGCATCACTAACCGCCAGGTGGTCTATGACGGAGGAGGGACTATTCCAAAGGGCGAGTGGTGGAACCCTTAGGCTCTTCTGGCAAATCCTTAACATKGTGACAGTTTCACCCTCATCTGTGAAAACTCTATTACCTACCTAAGAAACCATTTTACCAAAAGGTTATTCTCTGCTATTTAACATCTCAGCAATGGAGAAACCTCTGCAACAAAAACAGTAGTGTAGAAAAATGTGTCAAATCACCAGCTGTATTTTTAAAACAAATTTCTCATAGTTCTTTCTCTCTTTGAAACACTGGGACTCTATTTGCAATTCTAAAAGGTAATCATTTATTCTTTGCAAAGACAGTGGCTGACAAAATCAAGTGAAGAAAAACACTGTTACCGATAATCATGAGAACTGAAATAATTCCTAAATAGCAAGCTAGTAGGGTACTTTTGAGGGGTATTATCATGTGTGAGAGAGCACACATATGTATTTTAACTGCCTTATGCAGCATGAGAATCAGTTTACTTTGTAAGTGACCCTGGAGTTTTCACCCTAACATTTATTAGCAATTACTCTAGGACACTGGCAATTACTTGATGATCTCTTGCTGATGTCTCACGATAAYGGACATTTAGAGCAAGCATAGAATATTGTGACATGTTTTGTGGCCTGCAATTCAGTTTCTTTCTCTTTCACAAAAGAAAAAAGTTGCTTCTTCCTTCAGAAAAACTTTATGGATCAAAAAATCATAAAAAATTACATCAACCTTTTGTGTATTTCTCAAAATAAAATTACTAATCCAATACAGAAAAAAAATCCCAGTATTTCAAACAATAAGTAAAGCATATAAAAACAATAAAAATACTTAATGAGTTTATGACTTCATTATTTGTGTTCCAACTGACAATAATTGAGAGCAGTAACTATTCTAACAAACATATTCACACATTAATCACACACACAAAACCAGCTTTGGCCAAATCTGTCACTGAAAACAGATATGTATGAACTGACAGATTTTTTTCCTGTAACAATGAATATAAAAAAAAAGATTTATAAAGGTCAGCTCTAATGCAATTTCCTTAGAAAGTAGCATTTGGAAGTGTCAAACCTGGAGATGTCATTTATTTCACTTACCCCTCACAGCCTCAAGTGTTAGTCTTCAAGCACTTGGAACTTTTCCAGAGTATATTTCCATAAGAGAAGAAAAAAATAAAAATAAAAAAGCAATGTCTATTGGGATATAAGAGTGTTTGCCATCTACATGGTGAAGGCTTTTTGTCTGTATTTGCAGTTTCACATGATCAATAACAAACAGAAGAAGCTTTTTGTTACTTTTAGAAAATGACTTTTTGCTAGCATTATTCAGGTAGTTTGCTAAAAGACAAGAACCTTGAGGATTAATCTAACGTATTGGACRACCTAGCCCTCTTTTTCAAGAAAGAGAAAAGAACCGAACAAAAATGGTATTGATGGCTGCTGACATTGACAGCCAAGGAAGCGAAGGGCACATCTACATCAAGAGAATCGCCCTCTAGCCCCAGCAGATAAGCTAYAGGCTGTGCTCATGTTCCTTTCCTGGACGCTATCTGGAATGCCTTGAAACGGCCATCCACCACTCCCAGGTCAACTGTCCTTGCAAGAAACTCTGGGTTAATTTGTATCATAAACKAAGGGAAATAAAAAAAGAGGATGAACTCAATTTACATATTAAAAATTGAATAATTTCACATATCAAAATTAAATAATTTTTAACAAATTGAGTGTTTGTGTAAGATTTTTTTTTTAACCAAACAAAATTTGGTTAAACTAAATTAAATCTGGTTTAAAAAAAAAAAACAATGGTTTGAAAAGAATCTATCTTTTTTTTTTCTCTTTTTAAAGTGCAAGGACCAAAATAGATAAATAATGCCATGTTTTGTTATGCACTAAGATTATTTGATAAATACTAACTTAATCTAGCCAGGCATTACACTTTGAGTCATTCCAATCAAATACCTTCAGMAGCTAGTAAAAATGAGAATTGAAATGTAAACCGGAAAAACAACCCATTTTATGAGATAATATTTCTAACTGCACACATGGCTGTATGTGCTTCTAAATGAGGAGGATCTAATTTCCACAGAAGATCTTAGGGCTCTAAAGCACTGACACAGCAAAATGAGAAACCTAAAACAGTTTAGTTAAAAACCAACCAACCACACACAGATAATTCCAAGTCAATTTGACCCACCAGAACTAACACAGTAGCCTCTACACTGGTAATCACGGTCTTAACAGCACTTCCATGTTATCAGAATTGACTCGCTCTGGTTTTGAGAGTATCTTATTTTCCAGCCGACACTCAGCCATTTTCTCGGTTATTTATGCTCCACCTACGTACGAAAGCTCCCAGAGCTATCGCTGCGCTCGGGCGCCGTGACTTCAGTTTCTGTAATGAATGGATTTCCCCCTGCCAAACAACTGCAAGAGAGCTGGTGGTGAAACCATAGGTTTTCATAAAGCTTCACAGAAGTTGGTCTATTTATTTTGTCTCTTTTCCTCACTTTACAATTCCTGGGTCTTTGAAAAGCTCTCACTTGAAAACCAGAGGTAATATTAAATCTAAAATTCTTCCAGGAATTCAGACAAAATTTGAGCTAAATGTCTACCTCTTATGCACAACAGTGTAGTACTTCACTGTTTCCAAGATTTTAAGAATTTTTTATTTAACATTAAGTAAAGAATGTTACCTACGTAAAAAAACAAATGAGGGTCAGAGTAAATAGTAATTTGCTCAAAGGTAAGTGGGARGAAGTGAAAACCGAAAAACATAATGATTATTAATTAAGATCCAAAAGAGAAGATTGCCTTTCCATGATCATCCAGAAAAAAATGGAATATTTCTAAAACAGATCATTTGGGGAAAATTTCCTGCTCATTTCTTTTGTGGATAAACACACAGATTTCTGAGCATTTATCCAAATCAAGTTGAAATCTTGGATGCTCATTCTTTATTACCGAGTACCATATGCCTTATTTTATTTTTGGAATCATCTTTGGCAATAACACACTCTGTACAAAAGCTCTGAGGCAAAGAATCAAATGTTAAGGTTCAGAGCAAGTGATTTTAGAGAGAAATATACTAGTAAAATTCTCAATAGAATACATGTTCCGGTATAGCTTTTACTTTAGTTTCCTATTGAGGATGTTATTTTCGACCTCTAGGATACAACAAATTCTTAGCAGTTGAAAGAATAAAAGAAAAAAATGCTATGACTCATAAGAGCAGGTGGAAGTGACGAGATTTGGTCTCACTGCATGTTGGATAAATCCAGTTTTGCCATTTCCTACTGTCTAGCAGTTCTTCTGCCAGGGCAGTTGGCATATGCATTTTCCTAATTTTTTGTCTGTTGAATTTCTTTTTAAATATGTATTTCATATTTTTGTCAGGTTCACATTTAAAAGGCACGTTTCTCTTCTTATGCAGTTCCATTTTAGCACACTGTCTTGCAGCACCATAAAGTCACCCAGCCTTGGATCCAGCAGCTCTTTCTCCTCAGCCTCTAAATACACCAAAGCAGCTTCTCCCTGAAGCTTTTTCAGCTCTCTCCTCAGACGAYCGCAAAGCGCTTTTTCTACTACATTAGATTTTCTAGTATCACGAGGACTTAAGTGTTGGTGACTTTAAGAAATGTTAGTTCATAGGAACTAAGGGGATAACCTAGCTCACACATTTATCCTATAGGCTCTTTTCCCTCATTTATATAATGGAATAATAATCCAATCTGGGTAGAATGCTCCCACAGAGTGCGAGTTCCTCTCTGCACTGCCACCTGTGCACAGTGCAGGAGGCTTTGTCCAAGCTGAGTGCTTAAGCAAAATGACTTTATTGCTTACATAAACTGCTTCCACTCTTGCAAACCCACCAGGAGCTTTCCCATATCATTAAACTCCCTGAAGTCTATGGGAAAAAATCAGTGCCTGTCCCAAGGCCTTCCTGCAATATTCCCTGGAGCACAGAATTGAGATGCCATGGATTGTTGGGGAATCAAAAGTAATAAAATTATGTCAACAGCAAAAAATAGACAAAGTTTTAGCTTCAGCACCATACTGATAAACTACTGTCAAGATTCAATAATACCTCTCATGGCACTGTACTGAACAGGGTAGACAGGCTGCTTCAAAAAARGACCTCTCAGACTCTACTTCCTTCTTTCAGTGCATCATGTAAAAAGAGTCCTTCAGTTCACACGCGCTAAATTAAGATATACAGCTGCATTGCATGGGGAATAGCAATTGAATTTGAAGAATTATTGGTATAGGTTTCTGCAATTGAATCCTCCAAAYTGAGCTGACGCTTCCACACATCTTCCTTTCCTATAGACAAATGTAAGTTGCAAATGTAACTCTAAAGAGGTGGCAATATTTGGGCTAATTTGCAGTTACAATCTCTTTGGTAAAATACTCCACTGTCTTTACTGTGAGTTTAGAATTTTCTGTGAACATTTTCAAAGATAACTTATTATTTTTCATATCATAGAATGACTGTTAAAAAAAATATGGAAATATCATCATCTGAACTTTATGCTATGATTATAGACTTCAGGTTCTTTTATTCCATACTTACTACTGCGTTTTATATTTTACGTGACATTATAATAGTATTATAGTAATTGTTTAATGGAGTCAGTGTTTAATCAAGTGCTAAACATGCAGTAATGTTAAAAAGGAACTTACCATCCAAATTCAAGCGAGTATTTATGTATCTTTTATTCATGAAATATCTTTCAAATCCCATTTATGAGTGTAGCTGTAACTGAATATTAAGGTTCCTTGTCAGTGAAATAAAGATAATGTTGTGGCCTATCATCTTGCCTCATTTCCCATTTTCTCTCCCTAAAACAGCTTGAAATGCCTTTCATTGGAGCTACTGCAGTAAAAACCTTGGCACTTCAGTAATGAATRTTCTTGCAAAGACAAGAATGTAGCACCACGGTAGCATGTGGGCTACAACTATACCACAATGCTATCAATCAAGGCAAAGCATAGAAATATTCTTGGATGCCAAGGAATTTGTACCAGATGCAAGAAAGTAGAAACTGCCACGTAAATGGGTGAGGAAAATGGAACACAGACAGGCTATTCTTCCTGAAAACTCTAAAATCTATTAGCATGTAAGCAGATTTACACCAAAATATGATAGAGCTACTTGATGACCATCCTTAATACTACAGTTGACAGAAACAGCAGTGGAGAAATATAGAAACTGCAGCTATTATATAGCTCAGCTAAGAAGTTGCTGCAGCTTAACAATTTGCCTGAGCTGATTCACCAGATCCATCAATTCCAAGCATCCACCATCCTACATTACCCCTTGCCATGAAACACACATAATCAGCAACGTTGTGAGAACAAACCAAGAGGCTGCAGAGTCTCTAGCTTTTTCTCATCTCTCCAAACAAAACAGGAAGAGGCAATTCCTAACAGYTTAGCATCCAGTTCAGGAAAGCACTGCAGAACCTCTCCAAAGTTAAGCATAAGCTCAAGGCCATGGAGCTCAGAAAAAGAAGTGGGAGGAGGCTGCAAGAGCAGAGCAAAAGCAGCAGAGTAAGGAAGTGCCCAAGCACTGTCTGCAGCCTAGCAGGCTCCAAAGTGAGGAGTACTTTAAAGCTGATTGAAATTATGTTCTTGATACAAACATTTTTCTAGACTGTATTCTCCAGCACACAGACAATTTGGGGACAACAAAGAATATTTAGTAATTATTATGGAAACAGAGAACTCAAGGAAAACACAGGGTTGGACTGGAAAAAGACTACTGCCAAAATGATGCTATGACAACAGCATACTCTTTTTGGCAAAGCTCAGATTAGCTGTGCCCAAGAACATGCTGGGTCTTGGCTAGGGAGCAGCAGTAGGGAATTACAATCAAGAAATATCACAGAAATGCAACTGGTCTGGGGCTTGTCACAGTTACCAGAAACAAGATGCACTTTCAGTAATTCCTGGCACCTCTGACCCAGCAAGGAAGGTGAAAGGAACCTGCCTTTCACCAGCCATGAGCCCAGCCTGCGGGCTCAGCGTGGCCATGCTGCAACACGACTGCTCTCCTGCCTCACTGCTGCTTCACAGCTTCCCTAACCAGCCAAGGGAAAACCCAGTTTTGTATGTCTCACATTTGCTAATGGGATTATTTTAAAAACTTTTTGTTGATGATGTTATTGTGTTTGTTTCCTTTAAACTCCTTTTCTTTTCCAATTTGGGAAGCTGTTGCTCATGAGCATGTTGCTCATGACAGAGGTAAAAGATAACCCTCTGCAACTGCTCCAGCTTCTGTGCTGCTTGTTTAGCTGACTGAAGGATAAACATAAAATAGTATATTAACACACATTGATTTTTCTTAAAATGAGTGCAAATTCAATCTCATGAAAACACTATACCAGATGATAATATCTGCATCAGAAAGTTTACCATAAGGGATATAAACAAAATTTCTGAAGATAAATTTGTATCACACTCACATAACCAGTAAAAGAAACAGCAATTTAGCCACAACAATCATATTCAAGTAATTTTAAGAGCATGATGCAGCCTTTTGAAAACAAGGAAATGAGAACTCACTGCTGAAATAATCAATTTTCAAAGAATATTTCTGCAAGGAGGAAATTTCCGCAAAGCAAGTTGGAAAATGAGAAGAGGATATTTTTATCAGGTGTACTGAGGTACTTCAATCAAAACACATTGAAAGAATTTTCAAAATCCAGTCATTTTTTCAAATGGGAATATCAGTTTCTGCTCTCCAAACTTTAGGCAAAACATGGCTATGGTGTATTTGCCCTCTACAGTAAAATCATTCAAAAGCACCTAGTTCCATTCAGCAACTGAGAGATTATATATRTGTATGTGGAATATTGCTATATAAATTGTTTTTAATGTAACTGTACGTATATGTATTTATACATAGAATCTMTAACATTCACTTTCATGAGCTCCCATATCACCTATTTACTCCATTAGAGGAGACATGATCTCTCAAGCAAACAGTTAATTACTTAATAGTTAATTAAATACTCACTGAATTGAATAAATATGCAATTAAGGGACCACAAAATGCACATTATAGATTTGATGGCTCTAATGACCCTCATGGAGTTTGGAATACTCTGCCATCAGYGCATCCCAGGAGAGCCCTGTCAGTGCTGTGCACTTTTTGAACTGCCACGTTTGTTCCAAAAGATGCTGCTGCTTTTGCCTCTTCATCCTTGAACTTTTTGCTCATATTTGTTCATATCCACAAATGAAGTGCAGGGTCACCGCTGCCATCATTCTGTAGCTAAAGATGAAGCTTAGTATTGCCTCAGAGGGCAAATCTATATTACAGTAGAACAGTGTGTACATAGTTTATGCAAAGATATTTTGTAATCCTCCCAAGATAATATAATGCCTTTAGTTTTGAACATTCGCTGTACATGCCAGTATGTTGAGAGCTTCAGATTCTGCTGAAGTAACTACAAGTTTGTGAGATTTACCTGAACTAGAACAGCTGAAATATTCCTGCAGGACTCTTAGCAACTTAAATACATTTTAAAAATAAAAATATTCTGTTCCTGCATCATGGGCCTCAAACCCTAACAGAGGAGATGGACAAAACAAGTGAGAGGCTATCACTATTTTTATGCATCTGTCTCACAATGACAACTTCACAGAAAAGCAGCAGCGGCCCATACCTGAATGGCTACAAACACTTGAGAAAAAGAAAGTTGATTCAAAGAGGAATGTTGGGAAAGCACAGCCACTCCCTCAACTGATAAATATACCGCACATTTCACCCTCTCCTCTCTTACTTGATGAGGCTGAAATCTCAACTCTCCATGCTCTGCACACTCCCTCAGCTGATCAGCTGCATGGGTTGCATTCTTCTCCAAGTAGCAGAGATGCTGACTGGCACAGTGCTGAAAACTGTCTTCAATGGACAGCTGGCAGCACTGACTGAAGAGTACAGAATGACTCACAAYGGATTTTTCTCTAATGTAATCAAAGTCACTCTATTTTCCCTTTTTTTAAACAAGAGAAAAATCAATAATGCTTGATTACCATTCCTAAGCATTGTGCTATTTCTAAAACCTACTCATCTGACCTTGAAGTAACGCAGAGTTAAGAATATCAAATTTGTCAATAAAAAGGCAAAGTTTTATGGGTATATTTTATAGTAAATATCARTAAATGGATATTCCATCTCAATATGTTGCTGACAGAAATGATACCTGTTTGTGTGTACAGACATTAATTAGTTACTAAAGATGGACAAGGCAATATATGAACCAATAAGAAACCAATCACAATAAGCCTTTGTGATCTAAGTGACCCTTTTTACCTTTTGGAAATATCTAAATTGACAAGTTCTGGAGGTAGGACTGAGCAAAAGAAAAAAAGTGAACTTTCAAAATTTTGCAAATATATACACATTGCTTTCAAATCCAAGTGAAGTACATGATAGCCCCATAAGATGTCCTACTAGTGGGGCTAAGAGAAGAAAATAGTGTAAAGTTCTCCAGAATCAGTTTGCTGACATCTCTCCACTATTCTGTAGTTTGTTCTTGCAAAGGCAAAAAAAAAAATTAAAAATACAAAAACAAAAAACCAAGGATTAGATCCATAAGCACAGAGCAGGAGAGGGTGGATTATTCCAGTCACCAGAGAGCCTTTTGCAAAGAATGGCAGAAATATAAATTTAAGCATATGGTAAGATTGCTCACCTAAGGAGGTGGTGTCTCCCATGAGTGATAAAGTTGAATTTAATCCAAAATGATTTTTTAGTATTCCACTGCTCTCCTTTCTGACTTGATTCCATAATGATGTTCCTGTGGCATTACCATACATAATGTATAAATGATCTCTACTCAGCATTACATTTATTGCCATATGAAGTATTTAAGAAATTCATCATATGCTATCTCATATTGGGACAAATTTTAAAATGCAGGTCCCCTGACTAGAATAAATTCTGTTGTGCATACAAATGGAAGCTTGGAAAAAGCTGCTAACCTTTTTTTTTTTTTTTTTGATTTCAGAAATATTTCTTCAGATAATTTTCTTCAGAATATTTCTTCAGAATATTTTTTCAGATATCAGAAATATTTCCTTTCAATTTTTTTTGCTAGCCTAAACCAGCCAAAGGTTTCAGTATCCTCTTGTTAGACGGGATGAATGAAGGATGGAAAGCTGATCATAAGATCGACAGAAACTGGAACTTTAGCACCCTGGCTGGCATTCCGGAGAAGTGCTGTACATTATTCTCCTTCCCTTCTCAACAAAGGAGCCTCAGGAAGAAATGCTTTTTTCTCTGACAAATTCCTGAGTAAAAATGCCTACTCTTTCCTTAGCAGCTTGCCCACATACAGGCTATTATGCAAGGCTGTGTGTCCAAAGGGAAAAAAAAAACAACTCACCTTTATAAAATACATTAAACTTGATATAACGGAAAATACATTCTTATTGAAACATTTGTAACAATACCCTCAAAATTCTGAAAAATAGATGTGACAATAATACATATGTGTATATTTACACATACATGTAAGTATAAGAAAATGGAAAGATTACATGTCAAAAGAAGTTTTATATGAATGCTCATATACTTTAATAAGTATAAGTATATTAATAAGATAATTACTTTAAGAAATAGCAATGAGTTAGTRCAGGAGAAGGAAGTCAGCAACTTGAAGAGCTCAACACCAGCAAGATGAGAACAGCAGGTTTTAAAGAAGCAACTGAAGATGCCTCATGGCCAAGCAGCGCTCTGTCACCTTCTGTTACCTTCTGCTCTGATAAGTTGTACTGTGCAAAGCAAAGGTAGTTGAAGCAGAGTCACCATTTTTCATAACAATGGGGAAAAGAATTTTAGAAATGGAAATTTTTAGGAATCAATATCTTCTTTCTCTACAGTCAGAGTGCTGAACGTCTCTCTTAGCCTTTTCTTTGAGGGTAATAATGGAAAATCCCATTGACTTTTCTGCACCACTTTCTTGGGGACATTCAGGCAAGACAATCCCCTCTGATTGCACAGACCCRGAGACAAGGTTCCCCAAGGCTCCTTGTCATCTTCCTGTCCCTTACAAAGGCCTGCAACAGCCCTCCATACTGTCTTCCTCTTTGTTAGGAGAAGTTTCTTCACATACTAGAAAACCCTGTTTCCCTCCTGCTACTGATTGCAATACTTGTTTCTAAAGCAATAAACTCAAAAAGAAGTTCTTTATAAGTAAAATTAGCATCTGAATTACTTTTTGAATTTGTAATGCAACAATTAAAGATTGTCATATATAATACATTTTTCAAAGAGAACAGTGAGGACAGTAAAATAGTATTTGCACGTTGTCATTATTTTTATAATAACCCAAACCCACAATCAAAATCCAAAGGAGGAGAGATGTATTTATTTATGCAACTTGTTGTAATCATTTTGTGTTTGGTTTAATATGAAAATGTAGTAGGAGTTCATCCCCAGGGTGTAGGGGCAATTAGAGAATGGACTAGGAAAGCAATGAAAGTTTGGTGAAGGAAAAAATCTATCTAAAATTACACCTATGTAAGTCAGAAGAACAGAACAAAACAAATAAGAAAAACACACACATCAGATGGGGATTGCTCTATGGAATGCACCTTTGGAAGTCAGGCCATTTAGCTGCAACTCCAAGACACGTCATTTGGAAATCGAATTGGAATACAACAGTCTGGACTCGCATAAATTATACTGTAATAAAAGTTATTCCACAAGGTAACAAATGCATCGCTCTCGTGTAGAAATAGAAATTCATCTAGAAATCTCTTAGCAGAAAGATTTACTTTCTAGCAGTTTTATTACAGAACAGATTAACAAGTTTTTACTGGGAAGAGAAATAACCTTGAAATGTTTCTCCAAGGAAGCATAATGACACAACAGCTACCATGCCCTATCAAACCCCRGGTGCCTGAAAAATCAGGTTGTTGGGTGCTGAGCAGGTCAAGCATAGCAGCACTGCACACTGAGGGGAGGCAGTGCCAGTGCACAGTTCCCACCTGCCGACAGGCACTTACTGCTTAGCTGTCCCCAAGGGCGGAGGTGCTTGCAAAATAAGGTGTTACTGAAAGCTGGCAAGGACGACAGCACATCACCTATCACTGTGTTCTTTTCATTACTAAAGACTAAACTGAAAATCATATCCCATGGCAGCAAAATTTTGAGACRACTGTGATTAAGACTGTAGAGTGGTATTAAATGCACAGGTATGCTTTGGGGTGCTTTACTTCAAAGACACCATTTTATTTTAAGCACTAGGGAGCACATGGGATTACCAATTATTACTGCTTGAAACACTCTGTCCTTCTGCATTAGACAGCACTGAAAGGAGAGTTCTGCTTGCACATAGCTCTCAGTGCATTTTTTACAAGTTAGCAATCCTTACTGGCCTCAAGATTTTTAGTTCCCTGCCTCAAGAGGTGTTACGTATCAGAAAAGTGTAACAGCTCACGACAGAACCATTCAGTGTTGCTTGTAGTCTCTCTTCCTATAATGATTTGGCTTATGGTATTTCCCTGACCTTATCACTTCCTGTTTGTAGCAGTTCAGTACCTCCAAAAAGAAATTACATTTTCCACCTCATATGTTTGCACTGGTCACAGAAGTATAAGTGGCAAAGGGAAAAAATTATAGATACCAAAGGTCACGTGGGACATCGAGCCCAGCAAAATGTCAGGATCAGTTAGCACTAGCCCACGATCCAAGACCTGCCAGCAGCTCTGTCCAGCACTTCTGTCTTCAGAGCTCAGTTTCTTCTGTTTTTGTAATAACAAAGTTTACTACATTTTCCCCAATCAAGTATAATTGTGAACAATGCCTCTATTTCTGGAGTTATTTACATGAATGTTAAATACAAATAAATTGCAAAAACATTATCTGATTACCCAGGTTATTTCACTACAAAATAGGGAAAAAGTTGTTAACATCAAAGAGGAGACCAATATAAAGGAGTATTTTGAGCAGCTAACTCTTCCTATAACTCAATCGCAGGAGTTGAGAATATCATAGAAATGGTTATTTTTATCTGAAATAGGTTAGTTCTTGTTTTTTTCTCCATTTTCTTTCCACTAGTTACAGATTCATTTGGGGTCATTTGCTGTGCTCTTGGCAATTTATGTCAGAAAAAAATGTGCTGCATTTGAAATTGAATGCCTCATGTATTTTGTGAGTTATCATCATGAGCTGCACTGCTTTGACCTTTCCAGCATTCTGTAATTTCATTTGCTGCCATTAGTATTTAGGTTCTTCTCTTCTGTCTCAGGCTTAGTATACTGCAGGTAACAGACAAGAATGGCCAACCAATAACAGCAAAAGAAATGAAATTTCAAAGTTTCAAATTTCAATGAAAAAATATTGCTTCACACTAAGAGTGAAGAGATTCCTGTGTTGAAATTGTGATGCCTTAACACTTTGAACATTTGTGATGACCACAGCGATTGGTACTAGGCAAATCTACCATATGGCAAAACTTGCAAAGAGAACATGATGTGGAACAGGACTAACCCACTCTAGCTACAATCCTAAAATGCTGTCATCATCCATTCTAAGACACAAAAAAATATACATTAATGGTTTGCATCTTAAGTTGATCTTTAGTTTCTTTATATACCTTTAATGATTCTTTAGTTTGCTGATTCCTTATTAAAAAGTTTGTATTCGGTATTCTTCAATATAGCTTTCCCTTCAGTTTCCAATTAATGAATATTTTACTTTTTCATCATTATTCACACTATTAACTATACTGGTAATTTTCCCCATTCTCTATAAAGAGGGAAGTTCAAAAGACACAAGGTGAAGAGCTTGGAGGGGTATGAAAAGAATAAAGAATAGAATTCACTAAAAATATACTTGCTTAGCAAAAAACCTTAATGGCATTATGAGTAAGTAAAAAAAAAAAATAAAACAATAAGCCATGAAACAAGAAAGTAGAAATAATCACAACTGCAAGCAGTAGAATCCTAATTCTATCAGTAGCTGACAAAAAACCTACCAAACTGTAGTGGGGCTTAGGTTTCTAGAATTAGACCTCTCCTTCAACTAACCAACACAGAACGCTGTATTTACTGCATGTGGTCTCGACACATACAAGGTCATTTACGTTCATTTTCCTATTGTTAATTTTCTCTTGAGACGGTAATGCCTTTTACACCAAAAAAACTGCTGAGAGTATTCTTCCCATGTTATTGTTGCTAAAAGGAAAACCAAGGCAACTATATAACGCACTATTTTTCCCTATAGATGCAACCCAGCAGGGAACAGTATGATCTTCTTTACCTGGAATTTTAGCATGCTTCTTTTCTGCCAAATTTTTGTAGCTCTCTGGAGACCAAAATAACCTTCCTTCTTCTCAAGAGTAGCTTAAGTGCTATTAAATGCAAAACTAAGACTACAGTAATATATATTGTTACAGTAGATGCTAGCCCATATATTATATACCTGCAGTGCTCTGAGCTGCTTATGTACCTCTGCTATCTACTTACACTGCTCAGGTTATCACATTTCTAATAATCAGATGCTACTTTGAAAGGACCAATCATAACAACCATGTCACCTCCAGAAGCAGCTGTGCAGGTAGTTCTGGTGCTTGCACTGAGACTAGTTAGACTGAAGCTGAACAGTCAAACCACTAAACTGGCTTTTAAAAACAAAGCAAACAAACAAAAAGTGATTCCTTCACAGGTGCTAAGTGCTTCACATGCAACTGATCTCAGCCACAGCTACAAGAACTCAACAGTTCTGGAAGTTGGATTCAGCTTCTTATTAAACGATGATTAATGGCATAACTTATTAAGCTGATCACACCAGGATTTTTTCTTCTCAAATTAAAATCAGAAGGAGTTAACAGACCACAGAAGCTTCCTAGAATACATTGATAACCGCTTTGTGAAGGCTATCATAAACTCAAAGTCCAGTTGTCCTCACTTTTATAGTTGCAAGTGACACAGAAGCAGGACACAGATATTAAGACCTGATGTACAGAACTAATGAGAGGTTGGTGAGTTACCTGTTTTGATTTGCAGAACAAGAACAAGAGGGTGTGCATGTGTCAGGAGGGGGACAGAAAGAAAGAAGACATCTCTAAGCTACTGAATGTCTTGAAAAAATCTCCCTCTCTGTCTCTCTCAAGATGTACCAGAATCTGTGGGCTACAAACCTCCATCAAGAACTACAATTGTCTTGACAGAGCCCTTGCACAGTTTTTCTTGGAAGCCATATGGACACAGCAAACAGGTTATTTCTGTGCAGCAAGGTCTTCAAAGCTTAAAAACAAATAAAAAATATAAACAACTAGCTTTTATAAACAACTAACCTTTTACAAATTCCTACAGTATCTGATGAAACAATTCGCAAAGAGCAACATCTCAAAAATTCTGGGCTAATTCTCAAACATGAGTGAAAAAGAAAGCACAGGCACTTGTATTTCACCAAGCTATGTGAAAAATAAACAGAAAAGCAGAACTATGTATTTTCAAAATATGCAAGCTCAAAGAAACAGTAGCACATCTTGTACTGCCACTGGCAAAAAAAATGAAATCAGTGAGAGTGACACATTCCTGAAGAGGGACTAGTAACTCAACAACAGAATAGCTGTACTGCATGACAGTGACTCTGGCTCCACAACATTACCGTCCCCATGCTGCATCAGAAGGCATGCACAGACCCAAAGGCTTCTGAGACACCTCTAGGACTCGCCCCTTGCTCTTCACATCACTAATTATATAACTGTTTAGCCATGTAATCTCTAGGGATATAATTGCCAAGATATCTGTGCAATACTATGGCAGTAGAAATAGAAAAATAAAAATGAGAAAAAGCTCCTTCCTACTATCCTACAAACCAGCACAGTTTGCTAAAGTCTGGGTGGAAATTACTAGAAGGTCCACAGCAATTGCAGAATGCGAGCTGCAGAAAAAAACAAGTCCAAATAAGCAAGAAAACAATTGAGAACTGGCAATTCACAGCAGGTGCCATCCAGCTATGGGGTATGGAGCCTGAAAAACCATGGACATATAAACGTGTTTTACTCAGTACAGCACTGAAGACCTATCAACATAGAAGAAAACAAAAATCATTCTCTAATGGAAACCAAAACAAACAACTTTGAAAGACAAAAATAACATGTTCAAATCACATCCTACATTTGTCAGAGAAAGTCCTTGCAATCTCTTTAGATCATTAGGCTTGTCTAAGGTGCATTCTTTTTATAAACATTTGTGTGTTAATACAGAAAGTTTTGTGCATTACAAAATACTAAGATTACAGGTGCAGTTAATGACAGTTTTCCACATCCATATCTCTCTTTTTGTCCTTTTGGAAGATCAGTTTAATATGATCCTTAATATGACCAAACTGCTATCCATTAGGGTTAAACAGCTCCTTGCAAGCTTGTGAATCACTCTAGCTTTACATCTGGTGTTCTGGTGATAGTGTGGCACTTATCAAATGCAATTCTTGTTTTGCTTTTAAAACTGAACTGGAAAATGAAACATTTATCCTGTATGATTGCACATCTTATATATTGGGAACTTGTTGTGTTGACTTGATCCAGTTAAACAAAACATGAATGCTAATTGAACTGCAGCATGGAGTGCATATCATGACCCTAACACCTTAATTATTCCATACCTTGCCCTTAGAGGAATTCCCAATGGAGAAAGAGTTGACAAAACATCCGTCAGAGCTAACAGCACAAAGCACTACAATGCCCGTTTCTATTAACTAAGCCAGCAGTGAGTGCCTAAAGCTCTAATCTGTCTTCTGCATGATAACAAAACAACCGAGTCATCTGCTCCAGTCATGTCATTTTATCTCTACTGCTCTGACAGCCCTACTCATCCTTCTCAGCTTTCCTCCCAGCTGTGCCAGAGCTGTCTCTGCAGTGAAGGAAATCCTGGCATCTATGAAGTCTTAGCAGTAGAATGGAGACAGCTGTTTGAGGCTAAACTTGATGAACAGCAGCACATGGACAATAAGGACATAAAAAACATATCCCACCAGCTGAGTGATATTCTTCAAGATATAGGAACTATTAATCCATTTCTATGCACAGACTAGTACAAAAACAAATAAAGGAAAGTCAGAAAATGGGTTTGCAAAGAGTTTTGGTACAGCTTTCTCAAAGGATGTATTTTGTATTCAGACTTTGCGCCTCCAGAAAGGCTCTCAGGGAGGTCCCTTATTTCCTATAAAGTCCCAGAGAATCAGTCTGCAAAAGGAGAGCACATCCTTCCCCCAAATCTCTGCCCTCGCTCCTCTGTGCGAAGGAACAAGATTGTATTATCTCATTAACCTGATGCTGAGTGAAAACCATTAAATGCATCACCCAAAGAAAGCACCCTTATTAAATAGCAGATCTGCAACATCACCCTAGTACCACCAACAACTGCCTTTTACACACACTGTACCTACACTTCCGTGAACTTACAATTTGCTGTACAATTTGCTATGGGCTGGATTCATGTCTGAAGCTTCTGATTCTGTCCCCTTCAGGGATATTACAGTGGTAATCAGCAACATGATCATTACAGTAGCAGAAATTGGTAAGCTGCTTCTCTTGTCTTTTCCATCTGTCCCCATTCTCCACATTTTTTTTTAATATTGTAATCCAAGATAGTCAGATGGCTAGAAATAGATCCTTGAAGCCTGCTATTTTTCAGAGGTAGATTTGTATGCTCTTCCTTGAGAAGCTTTTTGAGGGTTTTCCCACATAAAAACAAATGCACATGAGCCTTTTGACATATAATGAGCATTTCACTACTATCAATATTTTGAATCAATATACAGATACAGAAATTCAAAGAAAATGAAAAACTACTTTGAAAAATTCATTTGGCTGTCTCCATAGAAGCACTATGAAAATATTCATAAACTTTTTACATATCAGCTTCATATCTGTCACATCATTTTTGCCTTCTTTAATCACTTTATTTATCTATCCTTCTCCAAGTCCACCTCTCTTCCATTCCAATATTCTTTATTCTTATTCTATTCTCTTTTATTCCACTTTCATTTTGATCTTATTGCCAGAGGGCAAGTACTGATAGTGAGAGCACAGAGAAAGAATTCAGGTTTTGGAAAATAGCAGAATGAAGAAGTCTCCAGAATAATGACAGACTTCATTCATATTCTGGAAGATCAAGGACCTCAAGCACACACTCACTGTATTATTTTTAAGAAAACAGAAAATGAAATAGTTTCCAGCCTCAAATCATTTGTCACCTCTGAGATCATGCTGACTTTCAAGCAAAGAAAGTAACCATGCCAAACTAGTTTTTCCAGGTCAAAGGATGAGTTTCTTAGACAATAAAAAGAGAGGATCTCTGATCTGCAAATAGCGTTCCTTTTCAAAAATACACTTTAAATTAGTGTTAGTCAGTGATTAAAAAAAAAGAATACCATACAAATGAAGACATTAATAAAACCTTCACCTAAACTCAGTCTTTTATTTGTATCATATTCTAGGCACACAGTCATCATATAAAGTTATGGTACCTCAAAATTTGACTGCCCTGGCTGAATATGTGTGCAACTTAATAAAAAAATGTGAATAACACAGATATAAATGTGCTAGGATTCAGATCTATACACTTGACAAGAAAACTAAGAATGAAAGTGGCTTCTTCATCCTTGTATTTAGAAGGTGTCCTAAAGCGTTAAAAAAATTATTCCTGTTCTATGGTGGCCTGATATAGCCACATGCAGACATACTGGGGTCAAATAAGTTGTGTTGGACTGCAAATAAAAGGCGGGCATCTTTCCTCTTGCAGTTTTGAGGTGATGATCCAGCAAGGTTTGAAGTAAATCAAGTAACACAGAGAAGAAAATATTTTTTATTTGCTTCTTTCCGTTCCAAACTTTGTATTACTTACTTGAGTGGCAGAGTAGAATTGAAATTCAGAAGTATGGAAATGCTGAAACATTTGTGAATACTAAATAACTTCATTAATTAAAAACTAATAACTTCATTAATATTATTGGCTGTTCTTAGAACAGCAGGGCTAATGGAACTCTCACTAGGCTGTACATGTATGCTGTTCTACAGTGAAGAAACATTTTACTTTGTGCTCACTGAAAGGAAGCAGCTTTTTTGCTTTTTTTTTTTTTTTTTTTTTTTTAATTCATGAATTGGTACTTTGACATGAAAAGACATGAATTGGTATATTGCTATAGGGTATTTTTTCCTCACAGTATTTCTTGACTAACAAGGAGAAAAACCTCCTCAGATCAGTGTATTTCCATGAACTCATACTTGTGTTTAAATGGAATTTCTTTTTTATAGACATTATTTTGATAAAGCATACAAGAATACCGAATCTGATAGCAAGACAAGTATGCCTGTTCATTTTCAATAGCTCAAACTCACAAGGTCAAATAGATTCCTTAGAAAAGACCAGTTTTTCTCACTGTGCTGTCTGTTAAAATCTTAGCTTCCAATTTAGGTGAAGCACTTCAAGCCTGGAACTAATCTGTATATATTTTCAGACATCTAACTTCAGGTTTGTCTTTCTTTTCTACATATCAAAGACAAATGCTAGCGTATGAGTGCAAGTCTCTGTGGACTTCTCAGTTCCCACCTTCTTTAAGAAACTCATCTGCTCTCTAGAATTACAAGGAAAAGTGAATTTTGAAATGAAATAATGCACCTTGTCAGCGAACAAACTTTTCCTAGAAAAAGAACTGCTAAGGACTGGGTTGCCATAGCAAGTAATGAAAGCACGAAGTGCTTTTGTGGCCACTTGCACCTCCTGCACAGAACAGCTTCAAGGCACAGAAGTGAGATGCAACCTAATAGGGTTGTTGTACAGCACTACAAACTTCTTGCACGTCACTCCCACCTGATCTTCACTTTAGCTCATTACCCTGAGGAATCACTAAGATATTTCCTATGTCAAATTCGTTTCCATTACACTGCCTGAGTTTTTCTATCTGCAACTGACAACTGATATTTGCTATGTCCATATGCCATATTTTGTGTTGATTAAATTTATAACCTTCAGAAATATTCCTGTTTTTTATTTTTCTTTTTGATGATAAGCAATTAGGCTCCCATTTCCCTTAACATGAACTCTGAGCACTGGGTTGTATTTTTGAAATACCAACACAAAACAAAATAGACTCCTTCAAAGTAGTATAGATCATCACATTTTCATTGCAGACTTATTCTGACCCTCTTACGTCTAAAAGATAAACGAGGATGATAGCATTACAGCAGGATAGTGAAAGCAGCCACTGCAGTGGAGAATTTAGACCAACAGAATTAGGCATTTGATCTAATGTGACCAAGGAGAGTTACAGTTAAGACTGTTGCCAAACCTAAATTCTTCCTGAGAGATAATACCTACAAATGCCCAGCAAATGTGTATACAGTGATCCTACTGCAGCAGCAATTGCATGCAGGATAGAGAGAGAGCTCGAGAGCCACCACACTGCAAGAGTGCTGCAGGAATCCGCTAGAGAAGAAACAGTGACCTGGCTTGTACCATGGGACAGCACCATGGGGTCTCACTGTATTCTGCAGTTTAATTCAAGGTTTTATGAAATTTGTGGGCATGCAGTAAATTTTACCCCTTCTGATAACATAAGCCAGTGGCTGCAATCTTTCTGTAATGGCTTCCAAACAGCGAATACTCAACATAGCCTGATAATTCTTCATCTTCGTATACTTGATTTGTAATCTTATTGTTAAACGCAAAGCATTTTTTAATGTAATATCTTTCTAAGAGGTTATATGGTATTAAACTGCTTATGGTAGAAATTGTATGGGTTATTGCCGATGAAATTATAAAGGGTATGTGTATTTTGTGAAAGACCCTAATTTAAAGTGCAATGGCTCTACTGCAGCTCTGCCAGCATTGCAGTGTTATTGAAGGTACCACAGAACATTGCAATGGAGAACACCAGTCAAACTAAATAGACTATATATCATTCAGGTACTACTTCAGGAAGTTTATATCTCCACAATTACCCTGTGCAGTTGTTCCCTATTCCTCAGGCAGCCATTAAAAAAATCTCTACCTTCTACTATTTTCTTGCAAAAGTCTTATGAAGCCAAATATCCTTGGCCAGTCTGTATAATACCAAAATTTAAAAGATAGTATTGTATTTAAGAAGCATAAGACATGATTTTCTGGAACCTTTTTACTGCTTACCAATACCACTTCTGGCTTAGTTCTACCTGTCGAGATATCAGTGATCATAAGAAAACCAGAAGATTAGTGCCTAGCAGCATATTAGTACTGACAAAGAGTCTGCAAATATTTGACAACTACCCATGGTCTTTTATGGAACACTACACATGAATCTTTCCCTGACGGAATTTTTCTAAGAATTTGCCAGAACACCATTATTGTCATTGAATTACACTTAGCTAATTAAACTCAGTGGAGCTGATGAGCTAGAGGCTGACGAAAAGAATGAGCTAAGTCAGATAGTGCTCCTTCAAGAAGTATCTTTATGCTATAAACACCTCTGAAAAGTTGCTATATTAAATTTTGCTGTTGTATTCATTTAACTTTAGTTTAGGCACAGGGCATGCGATATGCAGTGCGGCAATGTTCAGAGGCATTAAATTAATTTATAGCACAAATTGATTTTGAGGATTGTCGTTTGTATTCATTTTCCTGTTTAGTAAATCTTTCACACCTCAAACTGTCTTGCTTGCTTCTGTGGGATCATTTAAGAAGGATTATTTCTCTTATAAAAATAAAATAGCAAAGATATGCATATAAATTAAGACACAAGGAAAACAAGTTATTTTAAAAAACAAGTTATCTTCATAGATTAGTTGGTAGTTTTTCAGTTCAACTGCTCCAGTTCCCAGCCCTCACAAAGTGCACATGTATTTATAAAACTACATTGTATGTTAATGTTTTAGAAGACTCATCCATGGCATCTTAGAATTACTTCACCTTCAAATATACAGATTAGTATGTCTATACTATAAGAAGGATTATCAGGTAGTTAATGTTGCATTATGAATGTAGTATGAGACACGGATTAACAAACGATCAGTCAATGTAAGCATAAAAGAGTTCCTACATTTTTTAAGAAAATAAATAAACAGGATTTCTTAAATAAATACATAAATACTGTAGAAAGGCTCCTGTATTTTGTAGATAAACACATTTTGTCTCATTTCTCAATTTACTTTCTCTTGAGATAATGAGTCTACATTATTTACCAGGAAGATTTTTTGTCATAATATTCTTTTGATTTTGATTGGCATTTACACAAGTAGAGTTACAAACATATTTAATAATTTAGCGGCTGAATACCATGACTGAACAGTATTTGTTAAATGGAAGAATAAAATGGAATCACGATTAAACATGTTTATACAAGTTGACTTCGCTTCAAAAGCATATGGTTATTCTAACAAGGAATTGATTTGGATGCACAAACATACCATTATCCAAATACTTTCTAAAGTAACTTAGCACAGAGAAGAATGCCATTTTCTACACCAGCAGAGCATGTAATAGTTTGTCATTACAGGCAAACTTTACTTTACACAGAAGTTTACTGCAGTTCCTTGTGAGCTTGCTTTATTCCAAGAAAAATTGACCCTATTTCTGTACAACACCCTACTGATAGATTGTCTGCTTGTTCCTATCTACTTTTGACCATTATCTTGGAACAATCAAGGTAACTTCTTCTTTAGGTAGGCTGGCCATACTTTTGAGAAGCCTTTACTCTAAAGTAGTGTAACACTCTAGAGTGTTTACTCTAAATGCAAAACTGCAGCCACCTGCTTAAAACAGACATCCTGAAATGTACATTCATATGCAGTTATTAACACAGAGTTATTTCAAACAGTATCATCAAAATTCACTTTTATCAGCCATTTAATATTTCTGGAAAGTATTAATTCAATTAATGCAGTAGAAAGAGAGTATTAAGCATGAATTATATCCCTGGCACAGTGGATATTTTGTATTATTAAATGACTATTGGTGATTACAAGGCTATTAAAATTGAACTCTATATAGATACTCTAATGCCTACCATCCCATTAACAAACACTTGCATCCAAGTCCTTGCAAAGACTCCTTTGGGAGCTAACAGTCTACACATTCCTATCATTCACCAGTATAAAACTCACTTCTAGACTTTAAAGTTCAGTTGGAAGCTTTAGAAACCAACTGTATTCATACTCACTATTCTGATAAAGAAGAGGGTATGCAATATTGCCTTTTAGAAGAGCAGGGTTATTTTAATGTTAATTTGAAACACTCTTTTTCTAGTTTATCCTATTCTTAAAAATGTGCAATAATAGAACTGAATAATGGATTAAAATATATAGCACCTGCAAAAACACATTTAAAAAATAACAATATAGACTTCAAGTCAATTTTTATGAACTCTCATATCTGATCAGAGTTATATTGCAATTTAGGAAGTCATAATTTGTATGAACAGCTAATCTTAACCTCTTTTCATACCTGTCATCCAAGAGCTATTTTTCCTCACTGCATTTGTTCAAAAACTACAGCTTCCTCCAGAATCTTGTTTTTCTCCTTTGACAGTGGGTTCTGTCTGTGTGTTCTTTGGGAATTGGTATAGGCTATGAGCACAAACACAGTCACTATAGCTCAGAGGGCAGGTGGCAGTACTTATGGCAACAGCACCTCCAATTCCTTTCAGCTGCCTCATCCACACCTGAAACTAGAATCTAAAAACTATCCACACCTAGAAACTATCTCTGAAACTAGATACATTTCAGGTGCAACCTAGAGATGAACCACTAATGGCTATTTTTGTTCTGTCTGGTGGGACAGTTCATACCCTGGTCCTTTTGCTAACTGTGCTTTCTGCATGTTAGCAGCCTGCTATGGCGTGTCACTCTGGCGCTTACCTATATGCTTTCCAGTGGCCTTATGCCAGTTACAGTTTACCCAGCGCCAGAAGAAGCTTCTCCTTTGGGAGCTGCAGAGCATAACTGAGCTGAGCACACACCGTGGGTCAGTAACTCGGGGGGCTGTGTGCTTCTGCAAGAGCCTTGGGTACTATGATCATGGAATATTTTAATACAGAATCTGTGATCCAAGAGTAGTCGATAAAGTACTTTTTAAAGAAAAGTATCAACTCAAACAGCAAGAAAAGGAAGTATTACACTGTCACAGCAATAAATATTATCAAAAAAAAAAAGAAAAAAAGAAAATATATCCTAAAACTTAGGGCATGTAGAACATACCTAGAGAATTTGAGTAGAAGGGGGGGAGAGGGGGGGAAGTAATTTCAAATTAATTAAAACAGGTTGTTTTAACAAGTTGCTCCATACAGGTTGAGGAATATTAAAACACATACTGCCATTTGGCCTATATAAGTAAAGAGTATTTTTTTGCACTGTTACATACTTAAAGAGTATTTTTACTTAATTAATGTCTGTCCCTCATTTTTACAGCTGAGCACAGTACTAAATACCTACACATGAGGACAAGGACTGGCTCCTATGTGATAATTTCCTGTTTTGATGTAGAGATTTATAAATTGTAAATTGCAAGCACCTATCACATGTATAAATTTTGTTCATTAATACATAGCTGAATATAACCCAAGGCAGTAATTTACTCGCCAGATAATTAATTTGTCATGCATAAAACGTCATTTACTCAACAGTTTCCTAAATGTTGCCAAGATTTTCAAGTTAGTTAAATATTTAATAATTACAAAAGTCAGTCAGGAACCAGAAGTTTTAAAAAGCAAGTTAGAGTAAGACTGTTTCTATCCAAACATCTCACTTTGTACCTTTTCCAACTAATACTGAAAATGCACTGATTTCTCATATTATTATGGCAAGAGTGAACATTAAAATGGATACAAACACATTACCAAGATACAAGCAATTAACTTATTTCTATACAAATACCAGTGCTACCTTACCTATAGAAAGCACAAATCAACCTCTCTCCATTGTTTCTGTATCTTCAAATCTGAAACCAGTTTTCTATGCTTGTTGTGGCCACCATTTTTCTGGGAAAAAATAAATTTAACATCTCTGTTAAAGTGCACCACACCTCTTCTCCAGCTTGCACAGGGATGCAGACCCGACTGCACCTGGCCCCACAGGTGCAGTTCATTGGGCAGCACTAATTACTACTGCATAGACCACCCCCACCCCACCACCACCACCCAGTGTGAAAGGGGGAGCCTTCCAGATGGTTCAGCTCCTTGCAGAGCATAAAGAAATCTTCCAGTAGATTACTGCAGCCTTTTGAAATGGAATATTTAGACATTTCAACAAAATATTTCATTTTCTTCGACAAAGTCCCCTAAGAGTAAAATTTCAGCAACAGACTAAAGGAAAAGCTTCAATTCAAAAGTCTTGCAGACAAAACAATTCTTAGCACTATTTGCTGGAGCTGATATGGGGATTTAAAACCTGGAGATAAGTCAATGCTGCAAAACAAAGTTTTATGAATATTCATTCAAATAGAGTTTGCAGGAAGGATCCACATTTTAGCTAGGTAGGAGAAACAAAATGAAGGTACTTTACCTATCTCTCTGCTTCTGTCTTTGAAGAAGACTGGAGGGTAAAGCTGTTCATTATCACTATATTTATAAGAAAAAAAAATCCAAGTGCGTCATGGTACTTGCTGAAGGTAGTAGCAATTATTTGTGTTGTGTGCTCACATCAAAGCCTGGAGCTAAAGTTTGTGTCAGACTGCACAGGATGCAAATAGTTATCAGTCTTACACAATTATTTTACTTGAGACAAAACTGTCAATGTAAACTTATTGATTAAAGCAAAACTGCAAGAAAAAAGCAGATATTTTCTTTTACTTTTTTTATAAGCAGCTTTTGTAAGTTATTGAGAAACAAGGTTATACAATACGTTTTATTGATTGGAAAATAACTACCTGAAATTAGAACTAAGGGGTATGATACTTCTTTTTTCTCTCTCCCTATTTCTGATCATATTTAATTGACTTCTGTTTTTTCATCTAAGAATTAACCTGATAGAAAATGTGACTTTTGAGCTTTCCCAATACATGTTAACTCTCCTCCTTTTTTTGGCCTTTGTGTTACTATTTTAGCTTCCTCGCCACATGAAATCAACTAAAGAATGCCTCCAGGTATTTAAATTTTATACTGGTACCATCAAAGCACATAAAGGCATTCTAGCAAATGTTCCTGAAGCTCATCTTTGGAAGGCCTAACCCTTTTTGACCTGTTGATGAATTCATTATTTGCCCACAAAGATACAAACCAAGTATGTGCAAGGCTGGATGTTGTGACCCAAAAGGGATCTTTGTCAAGGACAAAGCAGTACAGTACAGCATGTTAAGGCCAGCTGCATGCACACTAACAAAGACATTTACATTCTTAAACACTTTCTGCAAAGTTACTTGATGCCTGTGTACACATTAGCCAAAATCTGTAAAGACAGTAAATATTTATGCAAATACTATACAAACATATTTAACTGAAGAAGGAAGGCAGACTGAAACAATAAACAAAGACCACTCCCTCCCAAGAGATCACTTTTGCCAACTTTACAATTTAAGATATTATTGTACTGATTGTAGTTATTTCTAAACAGACCAGTTTCCAGTTACAGAATAAGCTGAGAACAGGACACACTTTGGAAATAAAACCTTAGAAAATTGTCATGTCAGTTCCCAGTTATACAGTAAATATCTACCCATGAAAAACATGTATACGACAGGAGGAATAGAGGAATTATGTAATGAAATCAGAACCACTAAACATTGCTTTTATTCTTTCTTTCCAGAGTCGTTATTTCAGTGATTCAAAACACTGTGAAAGTAACTTTTGTCTGTCACGTCTTAGACACCATTAATTTATCTCTCCATCAAGACCCTGAAATTGAAGCAAAGTCAAACACATGCAAGAGAATGGGAGTGCCTGAGGTACAGCAATCCTCAGGTAGATTGCTCTAATTGTAGAAAAAAAGGGGAACAAACCTGACTTAGGGGGCCCTGAGTTTTAAGATTTAAGAGAGCAAAGCCTATCTCAGACTGGAACTTGAGATTTAAATGCTGGCTAGGGTAAATACTAAACCTTAGTTTCTGGTGTGAACTTCACAGTCATTTCAAGAATGAAAAATGATGTTACAGAAATTAGTACTAACAGATTTATTTTCAGAGGTGCCTAAGGCATCCAACACCCACTGTAATTCAATGCAAGGAGGAAGAGGGCATCTAATTCCTTTAAGATCTCTTGAAAAATCTTATCTATACAGTGAGACAGCAGCTTGCAGTTTGGGAATTTTGCCAGGGCTGAGCAACACAGACTAGGTTAAGAAGGACCACCAATCTCTCTCTAAGGTTGGAGGTTGTATTAAATCAAAACCAGAGGCACTACTTCTGCCAGTTGAATTTCGAAGTGTGCATGACTCAAAAGTAATTTGAAAGTAGACAGTAATCCATTATTTCTAGGAGAAAATAAGCAGTCATAGACAACAGATTACTTTTTCAAAGTGACTTCAGCAACCTTCCTCAGACCAAAAAAAGACATCTAAGCTTTAAAAGGAAACCTTATAGAAAAAGTTGTTCTTATCCTCAGGTATCCACACAGAAGTCTTGAAACTTCAGAAATTTTGCTGTACAAAAGTGCTTTAACAGGTGCTATTGCTGGATAAGCAACCAGAATCCTCATCCTCACCGTTCTAGAGGTAACAATCAGCGCGAGGGAAAAAGCTAAAGAATCATTTTCTCACTTAATTTTTATAAAACGTTTATGAATCTCTCTATTTTCCCTAATAAAAGTCACGAGAACACAGCAGGTGTGGTAGAGTGCTAGGTACTCAGGTATTGTACCTGCTGTTTACTCCTCAGTAGCTAGACAAACAGGAAGCTTGAAATAGAAGAAATGTGAAACTGCCAAACAAAATGCAAAGGGATTAGTCATTTTCCCTTCGTTCACGAAGGGAAATTCTCCAATGAGGAACTGTGGAATCTGGGATGTATATTAAATTAGATTCCTGATAAACAGTACACTTTTGGTATGATATCTGTCCAATTTTAGAGCCATTGTTCCGCTAAACAGTTGTAAATATGTCACATATGTAAAAATGTGAACTGAAAAGTCTGCCTAAATTAATGAGTACATATTTCATCTTGCAGTGCAATATAATCTAAGAATTGAGCCTTCTATAAGTATATGACTATTAATCTGACAAAAATCATTTCTAGTGATTGTAATCAACTGAAAAATATCCATAATGACAAGGAAACATAGATCAAGCATCTCAGGTCTAGATACCCACATGTAAACACTTAAATCCATTTTTAAGCATCTAAACACATGGTGCTTTTTAAGCAAGAAATTCAAGTGCATGAACAGTCTTCATTGACTAAGGACTCAAAAGATTCAACGGAGAAGTGAAGTCAACACGGTTATTCACATACTTAAAGCTAGATATTGTCAAATACATTGATGGAACAAGTAGAAAGACTGTGACTGCCTTTGAACATGAGGCTATTCATTTAGGTATCTAAGTATGGGCTTCAAATGCTGACAACTGCCTTTCACAGTAAAAAGCAGTGCTGTAATAATCATGCTATTGCAGAGCAAACTGTCTTTACTGTTTAGCAGCTCCTCCAGAAAATGTCAACTGCATGTCAACCATTAGAGTTTTCACCACAATGTAACATTTTATTAGTGTTCCACATATCCCTGATCACACACAATTCTAAAAACTCATTGCTGACAAGCACAGAATAAATAGGTATTCTAAAACAAAGTGCCTTGTCACCTTGCCTTCATTTAAAGAAAATTAAAATAAACCACTGGTTTTCTTTTATCAAACTCGTTTACTTTTGTGTCACTAACAATTCCAATTCACATTTTTTCCTCATTTACTAATATTTTCTAATCAGTCTGAAAACAGGACCTTCAATTGATCAAGGAGAAAGTGCATTCACAGAGAAATTCCTATTTCTGGATGTACTGGACCACTGAAGCAAATGCAACAGTAAATTCTGCCAAAGTAGAGTGATAAAAAGTAAAACTATGTTGATTATAATATTACCAGGCTTGCCTAGATGTAAAAAATATAAAAGTGCCTACTCTCATGTAATCTGAAAAGAAACTAACAGGGAAACTAAAACATAAAAATTCTGAGAAGCAGAAGGAAACATAAAGTCTGGAAAATCTTAGAAACACTTATTTTATGACTTAACACAAACAGTTCTGAAAGACTCTGTTTCCAGAAAGACTCTGAGAGAGAGAGAGAGAGAGGGAGGGAGGGAGGGAGGAAGGAAGGAAGGGAGGCAGGAAGGCAGGAAGGCAGGAAGGAAGGGAGGCAGGAAGGAAGGAAGGCAGGAAGGAAGGAAGAAAGGAAGGAAGGAAGGGGGAGAGAGGAAGAGAGGGAGGGAGGTAGGGAGGGAGAGAAGCAAGGAAGGAAGCACCAATGTGGGACAAAGCAAATGGAGACAATAAAGGATGAAAGCGAAAGACACAAAATTATGGTCGCTGACATTGACATTCAAAAGATGTGATGGCAGTTCCTATAATGATGAATACTCTTCAATGTCAGCTAAACAACTTAACACTATGCATCTCATGTATCAATAACAGTGCAGCTACTGCACAAGGGTTCAGAAAGAAGGCTACAAAATTCATTATTCTCCGTATGTCCTAGAACACTACGTAAATATTTGTAGATCCCTATCATTTAGTAACATATAGGCTGGTAGCAATCAAGTTGTTTGTAAAAATTATTCCTTCATTGAATATTTCAAAAACTACTGTCTTAAGTTTAAAAGCTTTGGGCATGTTCATCAGAATTCCAGGAATCTTTTATGTATTTATCTTCAAGCAGTATTTTCACTAACTGTGTCTTTGTCTGCGTGTGTAAATGACTGGCTTGTTTGACAGGGCAGTCAGTTATTGGTGTCAAACCACATTCAGCAGGAGGCACTGTGGTTGTGTTAACAGCTGCCAGCTTCAAAGTGTGTAATCGGCTACCATCTGGCAGTCAATATTTTTTAAAAAAGGTACAGGTTAGTAATTTTACTCATTGAATTTTTAGAAGGTAACAGAGCATGCAAGAGAGAGAGGCATAAGTCACAGGAGGAGATAATAGAAACAAAACTAAGTTATACAGAGAAACTGATAAAAAGTGAATGATGCAGACAGTGAAACATAAGAAGTATATAGTGCTTATTTATCACTTATTTAGTTTTGATCTACTTTTGATGACTTATTTATATAAGATATATTTAAGTGATCAAAAGCCTAGTTAGGCACTTGGGATACGAGCTATGGGTATATGACTGGTCTTCAAAACAAAAGAGAATGATTATCACAAAATATTGCTACATATGGCAAAGATGATTAAAACTACAGAGTGTAACTCTAAAAGAGAATAAATTGGAAATGAAAATATGTGCCCTAAACCACAGAGATAATGAAAGAAAGAAACAGAAAAAGAAATTGCTAAAGAAACTGCAAATAAAGAATATAATAATGATAAATAGCAGGGCAAAAGGCAGAAAACTCCCTGAGGAGCCAGCTCCAGGCAGCAAGCTGTTCAATTACTAGGAAAGCCAAAAAAACATTGCAAAAAGCTTAAGAAAAAAAAAAAAACAAAGACAAGGTGAAGGCAAATAAGCTTTTCAGTAGAGCATTTTCCATACCTCTTTTCTCCATTGTTAATATAGTTAGAGGCAGAAAAAAATGAATTGCATATCATCTTGTTTAGAGTGTGATATGATTAGACAGTATGAAATCGAGAAACATATGAATCAAGGAAAAATATAGATTGCCTATGGCAGTCAGAGCCTGTTGAGCCAAATTCTGGGCATGTGACCATGCTGCCCATATGATCCCTGAAGAAAAGGTCTTGCTAGCACTTACATGGTACGTATAATTCTCATTTACAAGCTGCAAACTGCATTTCAAACAGATCTGGATGGTAACTTGGACTTTTATGCTACAAAGAGCTGTGATCAAACTCAGGTTAATTTGGGAATCTTGTGGATACTAAAGCAAAATATGTTTCCTTCAAAACACTAAACATAAAGCATTAAGAACTAGGCACATTTTGGTGCAATGCTAGCTGAGGGTAAAGGTTTCATACACAGATAACCAAAGAAAGGGTTTGCTGATCTTTTCACCTGCCATCTGAATATATACAGTTATTTCAAGCATCACCTTTTCTTTGCACTTTTTGAATTTTTTTTTGCTCTTACTTTTTAGTAAGAATTGAGGTAAAGGCTGACTTAGACCTCCCTAAATGTCGTAAAACAAACAAGACCAAATTTAAAGAAGGTTCCCCTTCTCCCTTTCGTCTCACTAAATCCACTGCTCAGATGGGCACTGAGTAGGTTGGCAGACTCAGCTAGACTCCTTATTGCTGGAAGATGGGGATTTTACTGATTCTTTGCTGTTCTGAAAATTCCTGTTTCTCATACCTGAGAATTTGGACACAACAAATTATGAGATTTCTACTTGATAAAAGAAAAAAAATCTTTCCAATTAAAAACTCCAATTTGTTTTTCCTGGAATGTGAAATACATTTTGCATTTTGGAACTTTCAACTAATGCTAATGAGAATCACATTAAGCTAATACTCAATGCTCATTATCCAGAGCACTGAAGGAATCGTCTTCCATGGTGCTTTTTCAGTCTCATGAATTACCTCTTCTTTTCCATCTGTGCACCAAAACTGAGCAAACATTCCCATGGGAAAGCACCGTGAGGAAAACGCTCCATAAACTTTCAGCCATTTCTTGCCAATTCAGCAGGCAATGTAAGAGACCTAGCCCCATATTAGCACGCCAATTGTCCTAGGATCAGGCAGGAAGAGCCTGGGTACTACCAATGTTTTGTGGCTGTTGCAACAGCTCATTTGTGCAGAAGGAAATCAGATTGGTTTTGTGTTGAGATAACGAACTATGATATAGTCCCAAGATTAGCTGTATTTGGTCTAAGCACTTTACAAATGTTTATGACCTTCCACAGTATGTGGGATATTGCACATTTCATGACAAACACATCATTTTATAGGAACAAATCAATATACAAATGCAATGGCAATAAAAATGATAAACTCTTTCCAAATAGCCAATTTGATATATAACCAATGAAAATCATTTCCAAGGATCATAAAAACCAGTGAAATTGCACTGGATTGGCCTTGCGATAATTGAGGTAATAATATAATCTGCTTCACATTAAAGATAGTTCTAAATCTGGGAGCATACAGTGACTGCAGATTTGAAACCCATCACATCAAGTCAGGAAAACATGGAAGTGAAGCTGAGACTAAAACATGACCAAGAGTAAAAGGGTAGGATAAATCATGCAAATATGAGGGAGGCCTCAAGGTCCAACAAGGTGCCTTTTGTAGGTCAAGTGAAAAATCATAAAATCAAAAAAAAGTTTGAACTACAAGTCAATATGAAAGATTTCAGAGCAGCAGTCATATGTCTTGAGCTTTTTGAGCACGTAATAACTACAACAGTGACATTTTGTATTAATTGAAATATTTTCACAGTGTCTGGCAGATCAGTTAGGAGAAAGTTACATTATTCAAGTGGAGAAGTAATGACCCTATAAATATCAATAGGCACAGAGGCAGTCCCTCAGCATTAAGAATAAAGTTTTAAGGGTTTTCAGTTATATCAGTAAAGTTGGAGGTTGATGGCAGAGATTTATTAAAAGTGTAAGCTTTGAGAAAGAATAGTATGGGTTGAGGAAGATATGAGTCACACATGGCTATTATATGATGAAAAATGAAATACTTTTACTTCATTTGGAGAAATTAATTTTGGAAATTGTTGAATCTCTTCCTCATTAGACAATGTTAAGCACAAACTCTAACCAATATTCATGGTAGTACCAAGAAGAAAAGAAACTTGAAGAGAGAATAGAAGCCTGCAAACTGTACACACTGAACTATATGCACAACCGTACTAAGAATGACTGTAAAAGAAGAGTTAAAACACAGTATATAAGTAGAAGTTAAGACTCCCTAGAGAGTTTATCTATCAGTCTACCTACCTCAATTCAGGATATGCACTGTTTTATAAAGAGTGGTCAATAATTCCTGAATCGATAATTATCATGATATTGAAATATTGACAAGAAATTGAGTAACAATCTCTCTCCCTCCCAGGTTCTTTCTGAACTTCTGTAGGTGCAGTAGATCAGCATACAGCATTCTGGGGAAGGTAATATTAATTAGACATATACAGTCCTGTTACTGAGAATTAGTTTACAAATGGCCTGAAATGAAAGATTCTATCCCCTGTATCAAACTAGCAGCATCTGCTGACAGCCTGTGATAAAAACCATCAAGCAGAGTTTCTGCCTAGCTCTCCTGAAACAAACTTAGGCAAAATACATTGCAAAGACACTAAGAAGTCATGCAGGGTCATGGTTTACATAATTATCCCTTTTCAACTTCCAAAAAGAGTTTAAAGATTGAAGGAAAGATGACCATACTTAGATGTTTTCCTCTTAAAATAGGCAACTATTAAACAGGGAAGGATGGGATGCCTAATGGCTCATGGCAAGAGAAAGATTGTATCTAGTTACCTTAGCAGAATTAAGGGTCATTGTAGAGTTTATTGAAAACCAGTCATGAAAATAAATTATTGATTGAAGAATGGCAAAATTCATCCATCACTTATACGATTAAGATTTTTGCAGGTATTTTGCCAGCTCTAGTGGATATAGTGTCATTCAGCTGCAGGTCAATAGTAGGAACTGAATCAACCAGCTAGTGTCAGGAAGTGATTAATGTTTGGTAGCCATAAGACAGCCTTTCTCCACTTCCAGCAAGAATAAAACAAACGAAAGGTTTAAACACAGTCTCGAATAAAAAAATGTGCTGGATAATTTGAACATTGGACATTTTTTAACTAATTCCAGTGATTGTCTTCTGTGATAACGTAGAAATTTTTGTGTTTACATTGATCACAGTAAAATCCAAATCAAAAAATATTAACTCTTTTGAAGGGAAGAAAATACAATTTTTTTTAACAGTTTGGTTAATTCTATTCTCAAATAGAAACATAGGACTCCTATATTAGGGAACCCTCGTGGGCTCTTTCTAGTAAAGAGAAAGAGCCTCCAGATCCATTTTGTGGAATCTGTCCTAGATTCCCCTCACTTAAACCTGCAGAAGTTTAATGTAGTGGTCTATTTCTGAAGAGAGGGAGCTGCACACAAACCTCTCATAGATGTTGATGCATGAGATGGGAAGAGTAAGTCTAATGTGTTTAACACAGATTCATTTGGGAAAATGCTGGGTTTTACAGTAGGGCTTCATTACAATTATTGGACAAATACTGGTTCTTTTTTCTTTCTTCCTTTCCTTTCTGTCTCTTCCTCCCCCTAGGATATTGCTCCTCTGCAGCCTCGGAATTCGTGCTACTTTTATTCAGAACAGTTTCTGAAATGTAATTCACTGTATCTTCAGCAATACTTGTACCAGCTGCTCACACTTCAGATTGGTACATAGCTATCTCTGTTCTCCCAACTAAAAAGTGCTACCAGTCTTCTAAAACAGCTCCACCTTCAAATGTTAATGTTATGAGTTCCCAAGTACCCATAACCAGATAATGCCCCTTAACAGATCAAAGTCCTATATTTTTCAATAATCTTTCTCCTATTTGTGAATCAGAGCTGAATATGTTACAGAGAAAAAGAAGAAATTTAATTGTCTTTTGATAAACAAAACAACAAGAATTTTTTCTTGTCCATCATCCCTGTAACACTGTCCATCATCCCTGTAACACTGTCACTATAGTGTTAGTTTAAGCATTAAAGCAAGATTTTCTTTTTTTTTTTTTTTTTGTTTTTGCTTCTGAAGAGATTCTCAGCTATTGGAACAGACATGGAAGTTTGTGAGAGATTTCACTCATGTTGTGGTGACTATCTCCTTTCTTAAAAATATTGCTGTCTTGACTGTAATACTAAAAAACACAATTATTTTTCCCTCTCTGTTACTGTCATTCAAATCAGTAATTCTGTTTGTTTGTGCTTATTGTAGTTCATCTATGTAAAAAATTATTTGCTCGTAATCTCCCAAATGCAGATGAGCCCTCTTACTGTGCTGCTAGTGACTGCAACTATTTCATATGTAAATGTTTGCTCATCTTCCCTTTCAAACAAGTCTTTCAGTTTAAATATTGCCAAAGGATTGCTGTCTGAAAGGTTTGAGTATCTTCCTTATTAAACTCCCACCAAATGCAGATTTCCTAGTTGTAGTAAACAAGGTGAATTAACATCTGTGCTGAATTTCTCATTTGGATGCTGATTACAACTGTGACAAAAGTTTAACATCACATCAGTTTTGCAAACAATGAAATAACTTCATGGATCTTATTTAAGCTTAATGACTTATTCTAAATAGCTGTATGTCTATCAGGCTTAAAAAAAGGAGAAGATAGCAACAAAGTTTTGTAACTTGATGTTACTTTCATCACTCCCTTCTTAACCTTATTTCAGAACTTCAGAACTTCCAGGTGGTTGTTACTGAGGGCACTGGCATTGCACAGCACTGTATGCTGCAGGGAATGACAGAAGCTGATTTGCCTAGAGCTGCATTGAAGCTGCTTTCCTCAGCACAAACCCTTACGCTAATTCCCTGACTGCTGCTGTGTCCTCATTACTGTGGGTTTGTGTATAGACCAGAGATTTGTAAAAAGACCTTTCTCAGTAAAGCTCCAAACTTCCACAACAGGGAAGACAGGATAGCATTTCAGAAAAAGCCAGGAGAAAGATAGATAGATAGATAGATAGATAGACAGACAGACAGACAGACAGAAGTGGTAGACAGAATCTGTTGCTATTTAAAGAATCTTCATCAAATACCATCTGGGACAGTATGAAATCTCAGAAAAGTGACTGAATTCCTATATTTGCCACAGCTTTGAGACGGCCTAGATTTTCTCCATACAGGGAAATCTCTAGGGAAGACCAAAAGCCTTTAAATTCATAAAGGATAAGTTTTTATAGATGACCCATTAAAATACCTACTTTTTTTTGACTAGTGAAATTGCAAAGCAAGTAGAACAATATGAATTAGGAAAATGTATTCATTACTTCTATACTAAATATAGTCAAAATGTGGCTCAGGGGAATTTGCACTCTAATTAGTATAACTCTTTACTACTAGATGGGTCTCAGCGTCAAAACACAGTCTTTACAAATGGAGAAGTCCACCAAGGAGAGGAAAATCTCCAGCATGGGGGAAGGGAGAGGTTTCAGAAGTAACTTTACCTCAGACAGATCATTTTTGATAATCCTCCTTCTGAAAAGTATTCCCACCAGCCTGAATAAGACATTTACAAACTGGTCTTATTTTGGAAGACAAGGGCATAAACAAATTCCATGTAGTTGCCATGAAAGTATTTTATAAAGGTAAGTTCTGAAACTGATCTTCTGAAACCATAAGACATGATTAAAATCTTTCCTGAAATAGGAACACTGTCTTCTTACAAWTTTTTTCCAAGTCAGTTTGGGTAATTATTTAACGGAAATTATCAAAACAGGAATAGATCTATTTAAAAATAAAACTTTCAGTATGTCACTTAAGTCTAAGCTATATTAATTAAAACATTAGTAAGAAGTAATGACAATGTAATTATTTACAACTGGTCTCAGTAAAAGAATAAACTTGTTAAGCAAATGTGTGATTTTCACCAAATCACTGTGCCTTACTAAAGTAATAGGTAACTTATGCAGTATTACATACAATAACGGAGACTATTAAACCTATCATATATTTCCGCACTGTTCACGAGCTTGCTAATCAGCTGCAATTGATCATATGAAATATTTAATTGTGTAATGTTTTATTAACCTCTGATCATGAAATGTTATTAGAAGACTTTTGCCAATACAATGCAGAGTTCTTATTGCACGTAGAAGCTTTGGTTCTTGATGGATTTTGATAATGTATATTTTGTGATGCTTATATCAGAAGTGAAAACATAACACCATGAGAATCAAATGCCCACTTTTTGGCACCAGAGAAACAAAATGCAGCTGACAGTCTGAAAAAAAAAAAAAAAAAAAAAAAAAAAANAAAAAAAAAAAAAAAAAAAAAAAAAAAAAAAAAAAAAAAAGGATGAATATTTTTTGTCTCACAGGCTCTCCCCTAAGGAGCTGGAGGAGGCCAAGATGATGAACTTTCTGCAACAAACTCTCCAGCATTTACTCTGGCTTAATGACATGACATGGAAGCTCTGAGGAATACAGGGTGAAGCTGCAAGATGCTAAAACTTCAATTAACAGAGCTACAACAAGGCTGCGCGGGGGAGGCTGATGAATAGCGCTGCAAACGTTACGACATTAGCGAAGGGTATCAGAAAAAACCTTCCAAGCTCTGGCTCAAATTAGCCCAGAAAGACTCCTACCCTCCTCCGATTATCACCTTTCTCCTCTCTGCTCCCACTCGGCCTCATCTTGGCCTTCAGAACTCCTACAGTCACTTTAAAAAAAAAAAAAATCAGGTGATTAATCATTTTGCCATAGTATTTGACCATATCCTAGGCCATATATCTCCCTCCTACTCCTGTCATTCCGGCCTAACATGAACATTAAGGGCAATGGCTCTAATCAAGTGCAATGCATTGCAGAACTTCCAAGCTCTCTCTACTCTCTCTCTGAAACTGTTATTGTCTTGAAGAATATCCAACAATTCTGGACATTCAAAGGTAACGGGCAATATAGAATTTTGACAGATAATTGATAGATAAGGTAGATATTTGCCTACCTTATAGGTAGACAGATATCAGACAAATATCCCGAGTCTGCAGAACCAGTCACACTATGGAACCTGGTATGGATTAATAAGAAAAAGAGGCAGATTTATGCAAAACAATATCTATGGAAATACACTGAAATTCCTGCAGTCACACAGAGCATATTTTGAGAATGTATATTCACTTCCAGTTCTCCAGATAGAAATACGCTTTTTACTGTTTATTATCAGAGACTTCAAACACTGTCAGGACTGTTGCTTTCAATACATGCAGTAGATTCAATATTTTCAGCAAGTGCCTGATTATTTGCAAGGACTCCAATTAGGCAATACAAACTTGATAGATCTTCCCAGAACTTTGTGGGCTACCATATATCCAGAAGCCTGTGGCAGATAAAGTCTGAAGACTCCACTGCCTGTGGCTCACCACTAATACCACTGCAGGGTAATTGTTAGGGTTGTTTGTTAAATGATTAGCCTATTTTGAATATTTCCGCTACCCTAGCACAGATATATACTTCTCCCTTAAAGACGGAAATGTAAATATGGACAGACTTTTTCTTAGGCGACACAGAAAGTCTGCAAGAGCTGAGAACTCATCCCCAGTGTCCTTTGTACAACTCCTGGGTAAAACCATTCCTTGTTGGGTAAAACCATTCCTTGTTCTCCTTTTAGAAACACCAGTATGTGCATTGGTTATCAGCAGAGCCATTTTCATCACTGTAAGGATGTGGATGAGGTGCGACTGGCTTACTGGCCCAGACAATTATCAAGTACTTTGTCTTTCCAAAAGTCATTTGTGTATAAAGAGAAGCAGTGAAAACACAAAATGGGAAACTATTAGGAAAGAGCTGTGGTTTCAGACTGACATTTCAGCTGAATGATCACCTGGTGCACAAAATCTTTAATTGGTGTGGACAGGTATTTAGAATGATGCCTCCAGTCTTATATCACTTCAGTCACTTCTGTTTACCACATTCTCAATGTTGCCAAATTATGGCGCAGAAAATAATAATTGTTCTGTATTTGTCTCATCATCATAAACAATTGTGACAAGAGATCTTGGGCTGTGCTAATACCCTGACAAAACATACCATTCTTTCCCACAGTTCTAATCAGTCGTCTACCCAGTATAAACATCAACTCCATCCTGTTGCCATCAGCAAAAATGACAAAGAAAGTGTAATATTAGATACAATGATGGCATGAAAGACAGAGTACAGTTGTTCCACATTCTCAGCACTTATTATTCCACAGAATCCCTCACATCCCTTTTGGTCAGGTTGCAGCCTGAAAACCCTCATGAATATAAATAATAGCTAATCTGCTCTTCCTTGTTGAGGATTCCCTACAAATCTGATAAAATACACACCTTCTTTAAGTTTGTCATTTTTTAACTTTTGTCGAATTAAAAAGAAGTTTGTTCTGTATTTTCCTTGGAAAATGATGGGAATACGGTCTATGCTAAAATCTTAACTGCTCTTCTAACAAACCACCACTGTGACAGCTAACTGCATTGAAGACAATGATGATAACATCCAAAGAGGGCCATCACATGCTAAAATGTTATGCAGGTTAATCATGCACAAAAAATTCGACTGAATTATTTAATTGCTCCTAAGAAACTCCTAAAATTGAATTTGAGAGAACTGATCAATGTCATTTTCAATATGTATACAAAGACTGACATTCCTAACAATCCTATTTCAAAAGATAGTATGCAGTATACTGTAAAATACCAACAAGTACCAGGTTGCACAGTAAGTTATGCTTTGCTAAAGGTTTACAGAAATGCTTTTCCTTACTCTGTACTATTTTGATAACATGAGTTAATCCAGGAAAAAAAGAAAATTTAGATAAAATTATCTTATGTTGGTTCAGCCATTTTCAAGTATACTGCATGCTCTCTCTTGATTGTTGGGATATACATCTATGACTTAAAATATCCTAAATTTTCTGAAAACAAGACCCTTAAAATCCCACAGCTTGTACTTAAGAACATTGGCATCTGTCTTGAGGACTTTCCCTGCCCTCTAAGTACAATGGCAACACTTCAAAGGCTTCTTCTCCAATCCTGGGAAGGATCCACTTCCATATGGAAATGCTACAATTTGTGTTATATGATACTTTAAGTAATCCCCTGAGGGGACAAATTGGCCTATGGCCTTATGAGCTAGGCTATAAAATGGCCTACATTTCCATCTGCCTGAAGGGGATCAGAAAGTAATCATCAGTGCATGAGGACATCCTACAAACCTTAGATGTCAGTGGATTGCACAGACTGGGCACAGTAGTGCAGCTCCACACCGCAGCAGGCTGCGCTGGTGCTGGGTTTCAAAGCAGGAGCAGCTCCTGGGACATCACTGAGGGGCTTTCTCATCCCACTGCTCTTGTGTTGCTTTTGGCATCAAGTCTGCTGGAGATTCAGTACATTCACATACCTTCTAGGCTGCTAACAGCAGGTTCTCCTTCACGATCCTCCACCTTCTCAAAATTCATCTGTCTCTTTCTCTTCCGTGCAGTGGTGCTATTTTCACAGCTGGTTTCTAGGGGAGATCAATTTAATATTTTCATCTGAACACCAGAAGCAATTAAATTAAAAAGGCACTAATCACCAGAAGAATTTAATTTTTAATCAGGAAAGCATTTAAGTTATAGGAGTATAAAAATACAACTTCATTTTACTTCATATATTAAAACTGTGAAATTTAAGGTCAAAGAAACTACTGTCGCAGGCTCCTAAACTTGGAAAAGGGTATCTAGAAAGACTGCCCTTTATAATAGTGTTGTCTGTAGTAGTTTTGGAAAAAAATGCTAMAATATTGGTAAGATATTAGGCATCTGCTGAAATTGTGATAGAGGGAGAGGGACATAAGACATTTTATTTCTTGAATTTATTTTCGTTCTAATGCAGCCTCAAAAATCCATGGCTCATTTGATATAGCCCAATTAGCATAGATCAAAATGTTCTAGCTATGAAATGAAATGGATTCACTTCAGAACTAATAAGCTTCTAATAAACTTCTACCCCAAAGAACTTTGAAAAGGAAATACATGAGCATTCCAAGGCAAAAGTTAATGCAGTGACTCATCTAATGCAAGCCTACCTCATGTTCCGAAGTAAAACAGTACTCTTACTGCAGGGATAAGCTGAGTATGAGTATTTTTGAAGTTAAATTTCAGACACTCACTTTCAAACAGGAAATTCTCTCTCTATGAGAAGTGAAATAATTCCTCAAGGAAATTTAGACTCTCCTAGAACAAAAGGTATGCTAAAACTGCCAACCATGAGAGTCTGTTGCGTCAGATGTTGCTTGCTTGTTGCAATAGCCTGGGAGGCTGCAAGTTTGTATCTTTTACAGCTCAAGCGTGCCTAAGAATAAATGAAAACTAAAAGATAGTGTTTTAAACAGACTGACACTACTCACGGAGTTTTTCAAGTTACATYAGCCTCTCCGTTGCTTTGTCCTCCTAGGAACAAATTCTGGACAAGGGGCAACTTTCTGCTTTAAAAGGCGCACCTTGGCCTATAGAACTCAGTTCAAGAACTAGCAAGCAGGAAAACGTCAAATATTTCATGAAATGCAAAATTTCAAATCAGAAATGTTAAAAGCTTATTCAGGAACCTTTACAGATGACATTTCTAACAATGCTGCTAGTACATTAGGCCCATCAACAAAAACATATCTCCACAAGCAGGTTAACAGCGTGCTCAGAGTCTTATAATAGTCTCATAAGCGAGATTCATTTAGCATGTCAGAGTTTTCAAGAGCTTTTCTTGACAGAAATGAGCTGAATTCCTTAAGATGTGCCCTTGGAAATGCAAGAAAGTGATGTATTCCACTCTTCTGCAAAAAAACTAACCATGTCTTGTCTGAAGTGTGTCTAGCCTCCTTTGTGCCAGCGCTGGGGGATTAGGTCTTTGGAGCACAATGACTTCCTCCTACACAACTTCACTGATTCCCTTTGTATTCTTTGACTATGTCCTCATGATTTCTGTGTGTGAACAATCCACTTGCTTACAACAATTTCTAAATAAAGATATATTAGACAGAGAGATTATAATTAGCTATATTATGCTTTCAGAACTCACAAGAGCTCTTCATACTCTGCTTCACAATATATGCTTACTGCACTGTGCAGCAGAAAGCAAGGACAGAGCTGTGACAGGATCTGTGTCTGCACATGATGCTCCTACTTAATAACAATTTGAGCACATCATTTCCAGCACTGCAGTCCTCTTCCTCACACACATCCTCTCAGGTCCTGAGGTAGCGCTCAGGTCCTGCAACAATAACTGAAGAATAGAAAATGTAAAAGCAACAGTGATACCTGCAAGTGGACGAGGTCCACAACCTCAGGCAGCTCAGCTTTGTGCTGCCTGGGGAAGCCAGAGCCCCTTGGCACTAAACCAGACACCATCAGCTTGGCTGACACAAACAAGAGTGTTTTACTTTATAACTAATACATCTACCAAAAAAATTCACTCTGTCCACTAAACCATTTTATATAATCATCATATAGTTAACTTTAAGCAACTTTGATCCAGTGTCTCAAAGGTAGCCATTGGCAGAAAATGTACTTGCTTCAGTGGGGAATTATCTGATAAAGAGATATAGCAAATCAAACAGTCTGAGCAGTAATCCAGGTTAGGCGCACAGTATGTTGCCTCAGCAAGTGCCTCTCCTATCAGCCATGATACCAGCTGTGTAAAATACATTACTCAATAAAGTCTTTTCAATATGTTCTGTCTTTTGTGCCACACTTATTTTTGTTCATTCATGAAAAGTACTGAAAATACTTTTCAGTACTGGAATTTAAGTTCTTCTTTTATCAGCAGAACAGCAAACGACGACAGCAGCTCCTGTGTACAGGTATGATTCAGTCCAGCAATTTCCAGGGCAGGGAAAACATCTTCATTATCTATACTAATTTTGGTTTGATTAAATTTGACGTGTCACTATTATTCTTAGCTTATTAACATATAATGACAATCTTACTACTGCCAAGGCTAATAAGGGACTAATAATAAAAATTGACAAAGATTTTTGAACATTTAACACCTGAAACCATTTTATGCATACTGTACAGACCAAGTAGAAAATATCAAAAATTTCAGTTATCACTAAACTGGGACAAATTCAGCCATCTAATCTATGTGCAAGCGATCAATATTACACTACCAGTTTCTCAACCTGTCCAGTCCCTAGATGCTTGTACTAACAATTATACACAAGTAATTCTGTGAATTATTATAAAATATTATAAGAACTCAATTAAAATAGATTCTTTCTACCTGTCTGCCTTAATTTAGCAGACCCAGTGATTAAGTAGTACCCCTCTGGCAGAGGGGATAGCTTACCGGACATCCAGTGATTCTACTGTAACAATTATTCTTTGAGAATTCATTGGAGCAATTTAAGGTAGAAAGTTCACAACAGTCTCTGACCTCAGACAAGGTGAATGGCTCTTAGTAAAACAGAATACATAACAATACATAAAAGATGGGGAGACAAATGAATTTCAGGCATAAAGCTTGCCATTAAATGATTTAAGCAGAAATGTATTTAAAAGATGCCAATCACACCATCACAGCAGCTCTGGCAATAAAGTTAGCAAATGCCTCTTAAAAAAAAAAAAAAAAAAAAAAAAAAAAAAAAAAAAAAAAAAAAAGGAAGAAAAAGAAAAAGAAAAAAAAGAAGAAGGAAAAAAAAAAAAAGACTAAACAAAACAATGTGGAGATGGCAAAGGAGAAAACGACCTTAGTCTCAGTTTCATCTATTTCAAATTCTAACGCAGGCTTCTGAGAAAATTGCTTTATGAGTCAAAATATGATCTCAGTGAGCTCCAGAATACACACACAATATACCTGCATACAAAAATATGTGTCTGCATAGAGCAGATTGCTACTTGCCTTCTCATTTAAATTCTTTAAGGAAAAAGAAAGAACTCTCTAAGAGCCAGCCTATGTCTCAAAGCTTCACAGTCAACTTGAGATAGAAAGGTTCAATTAAAGCACCCTGTAACACACACTGCTGTAACTAGCAATGCAAACAAAACAAAGGTGCTAATGTTTCTGATATTTTTTGTTCAAAATGCTTACTGTATGATCAGCTTTCAAGTTGCAGCAGTGAATTGCAAATACGTTATTCCAATTTCTCTCACGGTTTTTCATTACAGATCAATGGATTCAGTGGAGCAGGCCAGGTGCAACCAAGGGAAGCATTTGCTCATTAATGGCTATGTCCACAGTCACAGGCCACTTCGAGTCCTGCCACACATCACAAATCCTGGTCATATCAGCTGCTCATGGCATCTCCCTCTCCATTTCAAACACCAGGAAAGAATGAAGCAGAACACACAGTTTCCAGAGCACCTACTGAACACATGGATCTTCTCTAGTAGACTTTTAAGAGTATAGTTGCTAGCTTCATTTGCCAACTTGTCAACTACTTAGTTGCCAATTCTCTGTAATTTTGCAGAGATCTCGCTGATTGAGATTACTGAAATTTGAGCTGAGACCACTATGCACTGCTGCTCTCCAATGCAACCTACCCCATCCCCAATCCGGGGACGCTGCCCATGTCCATAGACTGCAATATGGGCCCCTCATTTCAGCTGTTGGAGAAGCTAGCGAGTGCCTTTACTAATTTTCAACTCAATTACAAATGATTCAAATTTAAAGTGAAGGGATTTCCACTCTAGGAATGAATTCAGCCATGTAACCTGCATAATTTTAGTGACTCCACCAATGCCACACCATTTTTAGATTATCTAAGAAACTATATTGAAGCCCTTTCCTTGGACTAACTACCTGGCAAACACTTTGGTCATGCTCAGTTTATACAGGATAAAAAAAAATCCTTGTTGTTCTCCAGTATTACCAGAAGCTTTATCCTTTAAATTATTTAAGATAATATACAATGAGATGGTCATTGACCTGGCTGAATAATGAGACAGAGTCATTGAGCTTTAGATTATATCTCAAGCAGGCTGAACGGTCACTCCTATGAAGAGACTTCTCCACTACTTTATTCAACACTGCCACCTGCACTTCTCATACTGTAAATACATTTATTCACAATAGAACAAGAAAAGTTAGTGAGGGATAAGCCAAGACTAATGTTCTGCTTGGATTTGCTACAGAAAATTGTGAAAATAAAACATAATAAAGCACAATGTTTTCCATTGGAATGAAACCTCAGATTACATACCTGTCTTTTCCTTCACAGTATTGCAACACCTGCACATGTATTCCCTTTCAGAAGGATTGCCATTAGACGATAATGACTATTTAACATAATCTTTTTTTTTGTTTCAAAAACACTCTCAGAAGATAAATATTCTCTTGAAGAAGCCTCTAAGGATAGTTGGATAGACTAAAAGGAATTGTATGTGAATGATATAAGCCCTACATATAAATCCATTTGTGCAGTTTAATATTTCTTTTTATTACAGAAATGATTTTTTCTCAAAATTCATGTTCACAAATAAATAGAAAAGATGAAGCTTTTGAACTAGTTACACTTTGCAGTGTGTCTGTAGCTCAACCACAACTTGTTCGTGGGAGAGTGATTTTTCATCGAGCAGGATGAAACTTTGCGCCATACACACTGCAAAAGTGAAAAATACACCAAGTTTTAAAGTTTCATAAAGGATACATAACAGAAATAGAATAAGATGGTGAATTTGTTCTTTTCTGTTATGCTGCAAGAATTGGAAAAAAAAATAGAAACACAACAAAGTGATATCTATGCAAATACTTGACTCGCATGTGACATGAACAGAAAGTTAAGAGGTAAATCTATTCTCATTTACAGGCCAGAGGACCTACGGACATCACAACCAATCCTAGCCTGAAATACAATATTATTTGTATGAGCTACAACAGTACAGCCCTAATATGAGGTACAAGTCTTAAGATTCCTTCCTGAAGCACATAGCTTAAGATTTGTAGTTTGGATCTTACCCTCACTGAGCAGCCTATGAATCCCAGCATCATCTGAAAGCACAAGCATGGCCCGCAGTAATCATGATATATATTGGCAGTACTAGTCTTTAAAGTAAACCAAAGTGTTTACTGTTTAGAAAGTATTGAAACCCTAGTTATTAAGTATTTTAATGAAAGTGTAAAAATCTATTAAAATGTTATGCAGAAGGTTATTAAAAATGGGCTTGTTTGGAATATATTTATGTTTTGAATCCAGCTTTGCTTTTACAGAAAATAGGTCTTCTTCTTACAAAACCAATAAATCCAAGCCCAATTAAATTAGCTTAATATAAGACAAACACGAAAGACTATTTGGTTTCTCTCAATTTTTCACTGTTAAAAACAGTGATTTGGCTGATTTGTCCTACCCAGTGTGCTCTGTTAACCAGAGTCATGGCTTTCATCTGTGTTCCCTAAGGAAGTTTGGGCCTACTGACAAAGATTCACCACAACTCGGTGATTCCTTCAGTTGCAAATATGCTCCAAGTCATGTTTAACTTATATACATAAAGTTAAACAAAGGGAAGGGAAGAGAAGGATTAATCAGACTAGTCCCATAATATTCTTTGATTCAGACATTAGAACATTGGTGGGAGAGGTAGCAGATCCATGGTCAAAGACCTCACTCCAAAGCAGGCGCAGGACATATTGTTCTCATCTATTGTTCCAGACAGTCTCACATATACGAGCTGGAAATAACAACATCACAATAAAGAGCCTCTAGATACAAATACTACACAGTGCCTGTGACTCTTATCAGGACTTAGACTATGTACAGTGTTGGACAGTGTAGTCATACACACGTATCCTATTCATATTCAACATCATATTCAACAATGAATACAGATTTTGGTGAATACTAGTGGCATCTAAAAACTGGCATCTAAAGGAAGCTTTAGTTCCTGTACGCACCTGCAAATCAAGCCTATGAAGACTTTTCCTACCCTGTATTTTCAAAAAGAAAAAGATTAACTGACCATTAGAAATACTCTGAAACATTCTGGCAAGCTCTTGCTGGCTGTAAAATGCAGCTAATCGTGTCAATCCATTTTCTTCTACTGTTGGCATGATATATCAAATACCTCCAGGCTGGAAATGTTCCCCCATTTTTGGTTTTGGGATAGTTCCAGGCAGCTGAAGTAGCCACCAGGCTTCAAAATTTTCAGTTGAACAAAAGAGCTGAGAAGAGTGCAGGAGTACAACTGCCATTTTGCAGGCAATTCATCATCGCACTTTGATCTGTGGAAATGTAGCCTTATTCTGATCTACTCTCAGGTTTTATGTTTTGTTTCTTCAGAGAGAAATGATTCAGAAAGTTTAACACCTAGCAGCAAATCTTTGAAAGATGATGGCCTTAAAAACAAAACCCGAAGCACTATCAGGGAAAAAAGTGAATAGACAATATTCCAACTGTGGCAAACCTGCTGTTGAAAATCTGCTGGATGATTTAAAGTTATCATATTTAAAATATAGCCACTCTGCAATCATCCTCTTCAGCTGAAACCTCAGGAAGTCAGTTCTCCTGAAGACGCATTAATATGAATTACTGTATCATTACTGCTGGCAGGCTTTATATGCACATATCAAAAAGAAGGGAGAAAAAAAAAAAAAGGAGGGCACAACAATATATTTAAGCTTTTGCCATCAAAGTTAGCATGGCTTTGGTCATATGCAAATCTACCTGACAAGACTAGCTGCAGTCATTAAAACTATGCTGGTTCTAACCAACAGCACTCTGATTTTTTGATCAATGTTTCAGGACCTTTCAGAAAAGGTGGCCAGCACTGACCTCCTGCTTTAGTACAATCTAACTGGCTTCCCACGTGTTTTTAGTACAAAATCCTGTCAAAAGTGCATCAAGATCATTTTCACCTGAAGGTAAAAATATGCATATTGCACCATGCTCACAAGTCCTGCAGAAAGGGACAAATTCCTCAAATGTTCTCGGAGAGCTTTAATCTTAAGTACAGAAGATAAATTAATTCCCTCATGATACTTCACAATGGTAATTCAAAAACTTATATGCATTTTTTTCTGAGGACAGATTAAAAGAATTTGCTGTATAATACAGACCATGCTTACTAGATTCTGTGTTCAAATCCTTCCTTTAGCTCAAAAGAACTAGCCACTCTGAGTATTTCTATGTGCCACGGAAAGAACTAGACCAGTGTGGCAGACACCACTACATTAGTCTCATTTACACTCAGCACAGTACCACCTTAAACAAACTTTTACTCGCTTAAATGCAACAATACACTTTTTTTTTTTTTTCTGAAGAATACAGACATGCCTTCTCACAGAATACTGTTTGTGACAAGGATATTCAGGCTTGGCCCTTCTTAATATTGCAGACCTGCCTCTGTAAAAGTGGAAAGGTTTCTGCTAACAAATGTGGCTTAAGCAGGTTAAAATCTTTTCTTCTGCTCCTACATATACAGGGTATCATGTCACCAGAGGAAATGCAAGTCTGTGACTATTAGTGTGCCAGACACAATATCATTTGGTAGACATCCAGCTTAGCCATGTAAACTTTGCAGCAGCACAGCACATAAGTGAGCTGGAGCAGCAGAGCTTCTACACTCTCTTTGCAAACAGATCCGAGGAAATCTGGGTATCACTGTGACACAACACAGAGAGCACAGGAGATGGGACTCCCAGTTACAGCCGGTAGCTACTGTGATAGTTTTCTTCAAAAGCTGTGAATCTGTGAGGTTTTATGCTCAGGATATAGAAAGAATGCCGGCAAACATGCCATAAAGCTAGAGCTCCTCCACATAGAAAAGATGGGCTGTTTGAGATTTAACTTGAGAAATAATGAGTCGGTTTCTCACATATTCTAAATATTTGTTTAAATAYGAACATTTACTGGATGTTAAATTTCCAAGGCAGTCAAACTCTACGAGTGGCATTTACTGTGACTGAAACAATTCAGCCAGCAGAGCCTTCCTCGAAGGTGTATGCAAAGCATTCAGACTGCAACCTTCACTTAGGGCACACAGGAGAAGAGGAACTTACCATATTTTCTTAGTTCTCCCTGTTGTATGAGGCACACAGTTAGGACAACGATGATTTTCCTACATTGTTTTAATGCACTTCAAATAAAGGAAAATTGTGTTATAAGTTTCTATTGCTATTGTTCAATGACTACAAGAATCTAACACTTCAAAAATTGTCACCACTGCTCATGACACAACTAGAGTTAAATCTCAACATTTAAAGGATAGCAGGAGAATAATAAGAGTTGTTTTTCTCTGGCAACTGCCACAGAATCCTGAAAGTACTAAAGGAGTTCCTAGTCACTGATACTTAGGAAGTGTGCATAAGATGATACAACTGTTTTCCAGAAACCCTACTGTGCATCCTTTGTTAACAGCCACAGAGAAAACCTGGCCACGTTTTACTAGGTGGCCACAGTACAAATACTCCAACTCCTACAATGCAACTTTATCGCTTTCAATAATAGAAGAAATATGGAGCAAATCCAGTGCAGGGTTTCTGAAAATGATTTATGCTAAAGTTTGTGAAACAATTAAGGTATTTCATAAATAATTATTAATGATTAATGAAGTGACACATCTCAGATTCATATCAGCCTGTACAGCTAAGAAACTGAAGAGTATAGCTGTTGATCTATTTGGTTTTAATGATGTACAATAATGACACACTGCAGTTACATACATATTTAATGAAAGTTATTGCATGTTAATTTAATGGTGACTCTCTCCTCATAAGTGTGAATTTCATCAATATTACACAATTCCTCAATAGCCTATTTTTTATCTTTGCATCTTTGACAACAATGTTTTTATTTCTGAATTTCCTCTAAAGGCAAGTGTTAACATACATGCCAAAGCTACTTGTATCTCCTTTAAAACACCACAGACAGAGTTTTTTATGCAAGTCCTAAGTATGTCACAGACTGTGCTAGCACAAGAGTGGGCATCTTACCACACACAAGGTTTAGCTCTGATCACCTTACTGACCTGAGACTTGAAGCAACAAATTAAGAGAACTTTTTACATGAGATAATCTCCTTATCAGGTTTAGGTTCTTGCAAAGACTGTTAGATCCTTAGGGTTTCCCCAGTCCCTGTGCAGATCTTCCCAGCTACAGATCACAGTGCTACATGCTGCTATTTCATCTGCTACTGAAACCATGCCTGAATTATTGTGTGTATTTGTCCTTTCAGTATCCTTGATGCTGAGTTGCACGATCAGAGACCACTATGCAAGTTTCTAAACAAGTGATTCTCAGTGACTGGTGCTGCTAGCAAATAGGTGCACAGTAGATTAATGAAATGTTTTACAGTTTGAAAGGAGTTGTAAAAGGACATCAAGAGTCAATATAAGCATCCTTTTTCTCTGACTAAACTCACTTTAGAACAAATGTATAGGTCTCCTAAAACTGAGAAAATGGGACACCTGCGGGGAAATTTAGACCTTCAAAGCAATTATCTAGAAAGCCTCCAAGCAACAACAGATTGTGGTCCTAAAAATACACTGGATTTACTCATCTATGTTATGTTTTACTAGCAAACACATGCAGAAAAAAATGCTTAACTATGTGCTCTGCTATTAAGGCACTGCAGCGGATAGCAGGGCAGCTCTTCCAGCAGTGCTCTGCCACACGAAGTTCCCATCTCACCCAGGACCACGACCACAGAACAAACACAGGCAGCTCCTCCGTCCTCCTCCCTGCCTGAGCTGAGGCATGCAGCAGCTTTGCTCTTCAGATGTTTCTCCTAAATTGCTCGCTCAGACTCTGCATAGAAATTACGCCCATTTTAGTTTCCCCATGACTATTTTCCTAAACTTGCTTATCTCATACTCCTTCAAGTCCTTACAAATGCTGCAGATGGGCCTGTTTCCTCCATTTCTTCTCTGAATTACCTATGTGAGTTTTGTTGATCTCATCACAGAATGCCGAAGGAGGAAGGGTCCATGTTCCCTGTTTGTCCACTTGTCCTGACTTGAGGCCAATTCTGACACAAAAGTAGAGACATCCTGCAGCCTCTCTCAGTGACTGTTTGTTGTGAGCATAAAAATTACACCCTGCATTTTATTAAGAACAAAAAGAAATTTCTTCATTTATATCTGGTGCAGAAATTCAATATCATGTCCTTTAAGACACTGAATGCACTGGACAGCTTGTGCTCGCAACTTGGATTCTGCATGAGATTTTGACATTTTTAACGGCATATCAATAAGTATTCCATTCTGTAAACTAACAGCAAGGACTTACATCTTTYTTTTTTTTTTTTTTTTGGTACAGACTATAATCCAGATTCCAAAAATGCATCTCCTTACAAACTGGATCTCAAAGGACACATAGAAGATGCCAGAGTGAGTAACTAAATATGATGTGACTGCAGTTGGCAATAGCTGCCATAGAATTAATCTTGTAGAAACAAGGTCTGTGATAAATCAGCTAAGAGTCAAACCTCCTTGCTCTTATTTAGGATACACTCAGACCTCAGCCAGAGAAATGGGAATCTATGAAAGGATAGTTTACAGAACCATGATGGACTATATCCAAGGGAAGATTAAGCCTCAAGATAGGCATACTTTGATGGATTTATTCCATTAACCTGCAGAAAAGAGGGTCATTAATGTGGAGAAATTCTATTTTGCCTGTAACTGAGTTAGAGCTCTATAGAGCTACAAACAAAATAAATTTGTCCCTTGGGATTGATGTTTTGATTCTGTGACTTACATACTTGATTATTTACCCTAAGGATAAGTTAATTTTACCTTACACTATCTTTCTAGTTTAAAGTGAGGAGATTAATTTCTATTCTTACGGTCAAAGTCATTATCTTTAAAAAACTTATTCTGATTGGATATTTCACTTTAAATTTGATTCTAGTTCCAACTGTATTGTTTCCTAATTACATTTCTGGTAGAAGTTTCACACTAGTATCTCTATGAGCTGAATTATTCACAGTTAGAATTTTATTGCACTTAAATTACAAATTTGGAAAGTTGCTTCACATGTGATTAGCTTGAGTAATTGTCAAGAGTCTGCCAAACAGCCTGTGATTGCTGAGATGAGGCTTGTATAAATTAGGCAGGCAGTAGATCTACCAGGAGAGTTTGTGCATTAGATAAAGACTCTCCAATAGTTAGTGGTGTTTTCATGTGTAATTAGGAAATACATTGTCCTCCAATTAAGGAAATTAATTGTAACCATGCAGATGGTAGTCAAGGCATATTGCAATATAATCTTCTCTGGCATCTGCATTACTCTTAGGTGCTATCAATGTACAGTATTGGTTTTAGTCCAATTTATCCAGAGATAATTGACTATCCAAAGATTATTGACTATTATATTGACTATCTCTTTCTTAACACATTGACTATCATATTGACTATCTCTTTCTTAACATATTCTTCTCACTCATCCTTTCACTTTGCTATTGCAATCTAACTATAGAATTTATCCTGTCTTAAACATAAGAGGCACTGTCTGTAAAACAGAATTTACTATAAGATCTTTTTTTTCATCTACTCCTCAACAGCCTTGGTCAAATTAAACAGATTAACAAATATTTTAATAATGAAAGCTGCAGATTATTTTTATGAGTGATGTAATGTTACTTTTCATTCAATACAACAAGAATGATCATAGTATCATTGAGACTGATCAAGCATCCAATGCTTAAGAACCGAAAATATTGTTCAATTTTTCAGAAATGTAACACACTAAAATCAGCTGATCAGAAATTGCATCATTTGTTCATTCCTTTTTAGCACTTCAGAGTTCCTAAGAGAAAGTAGGAAAGCAAGATCTTTAGATCCTATAGGCTTGTTTAGAAAATAGATACGGGAAATGAATAGACCTCTGGAAAGAAAAGAAAAACAACAAAAATTAAAAGGAAACTGTCAAAACAGCCAGCCCAAGTTTCCCTCATTTGTCAATAAATATGTTTGAATAACAGAGATATTTAGAAAACTAAGGATTAGTACTACAATTTGTCAGGGTTGAATTCTCAAAAAAATTAGCCCTTCCACCTGGAGTCATTCTGAAGTACTTGGTTAGTACACCTGAACATTAAGGAAAAAATTCCTCACTGTGGGAATCGTTGAACCTTGGAACAATTTGTCAAGAGAAGTTGTGGAGTCTCCACCCTTGGAGATACTCAAAACCCAACTATACACAGTAGTATTAATCATAWTTTTTTCCCAGTTAATTTACCATGAGTTTTTTATAAACTCATTATAAATTAGCAAGTATTTATCCTGAGCATTAGAACCCTAAATTGTTCTTAACAAATATTTTTCTAAATGTAAATAGGGAAATCAACAAGAACAATATGGAGGAAAATCTGGATTTTTTTTCCAGATGTTAAAGGTTAGTCTCTTTTCACCAATTTGTTGGTAATATGTGCTACTTCAGATCTAAGTAACTATGATTTTCACCTCTTATATGAATTTGTCATTATCTACTTTGAACACTGAACATATGTTCAGCTAACAAAATTCTCTTAGTACATTGCAAAATAGTTATTCATTTTAACTCGATCAGCAGTCATGCTGCTCTCTTAAGAGACTTGGAGAAAGTAAGCCTGGTTCCCCTTTTAGATTTTTTTTATTGATGACTAATTCAAACTAATCCCAGATATTTTATATCATTTTATACTTTTATTATACTTTTATATACTTTTCCAATAAACAGCTTTGTAAATGACTTTTCACTGAAAAACATTATATTCAGACTAACCAAACTGTGAGTGGATTACACAGATCTATATCACTGTGGTTTAAAAATAGAATACACCAAGTCCTTTGGTGCAACTCTGATAAAATTACCACCTTTAGCACCAAAGTTTAAACCTACACAGAATGACAGAGAAAAATAAAGAAACCTAGCAAAATTTCCATCAAGTACTAAAATTAATTTTAGGGTACATAAATACCTCCTTAATTATAATATCAAGCTCCTGATATTATTGAAAGTGCTTATAAGGGAAGACATAGACTGAAAAATGAAAAGCTATTATACATATAAAAATTTAATTGCTTTACTATCCAATATCCTGGACTAGCTTTTACCCTCAGGAAAGCTATTTAACCAGCATGTGTTTCAGACACTTATTTGCAAAGCGAATGAAATTCTCATCACTGAGGATGACTGTAACTTAATCAGCAAATGTTTCCAAAAGCTTTTCAAATATTTGTGTTGTTAAAATAACGCCAAAGTGATCTTTTTAAATTCAAACAAAACAAAAGTGAAAATCCTATGAATTCAGATTGTAAAGGAATTCACTAACGCTTAACAAAGAAAGTAAAAATAGTAGAAATTTGTAAAACTCAGACTCTGTTGTGCCCTAAAATGCTTTGGTTTGGTGCTTTTGTGAGTTAAGTGAAGTTTCCTAATAATCTGTACAAGTTTTTTAACTGCTCAAACAATACTACTTAGGCATAGAACGATGCTATAATAATAGGATTCCCTTTCTGCTCTTCAAATTGAAGTCAGTTTATCAAATTTATTAAAGATTATAAACAACTTAGAGCACACACTTCTCAGAATGTGACAGATAACAGATGTTTCTAATAACAACAGGGTCAGAAAATAATAAGCCTTTGACAGGAATCAATTCATAGACCCAGCTTTGCCTGTACTAGAAATTAAAATTATATAATAAATCAAAATGGAAATAGTGAATTGAGCAACAAATCTGACCCTCATCCTCTCCCACACTCTGTCTACCTCTATCACTTTGTGGCCAAATGGATTTTCTGTAGATATTTATGTGTTGATGAACCTCACTTGCGAGAACATCTAGAAAAATATGTCAGAAAGAAAACTGAAAACAATGAACGAGTTTCTAGGCAGAACTAACCAGGAGAATTTTATTTTAAAAAAGCTAACAGGTGCTCTTCCTCTAGTTTTTCCTTATTTCTTATGTACTCACTAAAATTAAATGTTTAACATTAGCTCAGCAAAATCAATGGCTCAGTGGAGATCATAAGTCAGGTGGTTTCTTCATCTGGGTAAACAAAATATTGACAATCATAAAAAAGGAGCAGAATCATTCTTGTTCCTCAGTATCTTGATGCAACTAAATAGTGGTGCAGCTACTGTAAGAGTAATTCAGCTCAGTCGCTTAATTTTAGGCTAGAAACAAGAGCTTTGTGAAAAGTGGAGGCTGTCATATATCAATTGTACATCAGTTGCAAATTTCAGAGTTTGTCTAGTTATTTGCTGCTTAACAGTATTGTCTTGCCCTGTCAAAAATGTAACTTAGGAAATATATTGCCTAGTCTTATTACAATCAAATGAGTTTTCAGACCTCTACCAAGGTCTTCTAAATTACTAGAGGAAATAAAGGCAGTTACTAAGCATTGCGATTCACTCTTAGCCTTACAGAGCTTTCTGTCTGCCATCTGTTAAACAAATCAGAGATCTTAAACGCTGCCATAGATTCAGGATAACTTTCTACCACTCCCAGATGTCTATTTGAAAAGATATCACCAATTAAAGACTTGCTTTACTTTCATTTTAACATTTAACTGACTGCAGACTTCTTCAGATTAGTTACTAGTACACTATCACTGTCCAAATCCAAAAGCAACAGCTTTTTTGACCCAGAGTTACAACCTGGCTAGTGGCAGACCCAGGCATGCCCATGCTGCCTTTACCGCAAGCCTTTGTACAAGAGTTGGCATCTCAGCAAAGCATGGGCATATCTGATTCCCATTACCGGTTACACTGACACTGAGCAGCAGAGCACTGTGAAAAAAAAAACATTTGCTGAGCTACTGCTGAAGCCAGAACATTTCAGTGATTTTCCAGTTAAATGTTCCAATTAAATCCAAAAATTTAAACCAACCTATATGTCTAATTTATCTCTTCTTGAATCCATGAAATTCTTGGCCTTCCTCAATAGGAAAATCTCACTTCATTGGGTAGAACACCTATCACTGCTAAACAACATTTTCAAACAAGAGGGGCAACAATGTTTTCTTTTCCTTTATTTTCTCATTTCACTGAGTTAAAAGCAGAATGGAAAACATTTTCCTTTCTCAGAAGGGAGATGTTTTCAACATTCTTCCATTGCCATCTGGTGTCGGTAGCACACCATAGCAAGCATTTATGTTCAAATCAGTGGTTCTCAGTACAGGCCTCCAAGTGTCTTCAGGCCCATGAACTATTTCTACAAGGACTATAAAACATTAACTATTAATTATACTCACTGTGTATATTGTAAAATTTGCTATTCAGCAATTGATTCCTCTGGATATTTTTTTACAGGACAATACATAATAGTCACCAATCACCAACCACAATATAATCATATAAAAAGTATGAATTGAGAAAGAAGAAAAATGATAGAAAGTCCAGGCTACTCATTATGAACATGTCGGCTAAAGAACCAAGAAAGTATATATCTCTTGGCATCACAGATAGTATTTACATTCTAATTTAGTCAGCCATACATTTTTTCAGATAACATTTAGGGTGTTTGTTTGCAGCTGATTTCCATAGTATAAATATCACAAAAGTCACTCTGAGGGGGAGGTTTTGCCACTTTCTACTCTCCTGCAGCCATGGTATAAAAACAGGGATTGGGATTTCCATACAAGCAGAAAAAAAAATGGAATAGTAAGAACTTTTTTTCTATTAAAAGCCCAATACTCAAATAACATGAATCCAGCTATAGAGATCATGAGGTTGTCCTAAAAATAATAGTTTCTTCCCCACATTTTTTCCCTCGTCTCATTATATTGGAGCATTAAGGTCTCTTATTTTGGGAGACTTGGTGGTCCCCAATCTTGTGGCATTGCTGTGCCTTATTTCTCAAATTTAATTCTTTAGAAATTGTTCCCCCCCCCAAAAAAAAAGTAGCTAATGACTCCTTCCACTTAAACTATGCATTATTTGTCTCAGTAAAGTGCATATTTTGATAACATACAACTTTTTAAATCTAGCAGTCAAGAGTATAAGAGAATCTGAATCTCCAGAACTAGAAGATGGACAAAGCCAAGCAGATGTGTAGCACAGCCCTTTAACTATGGGAATGCTATAAACACTTCATCAAGAGTCATATAAATCTGCCACCACCGGCTTGTTTTTCTGTTCTAAAACACTGCATTCTAATCTGAACAAGATCATACACAGCAAAACCCTCCAAATATATTATACTCAGACTTGGATTACCCTTTTGGCCTTACATTCACAAGTGACTTGCACTCACGACTTAACATAATGAAAAAAATGGTTCTAGATGTACATGAGCCTGGGACCTGGAAAACCTTCCCTTATTAATGTCTCCTCTTGCACAAACATGAACCAACACTATGACTTGTTCGGCCAGCAAAAAGATCTTTTTACAATGAAATTCTCAAAGAGAATTTTTACTATTTTGCATTGTGCTTCATATCTTCAGCCAAAGTTTTAGAAACTAACACTAGATGGTGCTTTCTGATGAGAAAGCCCTGTGCTTTTCAAGTATCCCACTTACTATGGATTTTGAGAAACCGTGGCGTCAGATTCCCTACATTCACTCTCTTTCTGACAAAAGCAAACTCAATACAGAATAGTTTACCTGTAATCAGCATTATTGATATCGATACTACTGATATTTTTTATACTAAAATTTTGGTTTTGTTAACTGTTTTTATTTCATTTTGTTTCTTTCACCCTCATGAGAATCTACCCAAAGTTTCATTAGTCATGCAAATATTTTAAAAAATACTGATCTTGGCAAAATTCTGATTACTTACCTTATTCATAAGTTGGACCAAGGATAAATGTTGACATATCCTGTGAGATCAAAATTCTGCAATCAGACTACCAAAAGGTAATACACCAAAAGAAGTCCGACATACAGAACATGCCATCGTATTTAAGCTGATTTTCTCATAGATTTCTTGTTTCCTAGACAGAGATGTAGGCTGATAAAGTCATGGCAGTTTCACAGCTTTAAAACTTCTGTAGCAAACAGATTTTGTGATACTCTGTTATAATATTTTAATAGCATTAACACTGAAAATAATCATTGAAACACTGTTAGTGGAAAAATTAATAAAAACTCAGTCCATGAACATAGGCTAACAGAATATTTTGGAACCTCTCAAAATGTGGGGTTTTCCAAGTAGTGCCTTTCAGCTGCTGCATCTCCAAAGGAAAAAGAAAAAGCAATAGCTTTTTTTTTTTTTTTTTCCTGATTTCATTTATGCTGATGCAAATGAGGAGTGTCAAATAACAATGCAGAGATTCAAGAGTGATGTGTGAAACATGTAATTTACAGCAGTTTCTAAACAGGATGGTGCAGCCCTGAACCTGCCCCACTCAAATACAAGAGAAAAAAGTGTAGCACAGATACGATCCAGGATGATGTTTTCTTCTTCCACCTTAGGCTACATAATCCAAACAAGCCAGAGAAACATCACGGGTGTTATTATCCAGAATTATAAATAATGATCAATCTTGATTAGTAATAACTCCTTGAATCAATGAGTCTGAAAGATCACTTCACATTCCCAGACAGTCACATGAACATATACCATGTAACATTCTCACATGGTTTCATAAACCAACAGAAAAGTTTTGGAAATGGAAAGCCAGCTGTAACTTTGAAGTGGATGCATGACCTAGAGGGGCACAATAAAACTTCAGAGTTAGGAAAAATTCCAGGATGAGTAACTTTCTCTAATTTTTTTTTTTTTTTTCCTAATCTCATACATGACCCACAAAACCCAGCTCATTCCTCAGCTGTCCCATACTCTTTCCCACTATGACTAGCAGACAGCCTAATTGGGATAAAATAGGCACAAGGTGCCTAAAACATGCTCTTCCCAATGGCAATGGCATCTCTGGTGTCATTAAAGCAAGTCTGCAGGCAACTCTTCGCCCCTTAGCTCAGAAGTCTGTCTTAACCAACTGATGAAATGAAGAAAGGAAATACAGATTTTTTTTTCTTTAAAATATGTATTTCTTGGTTTGCTTGTTTTTCATGAGGACATAACTGCTTCTTCCAAAGTGTTCAGATAGCCCATTCTTGCCTTTGATAGCTAAGCCAGGATATACATCATGACCAGTATTTAAATATTCTTATTTTTCAGGCTTTTGTAGAGAATATATAAAAAAAACAGAGTCATGGTTTCCTTCCCCCTTCACATTCTCTGCAGCTTGAGACATCTGTTAAAAATCTGTGTGGAAGTAGAAACATTAAAGAAATAGTTTCTAAGACTGAGCATGCCTCTGAGTGGAATTACTGCCCAGAACAAAGAAAGGGAAATCAGGGGCTTTGATGAGCCCTTCTATCCAGGTTTAAATCTGAAAAACTACTTTGGAAACATCCTAAATGGAGGCTCTACACATTGGCAGGGGCAAAATATAGCCAGATTTGTAAAGTCCCTTTTCAACAAGCTATGGGACTGCCAGATTTCAGGCAGTCGCCCTGAGATTCCAAGACATGCTCCTGTCATCTCGTCTGCTTCCCAGCCACATCCCTAGTGCATCTCCCAGCACTGTGAAGTGAGGTGTACGGAGTCCAAGCCAGACAAATTCTCTAGTTCTACAGTTGTGAGCTCATGAGAAGTGTTTCAGCCCCTTATCCTTTATATGATCACAATGTATGTCCTCCGAGGACAGAACTGTAAGCTCTCCTCTGACCTGAAACACATATTTTCGCAGGTCAAGTGCATAGATGGGCAGGTGCAAAGAATGCACTTGAATGCCTGCAAAGTGCAAACGCTAATTTTTGGAGCCTGTTTGCCTTCACTCTGCGCTATTCAATTTTATACATTGTCTTAGACCACTTTTTTCAGTCAGACCAAAGAAAACTGAACTTAATGGCTTGAACAACCAGAGATTTCAGAAGGACTGTATAAGCCTGAACTCTGTCATGTAGTACTCTCTTTATCCCTCATTGTTCACACAGCAAGTTCAGCTACAAAATCCTTATATTATGATGTCAAAGGAGTTGGATAATTTCTCCTGACTTATTTTTTTCTCCAAACACCCTCACTTTTAAAAAATTACCTTACTTAGCAATTTATATCTCCTTCTCAAAATCTTCTCCTTCTTAGAGGAGATTAATTCCTCCTTAGATTAACTCAAACTTTTGCTACAGAGCAACTAAGTTCTAGGTTGATTTAATATTTTAAAGATTTATTCTTTTATTCTTTAAAGCCCTTATTCTATTAATTCAGGGGAAAGTAAGTCACCCAGAGACCTACTATTCTTAGGTTTAGTTAAATCGCAATAAGATTTACAAGAAGATGCACATTTTGCTCACTACCTTTCAAGTTTCTCTTATACATCATGATTTAATTTTTATATTCAAGAAAGGACATTTTTCTCCTGGAGTTAAGATTTTCTGTGCAAGAACTTCAATATACCTTAAGAAAGATGGACACACTACAGTAATTGACCTTAATGGGCCACAGTGGCCACCAGGTGACTATAATGAATAATCTTAAAAGAAACTAATTCAGTGATGAATTTCAGTAAAGATCACAGTCACAAAAAAAGTTGATTCTGGAGGATTTGGCCAAGATAACAGAAAGCTCAAAAGAATAAAGCTGGAAAGCACAAAGTGGTTCCACATTCTTATACCAATAGAAGTAGAAAAGTATTTTATCAGCTTTCAGAAGAGAGCTCCCTTATACTGCATTATCAATGCAAAATGAAAAGTTATTACATGCAAGCGCAGAAAGAAATCACTCATCATCTCTTTGGAAACCACTGAATCATCTAGTCTGCACTTGAGGTAAGTAAAAGATTGACTGATATTTTCAAAGTTCAGCAGAAGAAGCTATGACTCCAAATAAAGTGAAAAGTGATTTGATAAATCCACACTATACCTGTCTATTGCATACAATGACACAAGGGATTATGCCCCTTGATCTAACAGATTTTAATCTTCTTGAGTGCTCTGAAGTATCTTCACTCTAAGTACAAAAGATTAAAAGTACTGAAGGGAAAACTAAATTTCATGCCAGATATGGGGGTCAATTGGGGCCAGGAGCACACAGGGCAATTATTTCCAGAGCCACTTTTAGGATGATGTGAAATAAGTTTAGCATTGTAAAAGGCAATGATGTGTACAGCTGGGCCCCTTAGAAACATGAGAAAATAAAGCTTAAACAGAAAATCTTTACAAAGCAAAGTCAAATATCATTTATGCCTAACAGTGAACATCTAGCTCCCTAGCTCATTCATGTGTATCCCTGCACTCTCAAGAGCCCATTTCAAATCTGAGATGCATAGGAACTGATTGGAGATTGACAATGACATACTCCACATCCCGAATTTATTCTGCCAGTAGTCACTGGGAAGACCCCAGTCCACCTGACTGCTGAGCTAGCTGTCCCTAGCAGCACCAAAGCTCGACCACATTGGCCCCTGGGGACACAGGGAGCAAGCACAGTTTAAAAAAAAATGTTTTATTCAGAGTGGTAAGGGATGGATGACGGCATCAGGAGGACGGCATCTTTGCAAAATATAAATACCATAGTTACCAAAAAACCAACAAACTCTCTAGCACATAGAGGAAAACATGCTCCAAACAAAGCTAACTGGCCTAAATCACAAAGGTCCTGGAAGAAATATTCAGAGGACAGATGACTCCCACTTTCGCCGAAGCAGGACATTGCAACGTCCCCCTGGATGGGTATTCTGCCAGGAATACCACTAGTACAGAGACGTGCTGCCTGCAGCTCCCTGGAGAACTTGCACTCATTGCCTAGGAACTATCTGCTCTTATCTGAAATGGAGAGAACCAACTATCTCTGGCTCTGACAGGCAGTGGTGCCAAATGCCACTGTGAATAAACAACATTCCAGTCCTGCTTCCATGGACAGAGCACTCAAGGCTCTGCCTTCCTGCCAAATTTCCTGTACAAGTCGCTCAACTAATCTCCCTACAAGACAGAGGCTATTCTCATTTTGAATGTCACCACTACCTGCCTCTGGAAGGAAAAATAAATAAATAAATAAATAAATAAAGCAAAATAAAACAATAAACCAGCTTGTTATTATCATACTGAAAAGCAGTGAGTGACTTGTCCAGGTTTAGGCTAAATCCAGCAGGCTAACAGATTGTTACTAACATATATATATATATATATATATATATTCTGGATGTGAGGAAAGCGACATTTTGCCTTCTTTGCATAAAGAGATTGTATGGTTAGTGATAATGATATAGTTGAAGAATGCCTCTCAACTTTAAATAATGAAGCAGATTGCTCTGCAAAACAGAAGACTCTTATTTCCACTATATATTGACATTTGAAGACTGTCTAAAAAAAGAATTATAACTCACCTCTTTCACGTAGTCTCATAATTCGCTTTACAGTAGTATCTGAACACCAGATTAGTCTTTATTTATCTTCAGAAAGCTTCCTTGAAATAAATGGGAAAGGGAACTAAAGCAGAACATGAACAATCTTGATTTGCTCATGCACATCTTTGTAGACAGTATGTTTTACCAAAGGTCACAAAGATTTTGTTAAAGCAAGAAATGAAAACTTCGTATCATTAAACCAGCTTAGTGTTTTTAGCAGGCAATCATCCCTTTGAAAATAAAAATCAACCATAACCCCAAGGAAAAAAATAATAGTCCAGATACAAAAAGAAAAAAACTAGAATTGATTGAAAGGCAAACATAGAATCACCAAAGCTTTCTACCCCAACCCCCTCTATCAAACTGCATTCATAAAGAAACTATGGGAGACAATTTGCATAGGAAGTTTTCATAGGAAGGCAACAGGTTAAATCCTTGTCAAGCTCTTTGTATAGTTACAGTTACCTATAGTCTCACTCACTGTGTGTAATTATACCTTTTTAAACTAATGATGTTCCACAGAGTTTATTTCTTTCCAACCAAAAATTACTTTTTCAGATACATGTTTATGTATGACTTGCATCTGTTAAGTTACCTATAAGGAAACAAAACAGGAATCCCAGGCCACTTGAAAACCACACTGAAACCTTGCCTGCAGCAAGGAGCTATTCAGATAGCTTGAATTTCAGATGTCATATTCCATAAGAGCAGGCAACACATTAGGGAATTCTAAGTTATTCTATACAACATAAAAATAAGAGGAAGTGGCATTGTAAATGAGCATACCACAACATTGACTACATAGTGCATGTTATTTTCTACATTGATTTCAATGAGAACAATACAATTAAAATGTAAGTCAATTATTTCTAGTCTTTTTTTTTTCTTTTTCTTTTTTTTTTTTTTTTTTAGTTTGGCTTGGTATCTCTCAAAAACAAATACTATTAATAATTTGCTTGTTTTAAGCCTTTTTCCTCTCCAGAATTCAAGGATCAGTCTTCCCTATGAGTCCTCATACATAAAAATCACGTTTTAACTCTGAGTTATTTTGTGACGGAATTAAATACCACATGAATATATGCATAAGGATTCCATTACATAGGTAGATACACATTCTACTTATGCAAGGCTAACACTATATTCTGCTATTTTCTACTACCATTGCTATTTCACTCCTTGTTATACTTACTGCATTATTCTACAGGCGTCTGAACACTACAACTCATAAATTATTAGAATGTGAATAGATTTCTAACAGGAAGGTTACTATATTTGCATATATTTGTTTTTTGATTGGCACAGCCTTTAGCAAACACTAGTCTAAATTATTTAAGGCAATCTCTATCAGAGTCGTGAACATATCAGCTTATTCTGGAATATACATTAGCACTTAAAATTAATGCAAAGTTTGCATAACTACTTTGCACAGCCTTAAAGAGCATCTCCTTCCATGTTGTTGCCCCTTAGTCTCCTCTCTCCTTTTTCTTCCCTTAGTCAATCTGAAATTCACTTCAATGTGCTTCAGAATGCGACATTTAGAGCTTTTGGTTATTCTAAATACCAAAGATTTTATTTGAACAAATGATAATCAAGGAGTGGAAATTAATTTGTACCTGCCTATCAGGTAGGCTGGTACAAATCAGCTTTGCATCTTGTCCTATTGCTGTCAGTACAAAACAGTATTTGAAAGAACGTTCCTGTGCTCATCCCTTTCAGGTCCAGTGCTGGACACTACGCAGCACAAGTATAGCAAGAAACCAGCCATGTGGAACGAGACTTTTGATCTTAGCTTGGCACTGTTAGGGTGGCTTGGGGAAGCCAATTAGCCTCAATATCCTCAACCACATAATGCAGATGTGGTATCTTGAAAAGTACTTTCAGCTCCACCAATAAAAAAYTGCTGCATGAGAATGAGCATCAGTATTTGCCATTCCTTCACACGAAGTGACATGTCTGAAAGATCCTTAATCTTTACTGGCATCATTTTGATGGTGGGCTGCAAAGAATATAATAATGGGAGTCTACTAATTAAGACAAAGGCCTTGCTATTGTAAAGCAGAACATTGCTCTTCATAAATTACTGGAGTTATTTTTTTAAAGCCATTACATTGGTATAATTTGTTCTCATTGATTTAATGGACATCTATTACGAGCATATTTCAGGCAATAGCTCTCATAAAGCACCCTCTCTTTTTTCCTCTGCCTGACATATAACCCAGAAGCACCACGCAGCTTTTCAACAGCAGCAATAGGGTTAAGGGCTTCCTGTCTACTTTTAATTCATCCTAGAATGAGCTGCAACACATTTTAATAATTGATGTACTTGCGTGTGGTTCTGTGCAATGCTGCTTTAGTTTAGTTCTTTGCTCATAAAAATATGCTGTTGTCTCCGGCTTAGTATTTAACTTTTACCTTGACACAGTTATGTTTATTTGCCCTGAACAATTAGTATGGGATTTATTATGAATTCCTTTTAAACTTCGTTCTTTCAGAAATGTAATCTGACAAGAGAATTTTGTACATCTGCATCAACTCATTTTTTACTTCTTCAGACCCAGTATTTGACAGATGGATAATTCTTATCCAGAAAAGCACTTCAAAAATGCAGATGCTGCCTGGTGCCAGATGCACTACCATTACACAATCACTGGGACGGCACGCAGGACATTCAGTTACGCTAGTGCAATCTTCTGCTCTTCTTGGGTTCCGGTTGACAAGTCTGGTAGGCTTGTATGAGCAATGCTCACATATTGCTTTTTTACTTAAAAATCTTTATTTTCCCTTAACTGCAAAGTAAATTGGAAAAGTCCACTGCATACAGTTGTTTATGATCAAAAACACAGACAGAAAATACAGGCTTCTGGTCTGTTCTGAAAAGAATGACACTTGTGGTTTACATATCTTTATTTTGTATGGTACAAAAAAATAAAGCATGTCACTAGTAGCTGAGTTGGGTGCCTTATGTTCCTTGTCGTGGCACTTACACTGTGTTGATTTGTTAAAACTATCAGAGAAAGTGGTTCTTTACCTCCCAGGCACCATTAACTATTTATTTACAACAAACACCGAAAGATGCTTGCCCTAGCCACAAGCACCTGGTTCTTAACCAGAGCCACTGTGCTTCTGATGGCACTAGGTTCTTAAAATTCAGGTTTCTAAAGAGAAAGTGCAAGTAAAATAGTTCCCACTTGTCCATTTTGGCCATCATAAAACTGCTAACACATACTTACTGAAAGTCCTGTGTGCTTTTATGGATAGTTTTATTCTAAATCATATTCTAAAAAGCAAATCAGATTTAATCAGCAAATCAAATTTAATCAAACAAGCATTTGAGCAGAAATGCTAATGTCAGAAAATATCAGAAAAGTTTGATGCATCTCTGCCACCTCTTTCTATGGACACACTTTTTTTCTTCAAATAGGTAAAGAAGAGCCACTCACCTTTGCTGATCCTAGGTTCCATGGAGCAGCTTGTCAGATGGCAATTTCTGCGCCTTTTCAGAAATCAGCTATCTGAAACTGAAAACAAAAATATCCTAGACCAACTTAATCTTGGTACAAGACCACTCCAGGCTCTCACATTGACCTCACATTGTTCATTTCTGGTTTCATTCCCACAAAATCTGTGGCACGTGGAAAACCAGAGTTAGGTGCTCTGTTCTCATAAGGGAAAAAATGAATAGACTTTTGAGATTTAAAACTGAAATTAATATGTAGGCAGAAACCACCAAATTGTTGGAAAATTGGTTCCACAAAAAAGGCTGTAATTTCATTAGAGTCTTTTCTTTTATATGGCAGTTCTTGCCCCAAACCATAGCCTTCAGCATTCCCATTAACTAATGTTAACTAATTAGGGAAAGTGCTGACAGAATACTGTCATCTTAGAATAGATGTGGTAAAACTGGAGGGCAATTTGAAGCATGGAATTTTTGCAAACAAAGTACTTCCTTCTGTCATAAATAAACTATCTGCATCCCTTTATTGAAACAACAAAAAAAAAAAAACACGAAAAACAGATGAAATAAAAATAAATCACAACTTCCCTTATTTTTGGAATGTTGAGGAACTTAGAAATACTCAAATGATCATCTGTTTAATTCATGCAGCTCATAACAATGCAGGTTTCTTACAGAACTGCATGAAACTCTCATCTGGACATGTTTCACTCCTCATACAATTCAAATAATATGTTACCATCAAGTACAACAAAAGGCTGGGTGGGCTTTGAGAGATGGCAACAACCACAACAAAGAGCAGGGAAAAGACACCAGCCTGGTTTCACATGAGGGACAGACAGAACGGCTGTCCCTTGAGAGTTTACTGAAAGATCAAAAAGGTCATAATCAGGGAACTTATTGCCAAAGATATTTGTTTACTCATTAAAATCAAGAAAGCATTTTTTTAAATTAATGGTTAATTCTTTTGTTTCAACTTGTTAATGGGAACAGATTTTTCATCTGAGAAACAGAGATTGTGAAGTGTAAGGAGAGGTCTGGAAAATGCAGATTTTGCCCTGCGAAAGATTAATCCGATGCAGATGGTCTCCTGGAATATCTTCAAATGTGTTTATTAAACTTTAAAGATTTGTTATAGAGTGGTGACAGAATTTTTTTGTTGACCAACTTCACATTTTCATGAACTGTGAAAGTTTAAACTTTGAGATAAGATAGCACATGGCATCTGGATGATTAATGGACACAATAAGTTTTTAACAGAGAGCATCACCTAAATTCTAAGACACTATAAACACCACTGCTCTTATTCATTGTCATTAGTTATTGCTGTGTCAAGCAGCTTATTTTCCAAGGACTGCTACATACTATTCATTTTCGTCAAGACTTGTACATTTCCCATCTCATAGGAAAAATTGGATTTATTTTTACAGTTGTTCATGATACCAGAAATGGTAAAGAAAAAAAGCTCAAGTTAGCATACTTTCTTGATTTTAATATTTTTTTCAACCTTAAACCTTTAGTTTAAAATTGTCTTCTGGTTTTCACTCTCCTCCTCCCAAAACAATTTTCATATGTTTTCAACAAATTAATATTTGCTTCAGCTCTTTCCTCCCACAAAGTTAGGCTCTAATTCAAAAGGCCATTTAGTTCTCTTTAAATTTAAACTTGTTCTTAAGCTTCAAGAAAAATCAGTTTGTCATGGAGGTAACACTATCAGTCCTAATCCAGAAAAGCACACAAATCTATGTTTAAACTCTCTGCTTGCTAGGGATGTTTCCCTGAATCAGTACTTTAGTGTGATAGTGTCACATTTTCAAGAGCACTCGAGTAACACAGCAGAACAAGTTTTGTTTGCTTGCAGGTCGGCATTTTTTTAAAATTATATTGTTGCTGAATGAGGCTGGATTTGGAGACTACTTCGAAAAGCTTTTGCTGAATTGTAGCCTCTTTCAGTTCACTTATTTCAGCACAGAAATATGTTGTTAAAGTGTTTTATTTATTTCTGGCTCTTGTGTTTCTTCTATCACATTTCCACTGGTAGCACCATAAAGCCTCTGCTTCCATCTGCTTCAGACTATTCCGAAGAACATGGTCTAGCTATGGCTGAAAAGAACAATAAACAAAAACAATAACTCCCTCACACACACTCTTTTAAACATTCTTTTAATTTGATATCTGGAGAGTGGATTTATTCCTAACTGCTGCGCACTACTGTCTCTCTCAGGTAACATCCTTCCTGTTGGAAGTAGCCAGAAATGCAGAAGGGTCCTAGCAAATGCTGAATTCTGCCTCCTGTGTTTTGCATTCTGCACCCTGCAGGTTTATTGCAGTATGCTTTCTTCCTCCTCTTTTCCATCCTTTCTATGGATGTTACTGCATGTAAGGCTAGTAACATACATTTTTTTCCTACAACAAACTGAATTATCTCCAGATCAGCGTAGGAGACGCTCACTCTGTTCTTGGGCCAGTCTGAGAGTCTCCTGCAGTTACATGTCCTTGTTTTTACAGGCATCCTTATTTTCAGGGAACTTTATAGCAATGCATGTTGCATTGTCAAATTATCTACGTAATAATTTAGGTGCTGTAAGATGTGGCCATGATTATCCAAATAGTGTTGAGAAAAATTAATTAATGAGATTCAGATTATCAGAGAACATGAATTTAGGTGACCAAATGCAGAAGTCTCAACGAGTCTGAAACCTGGAGTGTGAAGCCTGGAAAGTGTTCAGAGAATAGCAGTGGAGAATAAAAAAGCATTTTCAGTGCAAAAAATCTGATCAAAAATATGTCTCATTTATCCCCTTATGCATTCTAGAAAAGCCTCAGGATTGCCCCATTTGTAATTTCTTCCATAAAACTGAATTGCTGTTTTTCAGCCTTCTGCAAAAGATCTGCTATACAGCAAATACCCATTGAACATGAAAACATTCAGGAAAAGAAAGTAACTTTTTTCTAGACAGTTACCTGATCAAAGCTATTCACCATTCTGCAAAGCATTTAACCCTATTAAAGTTAAAACAGCTAAAAAAACATTAAAATTGAAATAAATTGTCCTTAAAAATAGTATTTGCATTCAAATACATTCAAATCATTGAATGCAATTAAACCATTTTTAAATTTTAAAATATGACAATAAAAAATGTTTCATTTCACCTCTCAAACACTCACCCTTCTCATTTTGCTGGAATTAGTGGAGGCTGAGACAAGTTGTCGGAGGGATCTTCACATCTTTTCACTGGCCTTGAAGAAGATGAACCATAAGTTAGCCAAGACCTCCTGATTTTCATATGTAATATAAATGTGGGAAAGAAAAACAAACAAACAAACAATAACAAAAACCCCCCAAAACAGCAGCAAGACTATTTGCTTTTATGCAATTCTCACGTTTCTGTAAATGGGAGTGTAATCGTGTTACTCTTTGTCAGAAGAATAGCAAGTTCTTGGTACAGGATTCAGTTACTTTGCCTGAAAACTTCGTGGTTAAAGAAGTTTTGATCTGGAGACATAGCAAGGCTTACTCTGAATGCTGCAACTTAGTTCCAGTGTAACATTATCATGAAAAAAGACCTTCCAAAACAAAAAGCTGAACATTTGCGAGAGCAATTTTTGAACCATCAAAGGAGCTGGAATCTCTACATAACACAACACCGCTAACCGCTGAGTGGCAGTGTAAGGAGAACAAAAAAAGCCAAAAACAAGCAACTATTCACATGGTCTTTTGATGAATTCCTATCATCACAGGAGCTATCTGAACATTCCAAATATTCCCATTAGGACAGAAACTATTTATTAGGAACCACCAACTTTTGTACCACAGTGAAATTCTGGTCCTGTCAGCTGTTTACACTATCTCAAATATATGAAACATTTTTACCTATTAGAATGTCCTATCTGCATCTCAAGCAAATGCAACATTTAGGAGAGGATTAAAGGACCTTCAGGTTGCTTTACAAAAAGGCAAAGAAAGCTTGTGGTTGTCTGCTGGAGTATATAGGCTTTCACCTCAAAACCGACGATTTCATATATCCATTTCCTTAGCTAGTGAATCTTCCCTCTTCTCAGTAAATAGTCCACTGAGAAATGCTAGGTAAATCAGGACCATGGGAAGTTTTTAAAAACTAGATATGGAAACTGAGAAAATGCTTCTTATTTGCAAATAGCTAATCAAGAAGAAAAAAAAAAAAAGGAAAATGTGAGAGGAAGAGAATGCATTGCAGTGCATACAGAAAGACAGTAACAGATGGCTGGTGTACTAGTCTATAGGCTAGAAAGATTAAAGTAACACAGAGGTCTCTTTTGAGAGGTCTCTCTCTCTCCCTCCCCCCTCCTTTTTTTTTTTAATTTTTATTAATATTGCTTCTTAAGATGCGGTTTCATGTTCAACTCAAACCCAGTCGAGTCCACACTCACATCCGCACATTCCTGCCTGTGTCTGTGCCACCGCGAGCGGTTTATGGAACTCAGCACACCAGAGCAGCACCCTGAGGCAGCTGCAAGTTTGTGTTTTTAGACTGTTCTTTTCTTCCTTTTTCTTCCTCCTCCAGCTCCCACCGGATCAGCCCGTGGTGCAGCATCCGTGTGAGGAAGGGTGGGCATTGGTGTTCCTGGAAGCAGGAGAAGGCATCATTACCCTTTCCCACAGCACCTGCAGGCTCTGATTTATAACAGTAAATATGGGAAACTAAGATCACGGAATAACTACATTTTTCTATTCTTTCCTATTACTACAAATTACAGGAAACCTGAAACATCTCTTTAGAAGAACTGCAGTTAAATGAACCCCAAGGCACCTGGTATCGAAGGTACCACTTCTGTGACAAGCAGCTGCATGTCTTCGTAAACCCTCCTGGCAGAGAGGGCCAAATAAATGTTGTATTTCACTCTTTGCATTTAATTCAGGAATGGACTTAGCAGGACATGAGTTATTATGCAATAACTTRCATGCAGGATTGTAAAACATGAAGCCAAATACAGGATATTGATGCAATTAAACAAAAATCTGCATTACACAGTAATCATAGCATGGTGATCTTGAGTGAAATTAGAAAAATAGAAAAGGATGCCATAAAAATTTAAATATTTATAAATATATATTAGCACAATACAAAATATATTAATGGTGTGAAATACATTAATATATTAAACATATTTATACGCTATGAAATATATTAATATATAAATTGCATTACCTACATTATTAAGTAGGTATGATATTTATATTTATTGATACATTTGTTAGTCTGTCTAGCTAGGTGGGCTGTTCCGGATTGCCCAAATCGAGGCGCCTCCCTGCGCTAACAGCACATCACCGTGAGCTGCACTTTCTCCAGCGCTTACGAACAGCAGCGTATCCATGCGCCCGGGTTTAGAACGACAGGAGATCCCTCCGGGAACGGGCTCCGGAGGAATCCCGCAGGAGGCGCCCTGGGAGGGCCGCCGCGGGCCGCTCCGTCAACGCCGCGGGCCGTTCCCTCAGCGCCGCGCGCCGTTCCCTCAGCGCCGCGCGCGCCATTCCCGCCCTTGCCGCGCGGCGCCCCCTCGCGCGCTCTTGCCCCCCCCCCCCCCCCCTGGGGGGAGCCGCTTCCAGAAGGTTCTGCCCCGGGCAGAACCTGAGGCTTTACCCTTAGGTAAAGCGGGCTTGTGCCAAGACAGCCTCCATCTGGCCAAGCGTATTTTGAATTTCTGCTGTTAACAAAGCACCTGATAACATGCCAATCTGCTTAACCTTCCTTCCCGCACGGATATGTGCAGGGCTGCCGTGCTCCAAGGCTCAGAGCAAAGCATCTCCTGAGAACCTGTGTGCACCAAAATCAGCTGCAGCATCCTGCCAGTAAACTAATAAAACCTCCTGATATAATATCACTACTATAAATCCACAGCCTGGTAGGATCATTCCTTGAGGGCACAAAAGTATCTGATGCTTAATGGAAGTTACCCCAGTAGTGCCCTGTAACTACAAGCACATGATCATGGTCTTTACTGAATTAAAACTCACTTAGTGGACATCAGAGATAGACACACATTCAGCAAATTACTTTTACCAGTTAATTCCTATAAAGGAGGAACAGTGCCTGAGCATCAGCACCCCTTAATCAGGAGCAAGCAATGTTGGAGGCAGGCACAAGAAATCTGTGGCAGAACTGGAAAGAGAAACCACCTGACCCTCTTTTTAGCAAGTGTGTTGTCTGCAGGACATAACTGCAGCTGCTGCATCTCAGCTTCACAGGGTGCACTGCTGCTTGGGAGGCAGCCACTCATAAAGCAATAAATCTTAGGAGGTACCTGCATAACCTGCATAGTCCTAACTCGTTATCTTCTATGCATTTTATAATATATAGAGTTAAAAGATGGGACAAACTAACACTATTTTGTGTGTAGTGTTTGCAAATACACTCACTACATAAAATCAAGCAGAAGTTTATGGAAATTACATCATTGTTTTAGAAAACATCTTAGCCAAAGAGAAGGGGGTTGACTTACTGAAATGAAATGTTATGATGTTTCTAATAAACTACTAGTAAAATGAGTTTCTTCTGTACTTAGAAATCTGTGAAAAGATGTCTTTTGTTTTTGTTTGTCTGCCTTTTTTCTCATCTATACCTACTTGTGTGCTGTGGAAAAACACTGTTAGGAAAAATCTTCCTTCACATCTTGACTCCTTTCATCAGCAAAGGCAAGCAGCTTGACTTTTCACAGCCCCCCAAAAACATCCATTTTCTTTGCATTGCGTAATGTATACTGCAGGTAACAAGGTTTTGGGACCTCCTTCTTCTGCTCATGCTGCAGAGACAAAGCAAACATCTGGTATGGGGGGGGGCTTTGGGAGAGCCACAGGTGGCCAAGATCAGCTTAATTTGCCTAAAAAATTCTTGAGCTAAGAAGCACTGACAGCTGAAAATCTGCTTTGAGTTTGACAGAAGAACTTTAGGAAATGTGTGCTGGAGCTTTTGTCCCCCATGCATTACTTAACAATTGCTATTACAAGTAAAATTTGATTTTTAGCATAACTTAGCCTGCCAAGACACGTAGGTTTCGTGATCATTTGAAGACCCCATCTCTGAGATTTATATGTTCTGGTTTACTTTCATTTCCCAAGCTTTCTTCCTGGCATCCCACACCTCTTTTGTGGACAGGGAGAGTGGCACCTCCAAATAAGTCACAGAGTCAGTTCTGTCCTGCCTCCTTGCGGAAGGATCTAGATTAGAGCAAAGGAATTTCTCCAAAACAAAAGAACATGAGTCCCTGTGAAAAAGACTATGAATTCCACTGGCAAAATAAGAGTGTGGAACCAAATGGGCATAATTTTGTACCATGAGACATAGTTTCAGACTATCAGCGTAGACTATTGACTAAAACAAAGATAAAACTTTAAAATTTGAAATAAAAGCTTAGATTTGCAGGTATCAGACATGTCAGCATGTTAAGAAACTAGATGATCAAAAAAGTTCGTACTAGGGAAGGGGAAAGATTTTAAAAGTAAAATCTTGGTACATCTTTTCTTTCTATGGCAGAGGGGAAAGAAAAGAGTCCTTTGGCTCTCTTAGTTATGGCAAGACCATAACTACGTGTAGGTTCAATAAGGAAATTCTCAACACATTTTTTTTTATAACTCTAAAATTAAACTCTAAAAATAGAAAACAAACAGAAATTTTTAAAGACTTAATTAAAAAAAGAAATAAAGAGAATATGACCAGATGCCTCTTGGCTTTCTGCAATTTGCAAAGTTCCTTGATTCAAGAGACGAGTATTCAGAAACAGACTAGGAAGAGCCCGAAGAGGTAACGCATTCAACCAGGTACTCACTTCAGCTTTCAATACAGAGGACAGCACATCCTAGGAGAGTTTTGTCACTGGTGTCTGCTCATCACCCATTATTTGGGAATTTTAGTTCTGTAATACAAAATAATGTAATGCAAGAAATGCGGCTCCCCAGACCTCTTCTGTTTTCCAGCTCCGACTCGCAGGAAGCTGAGGTCACTGATCTCAGACAGCAGCAGATTTCCCAATTACACTTTTTTTTTTTTCCTTTTTTTTTTCCTTCCCCCCCCCCCTTTTTTTTTCTTCTCCCTTTTAAAGTATCTCAGAATGATCACTAACCGCAAAGTTCTGAATATCATCCTTTGAGGTTATAATTAAAGACATGAGGGAAACTAAAATGATTAGTTTTAAAAACTCAGCAACAGAAAGCCTTATTATTACAATCCATGTTTATTCTGCTCTTCTTTTGTACATTCTGAACTATTATTGTGGCAGCTGAAAGAACATTTACCTAAAATAAATTCTTATTTGAAATATTGCAAATCTATCTGAGAATGATTAAATTAAGCTCATTCAAAGTCAAAGCACTCATAGTTTTCCTGAGGGCATGTATAACAAGCAAATATAACCCMAAATATATGTACATTATAGATTGCAAATTAGCAGTAGTCTCCTTGCTATCTATATGCATGCATAGATTGAGGCCATACAGGGGCATTGGACAGTTAGCAAAGAAAAAACAAGGCCCATTCGACAGAAAAACACTACCGTAACATGTCTCAGCATGCCTTCCAGTAGGCTCTTGGGGGTCCTCAGTATCATCGTAATGAGCAATCATCTTAAATTAAAAGAGTAAAGATACTCTGCAAATATAGACAGTGAAAGAAGGAAGGAAATTACAAGGTAGAAAAAACCAGATGAACAAAAAGGAATACTTCAGACAACAAACAGTATCTCATGTCCCAGAAGATATTATTGAACACAGTTTACTGGAAACTGCGCTTGAATGAAGTTTAGCCTAGGAAACACTGTCCAAATTCCCAAATACTAGTGAGGTCAAAAACCCAAGTGGATTAAAACCAATGAACTGGATGCTTACATTTTTACCGTGAACAGGTACCAGGACATTGGTAAAAAAAATTGAAAAACTACTAAAACAATATTACAGAGCAATCTTTACTACAGAGCAGAAGGCAAAGAGCTGATTAATTTGCATATATCTACAAAACAGATCCAAGGCCTTACCTACATGTGTATTGGCTATTATCAGAGATACAGCTTAGACTCACACAAACCTAACTGCATTACAGGCAACATTGAATTCTTGGAGGCAAAGCCATGAATACCACAATACTGGTCGTCTGAAAGATCCAAGTTTGATTCTGTCCTTGGTTGAAAACTGTTACCCATGAGTTACCCATGACTGGCAACAAGTCTGGAGCTGTGAAATAATCCTCAGGAACAGAGAAGTCCTTATTCTGCTATGCTGACCACAAATAAACTGACAGATCGTAGCTATTACTACCAATGGCTGCACAACTGGAGATGTTATCTACAGTGTATTATCTGCATTAGACAGCATTTCAGAGAAAAAAAAAACATAAGCATTGCATTTAGAACAACAGTTCACGCTACAAATAAACTAAAATCTCTGCAGACACAAAAGGAAACAATGCAAAACCAGCTAGTCACGAAAGTCACGCAATGATTTCAACTAAACCACCTGTGTGGCAGTTCTCAGAAGTCCTGTCTTTTGCTGTGGGATCTCCTCAGTGGAGCACAGCTTGCACAGCTGGTGGCACATCCTGGGCAATATGGCAGGAGCAGCCAATGCCAGGCTGAGTGTTCTCCAACCAGCTTATTGGTGGGAGAGTTTTATTCCATCTCTAGAGAAACCATGAGAAAATAGTTCCCTCACCTGGATACATCTCTCAGTAATTCCCAAATAAGATAAAGCTTTAATTTGTCTGTAAATAAGGCAGCAACTCCAGCTGCAGCATAACGGCACAGGCATCTTTACCATGCTTGAGAAGTTACTTTCAAATGCTCATTTTGAAATTCTAGCCACATGCCTCAAAGCTGTTCACACTGTTATATTAGAAGCAACTCACTTGCCAAATTGATTTTCTTAGTGAAGAGTAAAAAGGCTGAAGCATGTTGCCACTGCAAACACAAAATAGTTTCCCAGATTGTGTTCAGCAGTTGCTTACATCTCTGTGAATAGTCTTCAAGTGCAATATAAATGTCTTTTTCATTATAAGACTCCACCTTTTCAGATGAAGCTTGCAATTTGAGTAGCCCTATTTAATACTTTTCTTTCAAATAAAAACAAATTCAAAGAAACTCTTTGATCAGGCAACCCATGGAAGGGATGATGACCTCAGCTGAGCCGCCATGTGATGACGGCTTATGAGTGGTATTTGAAACTGGCAGCAGAATTCACTGTACATGAGAGCCATCAGAAACATCTGCTTATTTCTGTTTCCTTTTCCTTAGAAACCTGAAGAAACTTACCTTTTGTGCTGTATCTTTCACAATTCACAAGAAAGGAGCATATTAAAAACCATGAACGTAGCTGTCCTCATTGCAAGTACATCCTAATATATCAAAGTCATTAAAAATATATATATACTCCTATCTACTGTCACCTAGGGATTAGAGATGATATAACTCACAAATTTTCACAAATATGCTAATGAAACTGGAAGGATGTGCTCCTCAACCTATTTTAAGTAGGATTTACAAAGAAATCTTCAAAGCAAAATGTAGACCATTTGAAGCTTAGTCACTTTTCTGTAAGGAAAGGCTGAGAGAGCTGGGCCTGTTCAGCCTGAAAAACAGAAGGCTGAGGGGGGATCTGATCAGTGTCTATAAATGGCAGTGAGGAGGGTGGGGCGGCCTCTTTTCAGTGGTGCCCACCGATAGGACTAAGAGAAATGGCTGCAAACTGAAGCACCAAAAGATTCAAAAGAAACTTAAGGAAAAAATTCTCGATAGTGATGGTGACAGAGCCCTGGAACAGATTGCCAAAAGAGGTTGTGGAGTCTCTGTCTCTGGAGATCTTCAATACCCAATTGGGTGCAACCCTGTGCCACATGCTCTAGGTGACCCGTGTGTGCAGGGTCCTCTCCAAAGGCCCCTTCCAACCTTAAGAATTCTATGAAGATTTATCAATCACTTCCCACTTGGTGACGCTGCTTTCTCTCTGTTACTGCTTCTCTTCAGGACTCAAGTAAAGCACATGCCCCTGTGTCAGAGATAAGGAGAGAGCAGACATGCTTTTTGCCCAGGAGCCAATTCATAACAATCCAATGGGACATGTGGCCCATGTGCTACTTTATGGGAGGAAGGAGAGCAGAATCCTTCAGAGGCCTCAGCACCTGCAGTCTGTCAAAGAGCCCTGGGTTATTAAGGCTATACAACTACTGTTTTGGAAGGGAAAAATAGGCTATTGCTTAAAATGAAGTTTATTTGTATGCTGTAGTGGGGTTTAAAAAAAAAAAAAGGAAGGGAAGGTAAAACAGTCACGCATTAAGCCTAGCTGTTCAGTGTGGTATTTATTCTCACATTTGGTAAATGCCTTGGGAAATGCTACTTTCTAGAGCTCTAACCTTTTTTTTTTCTTGCAACCAGTACAGTTTACACAAATTTGCTTTAACAGTAACCTCAGTAGAGCATTCTTCTTTCTAACAGATGCTTCAGAACAGCTTACTTCAGATACCGCCTGCAGAACACCCTGCAGTTTTTCTCTGAAAAAACAGATGTGATCAAGAAAAAAAAATAAATAAAAAAGAAGATTTTGGCTGCCTTTTTGCGTGTGTGTGTGTGTGTATTTCTCACGAGTCTGTATCTATAGAGAATATATCCTGAGGAGAAGGGTTTTTTTGTGTTTATGCATCAAGCAAACAAAGGACTTGCATTTCATGATCACCAGATATTTTCATATGACAAAAAGTAATGAATAAAGATCCTCAATCCTAAATTTAAGTATGCAGAGTTAAAACCATAGTGACATTTTAAAGATTTATAAATTAAAATGCTTTTACAAATCATCAAGGGCCTGAACTCTCTTTGAATATTACTCTGAGCCTCAACTAGACACATTTCTTCCTTCAGCTTTCTCACAACATTTACCTAGCTACACTTGCCAGCATGTTTTGCCAAATTAGAAAAACTTCTGCTGAAACCATCTGCTTGACATTGCTTACATATAATAAAATATCACTCAATTCAGTGTATTGGAAATGTTTAGAGATCTTTACATGGGAACCGAAATCAGCAGTGCTGACTCAGGCAGATCTCCCACTGATGTTGGTGGGAATTGTACCTGAGAGAGCACTGCTGGATCTGATACAGAGCTCACTGCAGAGCGACTGCTGCCGAGTGACGTGAGAACATATGGTTATAATTTAGCAATACCAACCAAAGAAGAAATGAGAAGGAAATTTTATAGCATTCCTGGCTTGCTGCTCTTTTATAAGTATCAAGAACGCTCAAATGATTCATACCTACCTGCTTCTGTAACATTTTTTCCCAGAGACAAGTGAACATTCAGAAACTACTGCAAAGTTAGAACCTACTTCAATAGGAACAGTTTGAATCAATACATAAGGATTTAAACCTGAGAAAAATTAAATGGAAAGTATAAAATCAAATTTTAGAGTTCTCTACGCACTGTATTATATTACCTATGGATAAGAATGCAGACATTTCAGTATGTTTTTCTTGGTCCAGACTGAAACAGAAGTAAATCCTTCTTAGCCCTGGCTTTACCAGCCTAGTGGTAAGGAAATGGGTATGACTGCTGCTATACCAAATTTTGGCTTCTCAAATTCAACCCCAAAGCTAGGTTTTATAAAATTACAGTTTTAATAAATCTAAAAATGGTACAGAACCAGAAACTATCACTGACATTTTTGCACTTTTAAATTGTGACCGCAAAAGCAGCATTGCTAAGGGGCTAAATCAAGCCTCCTCTAGTAGCTGAAAAAACAAAGATAAACAACAGCAATACTGGCAGAAAAAGGAGAAAAAAAAAAAAAAAAGAAAAAAAAATAAAGAAGAAGAGCTATAACATATTTATCCAAAACTCACCTCCATAATTTCAACATAAGGAATCCTGTACTGCCAAGGAAAAGCATATTTTAGAAAACCAAGCCCAAAGAGCAGGTGAAACAGTTTGCATTGCAATCTGCTTATTAGCAAGTGCCAGTCATCAAGGATTAATTACAGACTAGTTACAGGTGTAGATTTCCCCCC
>NW_020455477.1:1111267-1175757 GCF_003342845.1 Nothoprocta perdicaria
CCCACCCACCCCATAAATACCACAACAGCAAGCCCTGTGCTTTGCTCTAAGGAGTTTATGTTAGTCTTTGCACATCAATCGTGAGGATGCTTCCAGGCCGTGCCTAGAAGAACTGCATGCCTGTGCTCATACACAAGACACAAGGACTTAAATGCTGAAAATCATTGCAGCTATTGCCTGTGTTTTGTTCTGAGATGGAAGCTTGAAGTAGCTGGAAATTAAAAATACAGATGCAAGATAGGTCTTACTGCAAAACCCCTATCAGTGCAGCTTTGTAGTAAGTAACCAACCTCTCAGTAAAACATATCCCTTGGGGTGAACTCCTGGACAGGTATCTTGCTATAGTTAAGCTTGAAGGATAGAGGGAACAAGAAGTTTCAACTCTATGGGTTAAGTAATTATTAGAATTTAGGCTTTGGCTTTTACCTGAAACATAGGTCAATGTATTATTCTACATTGCTGCCTTATAAACTCTTGCTCAACACACTCCAATAATAGACAGTCAAGAATGTTTGCATGCCAGTGAAGTGGACTTTGAGGATCAATGAAAGGAAATGCACCAGCCAGACTGGAATTCAGCAAGATGATGAACTTTATCTTTTTCAGTTCCTTTTTTAAGAAAATATTCTGACTGCTTATTTAGCCTCACTGTTGCACTCAGTCTTAGCAATACCGATGGGCACTCTGGTTTTCTTAGAGCCTCTCAGAGGAAGATGCTTATGCATGGATGGTTAGCAGGAATACCGAAGGTTATTAATTTCCTCCATGGCATATCTTCCTCTACAGGACAAATAAACTGACAGGATTTTAATCTCTGAAAAGAGGGCCCTACTCCCATGTGAAGAGGAAGATCCCTCATCCACAGCATGACAACAGTGCAGCTAAGGAGAAGTAAAACAATAAAACTAGTGTTCTTAAATGTTAGAAAAAAAGTTTAAAAGTTAAAAATAAGGGTACTTTTTTTTGCATTGGCATCATGTCCCTTTAGAAGTTTAGAGGAATGATTATAGAAGAGGCACCAACCGAAATTCCAAATCCAACTGCAAATTAGCTAGATTAATCAGCATACAGAGATACTATTAACTTGTCTCACCATATGAGTTCACACTTAACTGTCACAGGAAAAAAGCTTTAGCCTGGGTCAAGTTAAAAAACAGAAAACATCATATTCAGCAGTTGTGTCAGTTATTAAAAGACACAGAAAGTCTGGTTATAGACCATACAGCACTGATTTTAGGAGATACTTACCTAAAATGTATTTCAGTGATGAAAAAATTAGGCCTATCAGGATTATGATTACTATGCCACTCCTACACAGCTGCTTACCTTGCTTATGAGTGATCACTTGACAACTTTTTAATTTGGATGAGTTACTGCCTCTTTATATCTCCTGCCTCCTATGTCCTTAGTGAGACAAAAGGTTTCATTTAAACAAAGCAGGAAAAGAAAGAAACTTAGAGCACAGCAGTAATTCCCTCCCCTTTGCAACACTAAGGTGAAAATACAATATGTATCTCTGGTTCTCACTGAAAGCAAGTCCAGAGGTAAGGTGATGCTGTAATAAGCACGCAGGGTCAAGCTCAGAGGAGCAAATACTTGTTAGTCCGTTTATGATATCCCCAAGTTAGCTTGCCCCAGTTGCTCCCACTCTTGCTTGTGGAGCCGCGTCTTGTTTATCTCAGATTCAATCAGAAAACAGAAACATGTGATTCTTCATCTGAGGGTGACTGAGAGCTTACCTCAAAAGCAGGTCGACCAAAAGCTTCACCTCCTTGCCCTGGGCCAGGTCTCAAGATGCAGTTTTGCCCTGCGAAGCCTGCCCAGGGACGTGCTAAAGCCTCAGTCCAGGGAATAGGCGGCAGCAGGTCGCCTGCAGCGTCACCACCTCCGCTCRCAGGCGGGCTCCAAGCTGCAGCTCCCACGCACGGATGCACAGAAGCATGAGCAGAGCTGCGGGAGGAACTGAACTTCAGCTCTCCATGCAGTCCTACGTATAGTTAACACTTCATCAAAGCAGACGTGAATTTTATTTTCGACAGTAGACTTTATTAGAAATTTTCTCCTCGTTCATCAGTAAATTCACATTAAAATATGCTGAAGGCAGCTCAGTCTAAACATTCGACCTCCTGCCATAACAACAACTTCCAGTTTAAAAACTAGATAACTGATCAGGCAGATTAATTGAATCATGTAAGAAATGCAAATAGAAAGCAGCATCTTAAAATGGGATGTGCCTGAAAAAATAATACATTTCAGGTGGAGTTGGAGAAAACAAAAACAGATCAGTCCCCCCAAGATGGGAAACAGTAAATGAGAACTCCACAGACTCTAAACAGATAAATAAACATAACCACACATACGTTAAAGAAAGAACCAAGTATTTAGAGTTCATACCACATAAAAATTATAAATTTGTTCAAATAAAAAAAAGTGACAAGCTTTCTAAAATATGAATATCTCAGGATAGTGAACACTTCATCATAAACCACAGAGCTTTGGAGGGATAAGATTTGGTCTTGAAAACAATGGACTATTCCTTACTGTTACCGTAGCCAAGAATGGAGCTTTCAGACCCACGTACCATTCTTTCCTCTCATGTTCTTAAATCACACACCCTCCTTCTAGACAATAATCTCTATTTTTTATGAAAAGATTTTTTAACATTGTAGGCCCGATTATGTTGAATTCTGAGCACTCAAAGCTCTTAACTATGGAAACCAAACCAAAGTTTAACCATTTTTTCAGAATTTACCTATGGAGATTTTTCCTTTGCTAATTAATTATAAGGGATGTGTGTGTGCGCGTATATAGGGAAGAGAGGGAGAAAAATCACACTGCTGAGGAATGCTCTGTCCTGCAGGAGAATGGGTCTTGCAGGGCAGGTTTCCTGTTGGCATTTGGCAGAGTCCACGGAGGCAAATCGCTCGGTGCCAGCTGAGGAGAACGGCCTTCGGGACTGTAAACAGAACAGGCAACAGATAACTCTTGAATCTCAATCAAATCAATGTTTTCACATTCTTGAGTAAACCCCCCAGTGATCTGCTATCACTGGTTCAGAAAAAATATATATATTAAAAATTAAATAACACTTAAGTGTCCATAATGAAGATTCATATTTTGCTGTAAACATTTTTCTGCCATTTGCATTGATTTAGTCCAATGTGAGGCCAGAGGGTTCTAGATGTCTTATTGATACTGTAAATAATTTTTGAGAGACAGAGGCAAAGGTAGAGTTTCTATGTCATGCAGGCGGTCTCTGCCCAGAGCAAAACGAATTGATCGTCGGCACAAGTCCATTAAAGGCAGGGGTTCAGCTGAAAAACATGGAAGAAAGACAACGGTTAATTTTTCAGTATCTCTCCTTACAGTGTTTAATTTATTATTAAATAGATCCAGTATTGTATTAAACAGCCAAAATGTAGTTCTGGAATTGTGGAAAAAAGACAACCTTGAGGCAGCTAAGATCATTTATCAGCAGAGGTAGAGACAGATTTTATGCTTTCACATGTAATAAACGAGTACAAAGTTTCAGACAGTTTCCTTATCTATAAAGCCTAAAATAAGCCAGAATCACTCTGGAGACTTGCAGCAGCGGCGCAGGCTATTGCATTTCCAGATTTCTGATGAGACAAAGAGCTGCTGCTTTGCCTGTCAGACAAAATTCTTCATGTTTCTGTTCATGTGAACTAAACGAGCAACTTCTGACCTCGCCTACCAGCTCTTTCTGTATCTTAGGAACTGGAAATGGTGTTTACAGGTAACCAAACTTCTCAGCAAACACTACTTTTTTTCCTAACATTTTCTTAGCCTTTTTAATTAGAATTTTATTGGAAGACAAAAAAAAAAAAAAAAAAAAAAAAAAAAAAAAAAAAAAAAAAAAAAAAAAACCTCTAAAAAGCTATGGGAAATTTAACCTTTTCTCCCAAGAATAAGTTGGGGCAAGGGGAGGATTCAGCTGACCAGTGAACACACATGGCATGGGGCTATGTTCTGATACCCACACAAACAGCCCCTAAATGTATTGGCACCTTCCAGCGCTCTGAGTATAATTTAATAGGAGTGAATTAAGGATGTCAGAAATGCCTGACTGAGAACACTTAGGACTGGAGACCCAAGCACACGATCAGCAGCATCTCAAACCACCCAGCTCCTGCATCCTGCCCCGACCTACAGAACTCGTGCAGAAACGGGGGACGAGGAACAGGGGCAGCGTGGACAGCTCTAACTGCTGCACTGGCTGGTTTAAAAGGGGAACGGCTGGAAAGACTACAGGAAAAAAAAACTTTACAAAAAGAAAACCTTTATTAATAGCTTTTTAAAATCATAGTACGACTTTGAAACAAGAGAATAAAAAGTCTCTCCCATGCCTATATCACAGTACTATCTTTTTATAAACTTGGCAGATTAGATAAAAGCCCTCAGCATCGTGCTGCTCTCAGTGCTTCTGGCAAGAGGTCTTGCAAGTACCATATGTAGATTTACACACACTACCTATTAATCCACCAATACGTTAGCTAAGACATAATTTAAAGACTTATAATTTAAAGATATATTAGCCAGTTTAAGGATAGCTTTTGTACATTAAAATTATGTGTTCTGATGACACTTGACTGACTCCATGGATTTTTAGTTACTTTTCAAATTGTGTTTGATACCTATAGTCTGCAGTTAAGTACAGTGGTTCCCAGAAATGCCCAGCAAAAAGCGTTACTATTCTATGCTAGGCTGAAAGTCTGAAAATTATATTTAATAACTAGTCAGTGGCTCAGAGGTGGGGTCTCCTTCTCCATAAAGTCTACATCTACTTTATTTAGAATTTTGGCTATGGAAAGATTTAAAAACTTACTCTCATTCCAGTAACAAAGTAGATTTTTCTTTATATTGTTATACTTGCATTTTTTATTTTGGTATACCAGACTTACAGACATTAAATTTTAGGGGATGAAGCTATAAAATTAATTCAGCAGCGTAAGTAGGAGCAAGAGTAGCTCTTGATTTCCAGACCCAGAATGCAACACACATCCTACAGGTCTCACATGAAAAACAACACTTTTCCGAGCATCTTCCCAGAATCTCTGAGGTCCCATAAAGAAGGCGTAAAGATTAACAGTGTTTTAAGCCATTAACCGATCATGTGGTCCCTTTTTTCTCCTAGACAAAGGAATATGCAAAATGCAGCCATCTGTGCAAGTGTTCAGTAAGCAGAGTTAATCCTACACTTGAAAATATGATTTAAGGAAAGGTTAGAATATCTTCTGAGTTTGCAATGCTAAATGAGTATCTCCCATCTTACTCACTTCCACAGGGAATTTCCAAATGCTATAGAAAATACTCCTAAGTGCTTGCAGCAGCTGCTAAATTACATGTACTGATTACATGTTTGCAACTTGAAAATTTAACTATATTCTTTCATTCTCCTCTATACGCAAGAGCAGATAAAACATAGGAAGATTCAAACAGATTTGATCTAGAATACAAACAACAATTAAGCTTCTGGAGGGRTAGGAGGAGGAGTGTTGCTTAAGAGCTTAAGGAAAAATATAACTCTAGCACTTCAGGTAAAAGCTGTGCAGCTGTGGATAACCCTACATATTAAAAAAGTGAACTCAGGAAAAAACATCACCTTTAGGTTTTCAAATGGTTTATCTGATGAGTGTAAAACTAAGACTGGAAGTTACCAGACAGTAACTCCTGGGGGTTGCCATTATCGCACACTCGGTGCGCCCTGCAATTGGGGCGCTCCACACCCACCGCAGCGCCGGCTCCGCACGTTTTACAGATGAGGGATATTTGGAAAGCAGCTTACAGGGGTTATTAGGAAGCGCAGGCCAGGTCTGAAGCCCGGACAGATCCCAGGCAGGAGGCAACATGAGCCCTCACACACACACCAACACCAAATAGTTTCAGGTTTTCATGGAAACTCAGGTATAAAAGCTCATGGATATTACAGAACACGTGGTCCTTTAGGAAAGGAATGGTTCAGCCATCTCCAGGACCTACTGATGGTACCACCTGCACCACACACACGCTGAGATGTATCCAGACCTTCCAGAAGCACCAGCAGTATCGGCAAACTGAGATTTCCACTGGCATTAAAAGGGCTACTAAGATCATAAAAAAATAATGCTGAGAAGAAAATGCTCTAACTGTGCCAAGATGGGGAGAGAAATATTCTGAATCTGTAAATTCAGCCGTAAATTTAACTATTGAAAAAATAGTCCCCTTTTGGAGCATTAAATATTTACCTTGGAGATCGAAAGATATTAGCTAAGTGATGTACCAGCCAAGGGCATAAATTGATGAATTAGAATACCATACCACGTAGCACAAATAATACACATTATTTTTTTTTCTTATTAAACAGCTCTTTGTAATTGATGGTTAGGGACAAAGGCAAAACAAAAAGGGCTGTTGCTAGAAACAACCGTGTTCATGAGCATTTCTGCAATAAACACACACGCGCGGTAGCAACTCTCACATCACCATAGGCTGAAATATTAATTTAACTTTGGCGACCTGAAGTCGTTTAACAATCTGGCACTCCAACAAGAATTCCTCATCTTTCTCACCGTGTGTTTATAATGAAAATACAGCTCAAGTCATCTAACATCCAGTAACACTAAATGGAATCAACTGCCATGTTACATAATGCTTATACATATGCAAAGCAGCTTTTAGCACATGACCATCACCTGCCAAACGTTAATGCTTATTTTTGGATGAATTCTTCAAAATATGAGAATATAATATACAATACATATACAATGCAATATATAATATTGTAAGGTTCCTTGCTTTTATTACTCTATACAATTTTGTTTTTAATCTTATTTTATTAATTAATTTCTACTTGTGCAGGGGTGGGGAGATCAATAATCAAAACAAAATTAGAACTGGTGAAAAAATTACGCAGACTTCTGTGAAAATCAATTCTCACCAGCAATCAAGTTACTAAGTCAGTTATTTTATAGCCCTACTTAAGACACCGTATTACTTCGTATTTATGACTTCTTTTGCCTTGAAAACTTAATAAAACACACTCCAGTATTCAGTGATATTTCTATACGTGATGGCTTCCAAATGGTGCAGGCAGCTTTGTGTAAAAGTCAGGTAACCACATGGGAGCATCGGGTCCCGTTTCCCCCTAGATCTAAATTTTTCCCTTCGTTTTCCCCCTAGATATTAAAGCAGTTCTAGAGCATTTCAATGGGCACTTCAATCCCTAAGTTTTTCCATTAGGGAGAAGCAGGGCATAGTGGGATTTGCAGCTACCATTTGATTATCACACACAATAAATATACAGCTAGCAGTTTTCCCTCCCAGCTTTCTGCCAAAGCTTAATTATTGTTTTAATTTTATGCATTAAGTGCCAAATTCATTCTCCCACATAAGGCAGTGCACAGATACAATCCTTTGGGCATTTTTATGGCTTCCCTGATGCAACTAATGGAAAATCTGACTCATGTTCCCTAAATGGCACCTTCTAAAGAAAGGAAATTGCAAATAATATTTTAAAGAACACAGGCTATGACCACTCATAAAAAATACTAATAAATCTCCTAATAGCAATGAAAATTTAGGCAAGGCATAACAAGATAAAACAAATCACTTATCTTTTTCCCACAGATGTCTTTAGGCAGTGCAGCCAGCACAGTTAACTGTACAAATGAAAAACCTTCAAGCGTCACGTTTTAATTACAGCTCAGGTGCTCCAGGAGAAGCGCCGCTCACAAGAACCGCCACTGAAAGGGAATCTCGGGGCTGTCTCAGGACTTGCTGTAACGGTCCCTGCTCCGCACTCACTGCCTCCCGGAGAGCACGAGGCTCCCAGCAGAGCAGGACCAGGCTCCTGGGGTGCCAGGGCCCAGATGCTGCTCCTGCCCTTGCTCCCGCATYGCTCTGGGGTGCGGCACTGGCACTGCTGCTCCTGGCTTAAGGAAGCACCAGAGTACCCATCCAAATCCAGTATATTCAATAAATACTTACATTTCGTGCTTAAAGATTTCAAGGCAGTAGACTTGAGCATATGCCTAAATCCCTGGGGTTACAGGAGTGCTCCCCCTACAAAATAAATTTGTAGGTCTGCATTTGTAGGAAGACAGGATACGGGAAGTCACACATATACCTGCCACAGCCTTCCTCTGAGATGCTCGAGATGCTTTACAAATATCAGCTCAGTGCAAGTCCCTGCAAGAAGCAAAGACTATTAAACAGTATTTATTTTACTAATAAGGCAATGGCAGCAAAGAGGGTTAAAGGCCCTGACCGGAGGCTGCAAGTGAAGTCTGCAAGGGAGCTCTAAGCTGCCTCCTACCTGAGCACCCGGAGCTGGGGTAATGTGAGCGGATACTCACTGATCCCCCCTGGAAGTAAATAACCAAAGGCAGCTGCTTCTGCCTTGTATCCTCCCCTCTCTTTCCCCTCAAAGAGAGAAAAACAACTGCCGTAACAGACACTTCTCACTCCCAGCCTAAACTGCGAACATTTTAAGGCAAGGATAACAAACAGAAACGAAGCAATTTATTGTATGAATGCACCTAAAAGACTGGCTACCTGTCTACCTGGAAATAACAACAGCCCTGCATATGCCCTCAGGCGTAGCCTGTGGGTCTTGCATATGCAAGGCGAGAGACACTAAGTAATCTAAGGGTAAACAGCAGGTCGGTCATTGGCAGCTCCAGGTTAACTGGGCCCCTGCTCACAAACTCAGCAACCGCCCTGGTAAGTGATGAAACAAAACCTGGCAGCCTTCGTCTACACGAGTGCAAAGTGCAAGAGTCTAAAACTCCATAAAGAAACATTCATGTGGCTGGTTGCGCTATCTTACCCGAACGGGTAATATCATCAGAACCCTTCACAAGCTGCTGCTAAACCACCAAAGCCCCAAGGAGCTTTCCAGCTCACACCTTCAGTGGGTTCCGCCTGACCAGGATTAGAGAGAGTGCTGACCCACCATGTGGCCTTACGATCCGCCTAAAAAAGGGCTCTGCATCCAACAGGTTTAATGTGTAGCAGCAGGTATAAAGCCTGGTCCAAGGACAGGATCTGCAATCACAYGCACTGTGGCAAAGCCCGAGCTCATTTCCTCATAATCTGCATTTTCTGAATCAGCTCAGCTAATTTAAATGTGCATACACATTAAAAGAACGCTATTTAAAGTAACAAAATCACAGGTATGATTCATATTTGAAAATGTTTTAGCACACTAGTTCTCCAAACCACAGATTCCCAATTATATTGCTGTACATCATTCAGAAGCTGAAAAATAGTGGCAGACAATAATGAACTTCATGAACAAAGCAGCGGCTTTAAAAAAAACAACTACAAAGCCCTACAATAAGCTGCCTTTTGTTTGTTTGTTTTTGTTCTGTTGCAGCTTGATAAATTTGCATGCTGACAGAAAAAAAAGAATTTACTGGCCTCTTCCCTTCTGGAAGAGGGAGCAACGTATATGATTTTACTGCAAACCCCCTGTGTGCATCAGGGGAAAGATTGGTTTTCTGATCTGTCATTGTTCTCCTACTTTCAAATGCTACCAAAAAAACTACTCCTTTCTCTTTGTATTTGAAAATGCTTTGAGGGTAGGTCCAGTCAGTTATTTCAGTGATCACCTAAATGTTTTGCAGCAGGAAAGGTACCTAATGTAAATTCATGCTCTTTTAAGACAACCTCTCTTAAAATTCAAGCCAGTCAAGCGCTCGATGCTAGAGATGGGCCAAGGCTACAAGCGTTGGCTCCTCAGCTCTTCTCAGTTCAAATTCCCCAAGTTTAAGGTCTTGGGAATGAGGACTTGGCATAGATTAATCTCTAATGCATCCTTTATGGCTTTAACTGTCAGAAGCACATTTATCACTACTACATCCTGCCCGTGTGTGCCAGGCCATAAAGGTGAAAGCTAAAATATATCAAGGTGAGAAAAGATTAAAGCTTGGATGAGAATTTCACCGAGTAGATTCACTGCAGTTCAATGCCAGTGTTGCTGGGGGGTTATGGACAGATTTATAGGCAAAGCACAAACCAAGAAAGTTGAAGGAAAGTGCAGGTTGCAGGGATGGCCCAGGGTGGGCAGCTACAGGAACTCACACAGGGCCAGAGATGGAGCAACACACGACTGAGAAAATTTCTTGCATTTTCTCTCTTCAGGAAATAAGCACTTCATAAATGGGCACATAAACCCCATGCACATATATATGTGCCTATAAAACTTCTCCTGCTGCAAACAAGTCTTGATTGCTCCAGAAAAATGCATATTTTCTTAGAAATAGTTTTTAGACAACACCTTTCCCATCCCTCATTTCACTGGCACATTTCTGCCTTAATAGCAGTAACAGGGCATAAAAGCAAAATGTTCTAGTAGAAAACCTTATCATATAGTCACAACTATAAATTGTTGTTCCTAAACACATTGTATATTATAGATTCATCTGAGASAGGGAGAAAGAGATGCAAAAAGGCAAAGCCCTGGACGCGCAAGCTCCACTCACCTGCACCTGCACCTGCATCTGCCCTGTTTGGATTTTCCAGGGCACATCCATCGTGTTCCAGCTCRGAGCACACAGGGCCCTCCCCTCTTGTGCTCTGCCCAACACACTGGAGCGCCCCAAACATTGCTAATACGACCATATCAAATTCACACATGCTCATTCAGGACCATTATTGCTTTTAACACAGTCTCAACTGTAAGTTGTCACAAGAGGTTTCCATGTAGGTGTTTGGTACTGTACTATAATTTGTTTTGTTTTGCAGTTATATTGAGTTAAAGCATCTTCTGTATCATATTGCTGCTTTCCTTAAAAAGGGTCCTCACCCTGAGAGGGAGATAGAGTTGATGACCACCCTACTTAAATTTCCACAGAATGTGCCAAACTGTTTAAGACAATAAATATTTGACTACATTCCCTGTATCATTGTCACATTACATTTCTTAACTGCTTTAATTTAAACTACCCGGAGGCTCCAACATAGGCAGATTTCCCCAGACCAAGCAAAACACTGGCAGCAGCCTATAGATTAAATTTTAATGCAATTGCATAATGATCTCCAGGGGCTAACTGCAAACCTGATGCATCACATTATTACTCTAGTTTTTATACCAATAGAATTACACCCAAATAAATCAGGAGAAATGAAGTTGCAAATTAGGCTCAATAGAATCAATTTGATCCTGTTAAGTTTCATATCATTCGTATTTTTTTTTTCCTCGTAAGTACCATAATTTCTATTAGCGCAAAATGGGTACTGGAGACGATGGGAATTATTTTCCTGCTGAAATTAGGATTTGTCACAGTTCCTGGCATGCAGTCTAGGAGCGGTCTACAGCATTGGCCTGATGCAGGGTGCTCATACTGGCACAGAGCTGCCCGAGCTCCTGAGCATTTCACCCTTCTCACCACGAGCTCCTCTGCTTTGTGCCTCCCCACCAGGAAAGCTCTGCCCGCCCCTGCACCCTGCCCACTCCCAGCCTTCCTGGCACCCTCTGTGGAAAATGCCCTGGCTGTTTGGGGGAAATAAAAGGAAGAAGCACAATTCCCATGGGAAGCATCCCACTGCCATTTTATGTTACATGTTTATGCAGCATAAAATCTACTGGTGGGAAGCAAAGGAAGGGAGCGCATGGCCAGGCTGAGGGTTGCCACTAGCGGGGTGACATTTGCTGTCCCACAGGAGCAGAGGACTCAGCTCTAGGGAAGGGCCGTGACTAGTTGTGCAGGAAAAATATTTCTAATATTCCCCAATTCTGCACTGGCGAAGAAACACAGTGATTTCTCAGTATAAAATATAAACCAACTTCAACATGGTTTTAGACACAAGGGAAAACTTTTTTCTTATAGGGGCGTTGGTATATAGGCAGGTTAAAGTTTTCATCAGTAAGCTATTTTACCCAAATCACCATTAGAGGCCTCATTAAATGAGCTGATTCACCAGAGGGTCAGGCAGGCAGCAGCTCTTAGTGAAGACAGTGAGGCCATTTCTAGCCTAAAAGGAGGAGTGACATTTTTGGCACCTTTTCCTTTGATGTATTATTTACGGCTCGGGTTATGATATTCTCAAACTTACAAACAAAGGTCTTTACTGAGAAGCTGATTCTTTTGAGAGATACATTTCTTTTTTATTTAAAGATTGCAGTATCAGCTTACTGCCGAGTTACTACTGTGTTTGGTTAGGCTTTGGACATACATGCTTTTAGTATTAGCACTATTTATTTTCTTTTTTCTTAATGTGCTTACCAAAGCAAGCAAAAATCCTGGAAGTTCAGTCTCATTTTATCGGTGAGTGCATAAAGACAAATCCTTTTTGTTTCCTTTTATACTCCACCATGGTTGTTTTGTTTTCTTCCATATTTTCTGACCTATTCAGTCACGTGAGTACTCACATTTTATCCTTTTACCTCTTCTGTGTTCCTGCTCACAGAGAGATACTCAGTGAATGGGGACAGCTTTAAAAACGCCTTCTACCTGAAGGGCTATAAAAATTAGGCCTGGGGTGTTGGCTTTTTTATGCACAGATCTGGGCAGTAATGATGCAGCAGATGGAAAACTAAAATATCAAATGAATCAGTACTTAATCCAGGAACCAAAATATTAAAACCACATTCAGAATTACACGTTGTGCACAAGAATGTTTCCCCCTAAATTCCTCCTGCTCAGTGTCAACTCGGGCTTTTTCACTCCATCAGCGTTGGCAGCAAAGCCAAAGGGAACCTTGCCAGGGTAAATACTGCTAAATGGGGTCCCCATCCATAGATATTTGGCCTTTTTCCCCTTGCTTGTTGCCAAGTCATTTCTGATGTCAATCTGCTTCTATGATAAAAGGGATATATTTTTCTCTAAGTAATCACAGGTTTGAGATAAACAATGAGCCGGTGAGTTAGGAGAACAGCTCACACTATGCTGATGTCTCTGAGGGTATTTCAAAGCTCACTAAGTTATTCATGTAAACAATGTAGAAGCTACCTGGTTTCCCCATCATTCTTCCTCAGGGTGGGAAGACCCACACAGACCAGACTCCCTGGGAAGCCCATTTACCCCCCTCCAAGCCCAGCACAGCACTTGGCTGTTTACTTCACTTACTGTTTCCCTCAAGGGGAAATCAAGATCTTGGGCTTGTTTTCAATCCTGTTTGACAACACGGGGAATTCAAAAGCATTTCCCTGGGGAAGGAGGCGGGTGCCAGGGGACATCGTGGCTGTAGAAGGTGTTTGGACTTAGGGGAGAGAAACCCAGACATGGAGCAGCAACCTCTGCCCCTAGACCAGTAAAATCCAGGGGTCTTTCCTATCCCGAGCCTTGTATATGCCCTGCATGCACCTTCTAAAGACAAAATAGGACTGTACCTTACCCATCGGTGGTTTGCAGGACACTCCTGCTTTGAAACACCAAGGCCAGATGAAAATTGTTCAGAATTCCTACATCCTTTCCTATCTAGCTTTAGAGACAGGAAAAGCAGATTTCCCACACAGGAACTTAGACACTTACCTGAAGGCCGCGCAAGCACCGAAGCTGCCACAGCTGCTTCCCAGCCACAGCCGGGACGAGCCCGCGGCCTCCGCGGCCTTTCAGCATGGCATGGAGACGTTCCCCAAGCAAGGGGTTTAATCTCGTCATCCCCTGCGAGCGTCACCCTTTTTAGGGGCCAGTTGTACACGTTACTTCTCATTTCCTCAAATTCGTGCTCTGGATGAGCCACATGGATTTTGCAAGTGCTCCTGATGGGAAGGACTGTCACATCTGCCTGTTCAGATGCGGCCCCCCTCTGTGCTCCGCTGTCACAGGAAACCACAGAAAACTCCATTTTTTTGTATCTTTCTTCAGGGAGTTTGGACAATTTTGTTGAAACATTCAGCTTAGTCGATTAAAACATGGACGTTTCACAAAAATTGACTCACAGAGAAGCTATTTAGAGTATTTTAACAAAGTACTACTTAAGAGACAACAGCTTACTTTGGGGAAGCGCAGTATGGGGGTGCACAGGTTAGGAAATGTCTAGCAATGGGAAAAAAAAACCAAAAAACCACCACTTTCAAGGATTGCTGAAATAGAAGATGCTGCCACATAATAATGCCTGGCTTTGGACCAGATCCTCCAAGCCTGGGAAGCTCAAGAGGCTGTGGGGCCCATGGCCACAACACAAGAACAAACCCAGCACCACATCTTGCCTAAAAACTCACTCAAAAAAAATCCTTTCTGTAAATCTGCTCCTAGAAGCTATTCACAATTAATGTTTTTATGGCTTTTTGCCCCTTAACGACAAGATATCCCAGTTGTTGGCATTAGAGCTACAGATCTGCCTGGACCTTCTTCTCCTTTCAGATCTCTCCTGCCCCTGTGGAAGAAGAACCCCAGCTCTTCCACATGCCAAGCTTAAATGTACGATTTCCCACAAAACTCTGACCCAGCCTGGGACTGAGGTTCCTCTGGTAGAACAGATGCACAAGAGCAGGAGCAGGACAGCATAGGGATTTACCTGTGGTCACAAAACACTTAGAAAAAAAAGGATTTCAGAAGAGCCCATGTGCACTGCTGCGTCTGGGGCCTTACAAGCACTCGGGCACCCTCAGGGAGACGCTGCAAGGGGCTTCAGCGCAGCCAGCACCTGCTCCCAGCACCCGTCTCAGCAGAGGTTGGTCCAGGCCACACGTCTAATCTAAATACATTTGGGTGCACAGAGGACTCTTGAGCCCGAGCAACAGGGAAGCTGCAGGAACAACCCAGAACGCAGCAAAGGAAGGAGTCGCTGCCGGCTGCCTCGGCCTCCTCTGGTGCCACAGAAGCTGCTCTTGCTGTCCGAGGGCTTGCAGCGAGAATGCAACGCGCCACCTTGGGCCTGCAAAGGCTGTGTAAAGCTCTGCCTATCACAGGATGAAACCAGGCCCTTGGGAAGCTCAAAACAAGGCAAAACTGAGAGATGTTATCTGAAATACAAAAAGCTAATACCCTTCCAAAAGCCACGGGATGCTGGAAATTCAGTACTTTTGGAAAAGGGAACGGCTACGATGCTGCGTCCATCGCTTGCAAAACATCAGGCGTATCAGTCCCCAGGCCTTGGGCTCACCTGACGCCGACAAGGGAGCCCTGTTCATGCCGTGCCAGAATGCTCCAAACCCCGTGACTGCCTTTAGTCTTCGCCTTTGGAAACCGGAGTCTAGACTCGCACCTGCGCCTGGTTCCCTTCATCCCCTCTAGTGGAAAGGGGCTTTTCCTGCCCAGCTCCGAGCGCTCTACAGTGTGGAGGAGCGGCCGGCGGTGCCAGCTCCTCTGCTGGGCGCCCGGGGCTCAGTTCCCAAAGCCACCAGCTAAACCCAGTGGGCAAGGGTGCTTTCACAGGGATGTGGTCTGCAAGGGAGACCAGGCTGCCCTCTCAATTCGCCTTCTGGGCGCGTTCTCAGGAACCCAGACTAGCCATTTCCTCCCTGAAATCTCTCATTCTCAAAAGGAAAGGAAAACAAAAACAAAAAAAGACCCACAACTACATTTCCCCAGCACTAAGCATCTGCCAAGAAACTTCAAATCTTCCCATCCAAAACCTCCTCCCTTTTCTTAAGCTTTCCATTTCTTGCTGTATTATAAATCACTCTGGGGAAATGCCATGGACTCTGAACATTTAAGATATGTTCCTAAGTGGTAAAACATCAAGTTTTACTAACCTCTTTAAAATCAGGCTTGTAATTTCTGCTCTCTACAGAAGCAAATTACGTATTTTTTTTTCAAGATTAATTATGCTACATGGATTGAAGAGTAACGGGAAGCTAAACTTACTGTGAGAAAATGTTGTTTTAAAAATAAAATATCACATGTTGAACACAGCTTAGGGGGAGCATAACAAAATGCTATACGATAATTATTTCACTCAGTTCCAAAATGCCTCACCGAGAAACTGCAAAAAACCTGTTTCAAAATCCAAGCCAAAGTAAAACGAAACAACAACCACCAAAACAACTGCGCTACGGTCCCACAATCAGGAGCACCTTGCAAAATGCTGGAGCTCTGTATGTTTTCTCCCCTGCGAGCTTTTCCTACACATGCATGTATCAAAATTTGGTTTGTGAGCATTCCTTCATAAACAACCTGCTGATAAAATCTTTTATTCCAGGAATACTGGAAGGTCAGTGTAGGTTAAGGATATTGTACTTAAATGCTTCCAAAGTCACTCTAAGAAGATGATGCAGCAAAGGAGGACGAGCTGAAGTATGATTGCAGGATTGCCTGCTACTAATTGCACCTTTAGTAGAGTCTGAGCTCATTTTGGCAATGTCAACCTATGTACGATTGAGTTCACAAGCTGCATGGTAAGGACACAGACAAACACATTGGCCAGCACTAAACGCTTTCATCTGGCATCACTTGATAGAACGGTCATCAGCACTATCTGGTATGATTTACACATGCAAGATGCATTTCAGTTTTCTTTAAGCAGTGACAGAAGTCAGGAAAACAACATGGAAAACACAGGAAACAGCCACTCATTTATTTCCAGCAGGACACTTGCTTTATTAACGTGCTAGCAAATACTCAAGTATCTAACTAAGGTCGAGAGGACGGAGCCAGCTCTGACACCCCTGCCAGGGCTGCCTGCCCAAGCACAGCTCCGTGATGCTCGGCTGCAGAGCGCAGAAACACCCCGCTGACAATTTTCACTTGACAAAGCTCTATTTTAAATGATGTACTTTCAGTTTCAGAGTTTCAGGGATTTTTTTTTTTTTTTTTAAATTTTTTTTTGGAAAAAAAAAAAAGAGCCCCCAAACCCACATCACTGAGGTGCAGCAATGCGGTGCAGCAACACGCTCTAACAGATCCTGGCAAGGGAGCAGGATCATTCTCAGGAGGGGACCTTCATTAGCATCATTTAACAGTTTATCCCAGTTAGCTGCCTTCTTCACAGGTGGGGTGGAATATCATAATAATTTCCTCTCCAAAGCATGTCTGTTAAGACCCAATGTTTGAGGATCTCCAGTTCCTCCTATTGCTATTCCTAAGAAAGGCCAGTCATGACAAGGAGGGGACCTTTCCGCCAGCTTGGCTTGTGCTACAGCAGCCTTCGCAGAACRAGAAACCCTCATTGCAGGGCACAAGCAGCCCAGGCACTGGTAGCCCCTCCACAAGGCGGGCGGGATATTGTCCATGCAAAAGCCGCAGTGAAGGAGAGTGGTTCTGCAAGGAAACCAGACGTGTCCCTGCGAGAGCAGCGGCGGCAGCGCACGTACCAGGACCTGCTTGTTACTTCTTTTTACAGACGGGGATGACAGAGGCAGACTCAAAGCCTAAGCTGGGGTTTGGCCAGCTGTGCAACCCGGGCATCCTGGGAGCTTGCAGGGTGCCAACACTACGAAGCCTCCCGGCTTTCCCTCCTCCCGCAGCCGGGGCTGACACACGGAAACGCAGCCCTTCCCGCCCGGCTGCAGCGGCCCCAAASTCACCTGGGAACAGCAGCTTCCAGAGCGGAACAGCCGGATTCACCAAAAGCATCTCTATAATCTAAAATAAAGCTTCAAGTTCACTTGCATTCAGTCACTGCTCATAAACACTCCATCCATGTGCAGCCTTTCAAGGAGCCATCAGCATCCACAGCCTAAGCTTCCCCACAACCCTCAACTGCTCTATCAGCACCTCTCCAAATTCCAGCCATCTGGGATCACTATAATAGTTCACTATTAAAACTATCAAAAAACTATAAAACTATTAGAAAACAGAACAATGAGAAAAAAAAAAAAAAGGAGAGCTGTTTTCTTCAGCAGATGAGAAAGAAGGGGCAGAGAAACCCGAATCCCATTTCTATTTTTGCAGCACCAAAAGGTAGCCTGAGCACTGCTGGCAGAATTTAATGCTATCTTAATAACAAAAATGCTTGTCAGAATAATTATTCACAGAGTGAATAGTCTCTTGTTAGTTTATTTTATCATGACAGGTTGGAAAGAATCACAGGGGCTCTTCCTGGAGGCATAAAGAAACCAGAGCGCTGTGCTGACTTTGTGCCCAGCCTAATTCCACTGCTCAAACATGCAATCTTGCAGAGTAAAGCTCGGCACCCATCACTTCGCTGAGTCATCCTTAAAGTCACTGAAAAAAAATTCTTCCTTTTTTTCTTCCTTCCTTCCATATTTGAACAAGACTGCGAAAGAGGCCCAGTGAAAGCAGGCAGCTAGTTCTGAAAATGGGAACCAAAACGTGACAAAGTGATGGACCAGGGAAACGTCTCTCAGCGGCCAGAGATGGAGCACACGCCAAAAGGAAAAGCCTCRTTGCACCTCCGGCTCCTCCCAGTTGGCAACAAGAACAAAGAAAAAACACCTTTCAGCTTAATTCTTTTAGAGTGGTATGAAACCCTTAGTTCAGTTCCATATCAGAGAATCATTAAAATACTGGTTAATATACTTGTGCACTTCTAATGCTTCCAACATTCATACACAAACATATGGATTTGTATTCAGCATTTGACCTTGACTTAAAAATCAACTAAAGTTAACTTGGAAGAAAAGGATGTAAGAACTCAAACTATAAATGAAAAAATGAAATGGAAGAAGAGACAAAAATGAAAGGACTTAATGCTCAGCATGAAGAACTTAATGCTCAGGAAGTCATCATAGAAGTTCAGAAAAAAAGCAGCTTGGGGTGAACATCAAAAGGGAACTGTGTGATGGTCTCCCAAGCCAGAAGATGGGAGCATCATCATTTTGTAGAACGGGAAAATATAAAATGCTAAGATCATTCAGCCCAGATTAATTTCTGCAAGATAAAAAGAATTAATAATAATAAATATTTTTTTAAAGTCTGAGGCATTAAATTTCATCTCTTGCTGCTGTAAATAATGTACTCTTGAATATTACATTAAATAAAGTCTTATCTTCAAGCACCTGAAGTTTCTTGCTGTGGCTACAACTACTGGAGCAGAAAAGGATCAGTTGGTCCCAATTCACTGTAAATTAGAGTGGGTTAATTGGCAAAAAGGTAAGCAAGAATTTTTGTTTTCCATCCTCTTTCATTACTCAGGCACAYACTGCAAAATAAAACACTAGAGCACACCACTATAGTCTAAAGAAAAATATAGTCCCGCTGACAAAAGCTGTTACCCTGCCCTTCTACCATGGACCAAAGAAAGGCCACTTTTAGGAGGCTTTTTCCCTGTCTCATCTCTCATGTAGCACTAAAGAGGGGAAAGTGCTGCCCAGCAGAGCACGTGCAGGCTCCGCAGCAGCCTGAGCTGCTGCAGCATCCCCTAATTACAGCGTTCAGGGCTGGCGTGATTTCAAGTTGATAACGTGCTTACAACTTTTAGCCTCTTCCACTACCGGATGGGTTGTCTAATGCGAAAAATAAATTACAAAACAATTCCCAGGGTTGCTTAAATGACTGATTTGTAGCTGCAGGCATCTAGCAAGTTGTGGGTGATTACGGACCGAAAAGACCAGCGCTAAGAGGAGCCACAGTAATTAGACTTTACAAAAGTCAGGGGAACATCCTAGGACAAGAACCACCAGCAATTCATGCCCGGTTCCAAACTATTGTCAGAGCTATTAAAAATTTACCCCAGACAAATACAGTTCTCTTGTAACAGGCAGCATCTGGGGGGTTATAATCTAGTTTAACAAAACCACTCTTCTTTCACAAGCGAAGAAATAAGAACTAACTGGTATGGCAAATAAGATGCAGTTTTGTCAACCTAAATTACTGCTGCTGCCACCACCAAGTGTATTTCTCTGCTGTTTTTTCTGCTTTAGGMAGTAACAGCAGAGCTTTCCCTTCTGATTTTATCCATGGTGTTGCCCCAGTAAAGTGAGCCAGATACCCAAGATATTGCATTAGCTGATCCCATATAACTGAAAATTGTTGCAAAATACACATATTTAATGTAATGATGATGAACACTATAGTGACTGACTTGTAGGCAACTTGGAACACCATGTCTAGAGTATCTTACTTTGATAAAAATAAAGTAACCAAAAATAGCCTAGYGATTCTCAGCTTGCAAAAGAGCAACAAGCAACAAATATCTCAGAGGCAGGCAGCTCGATGTGGCACGAGGATGGAGAAACCCAAGTGCTTCCAAGCSGAGCAGCAAATTCCAGGTATGAGCAGGGTGCCCTGTTGGCCACTGCAGCAGCCCCGCTCTCCCACAATCAAAATGCGGCGCCCACCACTCGCACGGGGGCGTGGGYGCCACGGGTCCTTCTACGAGGAACTGAKATTCCGAATCCCAACAGCGGAAAACAGGGATTTGGCCTCGGAGGCTGGAGGAAGGAGGCAGCCCAGCGGCAAGCAGCAGTGATGCACGTTGGCCAATTTATTACCAAGAAAAATACTTAGACAAATTAACAACAGGGTCTGACTGCACGGAGCAGACTCTTCCCATTTTATTGCCTAAGCTTTTGTTTCAGCAGTATGATCAAGCCAAAGCTTATGCTGTTTTCTGTCAGCTGAGAATCCAGACCTCTATCCTGAGCATATCCCAATAAAAGAACAATAAATTTACTCTTACTCTTATCCCAATAAGTGTAAGAACAACAAATGGATGCAATGCAGTACRGTGAGTAACAACTAAGATCCAGCATTGAGCTGTTAATATGTTATAGCAGAAGGAAATCTCTCCCAGGCTGAATATTTCTAGGCGCAGAAACATGCATGTGCAGGAGGACTGCAGGTACCCAGGATGAAAGGCAATTTACCCGTGCAGATCCGGCAGCCCTTGGTCCGTTATGACCAATCAGTCATTCCCGGGGACTCGGTTGCTGTTGGTAACAGCCTTCAGCCCCAGGACAGGAGGTGCCAGCAGATCAAGGTCACTAGCTGAACACCACTGAAAACTGCAGCCCTCAGAGAAAGYCCCTGCCCCAGCCCGCTCGCACCTTCCCCTGCCCCAGCTCCTGCCTGCCGGCCCCAGGGCCTCCTTGGCCAACAGGCTCCGGACGCGCAGTGATGACGCCCCGGGTCACTTCAGCAGGGCACTGYCCCCCGCCGCTCACAAGGTCCCCAGACCTCAGCAAAGACCCGCGGGCAGCAGCTCCCAGGCCCGGGGCCCTTCCCATGCGCTGCGGCGGCTGGAGCTGCTGGTCAACGCTGAACCTACACAGCCTGGCTGCTGGCGAGGGCAGGCGGATAAGTGGTGGTGCTTATCCCGAAATGGAAGAGAGAATCCCTGTGTTGCCAGGGGAGGGCTGAATATAGGGATATTATACAGCGTATTTTAATACAGCATGCTTTAATGGACTTAATGAAAACTGTAATGGTTTTAAAATGCTGTCCATTGCACATTTTTAAGTTAATAAAAAGACATGGAAAATAGTGACTTTGTACTAACAGTAGCCCTTTTCAATTAAACTATTTACCYGTACTCAGAAGTGCCAGTGCTAGGCAATCTCGTGCGACTGCAGCCTTCTTTCTAAAAATACACCTTGGAGCACAGGAGCTACTGTGTCACTGTAGCCTCAGAATGGAAAGTGCGTGACTGTGTCACCTCTACCCAAGTGTTTGGGATAGGGATATCCCCGAGCTCCTTTGGGATAACCCTGCACATCAGTGTCTGAAAGCCAGCGGCCATAGTGCTGTATTTACCTTTCCTCCGGGCTATGCACAACGCCAAGTCTCGTGGACAGCGCTCATGTTCACTAAAACCCAAACTGCAGCCTTGCGCTGCAAGGGGGAAGATGCTGTGGGTGAGGGAGGAAAGGAGAACCCTGGGCATTATTTCATGTTTGCCAACAAGATAGCTTCAAGTGACTGCCTTCCTCTAAAAATAAGATTTCAGGCTGCCCACTCCTTGCCTCAACTTCTCCTTTATCTTTTTACACACACATGGACATAAGCTCTTATGTTAAGATAAGGGACATGAACAATGATGTCATTAAACAGCCTCAYGTTAACACACAGAGACTGCAAATTCGATGAACTATTGATCCCTCTCCTCCTTCACACGCTCTGCAGATCTAATGAACTATTGATTTTCTTCTCCTCTCCCCAGCTCCAGCTCCCATGCTGGCTTCTCCCTCTGCTACCAGATCCCCCTTTCCAGTTCTGTGCCGGGCTCACGCTCACCCCGCGTTTGCCCTGCAATGTCTTTTGCAATATTCACCATAACCCTTCCCTAAGCAGCTCCCTCTTAGCAGGCACGCACCAGTTCTGCACAACTCACACTGATAAGCCAGCACTTATCATTTAGCTCTGGCTTGTTTCATTTGAGAACCAATGAAGAGTTTAAATMTGAAACAAAAAGCAGCTAATTGTTGGAGGATTGAAAACAGTCCTCATTTCCCATTAGCAGCTGTTAACTCACAAATACCTACTGCAGTAAGAAAGGGATTGTGAAGTCCAGTCACTCCTAAGTTCTGCTTTTATGAATACACTTTCCCACTTCTCGCTCTTTTTATTTTATTTTTTTTCCTTTTTTTTCCCCTCCTTGGAGTACGCCACTAATTCCCTGTTTGCTTCCAAGGAGCTCAGAGAGCAGGTCACCTACAGACAGGACAGAGCCGACAGGTGCCCTGGAAAGCTGCGCTCCATGACGAGCATCGGTGCTGGGCTCGTCCAGGATCCAGGCCAGATCCTYGGCCTCAGCTCACGGCTGGGTCTCCATGGGGGTGCGGCAGTCGACTGCAACRTGCATTTAATTTATTACTGCTAATGCCCCACAGAGGATGAAAACAGTCAGTCTGGGAGTTCTCTCAATAGCACCACTGCATAGCAAGCTCTTTATCTTCCTTGCCATGACAAGCTATGATTTTACTGCATAATAAATAATGGGCATTAGCACGTTCTGGCAGAATGGACAATGGAGGGAAAGGAGGTAAAAATCAACTGTTAGTTCAGTGCTGACTTTGTCTTTACTGCAGGATAACACTGCACTGACCACATATTGTATAGCCAGATGGGCAGCAGAGCCTTACTCTCTCTATGAGGAATACAGAAATACAAGGAATACAATACTCATCCATTCCTGTTTAAGGCTGAACCTCCTCTCAGTTGCCTCTTCTTTTCTTAACTGCTGTGACATTACAACAGTGGAGCAAATTCTAAGATGAACAGTAACATCAATGACTATTTTACATGGACAGTTTTATCTTCCAATAATATTTAAAAACATTTTTATTGGAAAATAAAACTCGTCAATGGATCAATGCATTTTGCAAAACCAAAGCATTTGGCTGAGTGATAGCAAAGTGAAATGCCCAGCATGCAAAGCGGAAAAAAAAAAAAAAAAAAAAAAAAAAGAGGTACAAAAATATTCAGCAAGGAGTCACATCCTGGTCACATCTGGCAGAATCTACCAGCATGAGGATTTCAGGATGTCATCCGGTCTTTTTTTTGCATGGGACTCAGGGAGGCTCCTGCCTTTAGAAAACCTCCTTTCAGGAGGCAGGAACGGGTGCTGGGGGGAAGTCCCGGAGCGGCCACTGTTCCCCAGCAGGAGGATGCCCAAGTGTGTGAGACCCTGGGACAAGATCTTCCCAAAGGTCTTCCTCCCACCCTAGAGCAAACAGCCCCRAAACACCTCAGCTTCTCCAAGCAGTTTCATCAGCACAAGCTATGAGAAAAAGCAAAGAAATGCTACTCCTGGAGGTAAAACAGGTTAAGGTGAGAGGCACAGGAGAGGCCCTGTCCTCTGGGTTGGCGCTCAGTCTCCTGCTCCCGCTGCCTCCCAGGCCTCTGGGGACTGCATGGCTCTCAAGGAGCAGCCTTGTCCCCATCGTGCAYGGGCTCCTGCCTAGCCTGGGGACAGTGCCGGAGTAAATGGGGCTCAGGCCTCGTTCCTGCTGCTTGGGCACTGCTCTCTGTKTGAACAGACGCTCCGGACTGCTCCCAACACAGAGCCACCTTCAACAGTTTCCTTTTGTGCTGGGATCTCCAGTGCCTCCAGATGTTAAATTCTTTTGCCTAACTGGCATGGACAGATGAACTTGGCTGTATTGCACRGTTATGTGATACATTAATATCAATGATAATATTAATAACACTAGCAAGCAATGAGTTTGCCATTTAGAGTCTGTGTTTCCAGACCACCTCCCTCTCCCAATTCTGTGGAAGCTTTAAAAGCTCATGTCATTCTATATCATCTACTCAGCATTTTATTTCCCACCTTGGATGTCTTTCCCCTCCTTTATTATTCTTGGGAATGTTTAYGCGAGTGCTTCCCACGTCCACTACACAGGCAGAGCCTAGCGCCACTCAGCAGTTCAGCCAGCAAAGCGCTCCCAGCCCCACTGCGAGAGGACTCTGACTTTAAAAAGTAACTGCAGAAAACAGCAGTTGACTCACGAGCTGCTGCAGAGCAGAGGCAGGAGGAGCCCCATGCACCGAGGAGACCTCAGTAGGGACACAGCTGCAGACGCTGATGTCCCCTCTGCAGCGCGGTTGTCACYGCACCAAGCTGCTGACACTCTCGGCCGCGGACACCACACGGGAGGGATGGCTCCCAAGTGCAGGGATCTACTGCCCGACACAAGCAGCTTCCAGCGACCTCCTCCTCTCCAGGAAGGACCCTCTGCAGCAACGTTGCATTGCTGTGGCTGCAGGCAAGGCCAGCACAGGCTGCCCAGATGCCCCCACACCAGAGAGAGGCCGAAACCTGCGCCACGGGTGCCAGCAGGAGCAGGACGGGCCTCYGCCTGCTTTACTGGAGAGCAGGGAGGAGAACCTTGCTGACCCGCAGGCCGGCAGCGAATCCCTGACCTTTGMCGTGCACAGGGGCCTCCTTGGCCTTGGGCTGCTGCCCATGCGGGAGCAGCAGGCCCAGCTGCCCCATCCTGCCCGAGGCGCCAAGTCACCCCCGGCACAGGGCGGCCGAACAACCAGGCGCTCCCGTGGCAGCCGGTGCAAAATCACCGCTTCTGAAGGACTGCACATCTGCGCAAGGGACATCAGGTATTTTATCTCCAAAAACACTGCAGCTATGTTTTCCACCGTAAACATASTTAATGCTCTGGCAAATTCAGAAAGATGATGGCTTTCCGCTGTGTTATCAAAATATAGCAGCTGAAGAGAGTTGGCTGAGCTTTTCTGCTGAGCCCGAACGTGCAGCAGGCACAGAACCCCTGGCCAACACGAACCGATGCACCCAGGCACCCTTGCTTGACCCTGACGCCTTAAAAAAGGCAGAAATTGAACAACTGCCTTTTGCGCTTTTAAAACAATAAAGGTGAAGCACGAATGAACACATAATTTAAATAAAGARGAAGAATAAATGCTCGGTCACTTCAATATATAGTGACGCGCGATCGCCCATCACCCACTCTTGTTCCTCCTGCCTTCATTCCTTCCAAGAAACACTGATAAGCGTAGATGAGAAACAATGTGTTTTAAACACATCATAAAAACATTTTGGCCAATTAAATAAACAATAAATAAATAATAATTTTAAAAGACACACACATTTTAAAATAGCTCTCAGTTACAGAAAAATACTACAAAAATAAAGGAGGGGGAAGGGGAAAAAAAAAAAAAAAAAAAAAAAAAAAAAAAAAAGGAGAAGTAGAGACCGGGAGGAAAAAGAGGCAAGGAAGGGATTTCCAGGGTATTTTTCCACATAACCATGAAGTGCTCTGTGATCTTTTGATAACTGTGAGAATCACAACCCTCCCAGCAGCGACTGCTGCATCGTGAAGACACGGGGCTGGGCAGAGCTCTCCCAGAATAGACGCCTCTCTCCAGGTGCCGCCGCAGAAGAATTCTGCTCCAAACTTTAACCAAGCTTGGGAGTCTCCTAATCCTTCCTGCTGGGAGAGAGCAGCCACATACTGAAGTAGGGACACTCAGGATGCAATGCTCTCCGACCTCGCCGGCTCCACATGGACTGCCCTTTCTGTGCATTTCCACAGACGTGCTCACCAAGGCCCAACACGCCGCTCGCTCTGGGCCTGCTTTACCTGGCTCTGCTTAATGCGTGTTCATGTCACAGTCCTTCAGCATTGCCCTCTTGTATTCAAATATAGCACGTACAAATGGGGAGCTGTGGTGCAAGAACAGACACAAAACTTGAGTAAATAAATCTGAGCTCTGTGACGGGAATAAGAATGGTTAAGACTGAAGCAGCTCTTGCTTCCGAGGGCTCAAGCCCAGGCAAGGCCCGGCMCTCACCCAGGCTCCCGCACATTCCTGTGTTTCAGCCCATCCCCTTGAATTTCCCACAGAGACACCATGACAGAACATACACAAGGGATTTTCTTAAACAATTGATTCTGAAGCCACAGATGCCCATTTGCTGTTTGTAAGGACCTGCACACATCCTGCAGACGGCAGGAGCAGAGCCACAAGCTCACAGTGCTGCACAGGTGAGTGTCTGCAGCGTGACAGCTCTGAAGGCAGCAGCCGACAAGGGCAGCCTCCTGCAAACGTCCCAAGCTTTTGCTGCAGAGAAACACAGGTGCTCTGGGGCCGCACGGACATTTTCACTGGTGGGAACTGGCCATGAGGGTGGAGAGGAGATAGAGGAGACATCTTTTTTCCTTCCTAGCATTAAGCCACTTGCAAGCAGGCCTGTTTGAGACCGTTTGCTTATTGTGCAGGATGGGCTGCCCTTAGTTATCTGCCATGAGCTGACCAGAGGCAGAGAGCAGCAGCCCAACCCTTTCAAACTGAATGACCCTGGGGAGGGCGTGCGAGTCCATAGCAGGGACAGCAAGAGCAAGTCGTGTGACCGGGCAAGGGTCATTGCATCCTCGAACAACATCATCGTGCACATCAAGAAAAAAGCTGAGGAAAATATATATGTGTACAGGGAAACCCTGCAGTGGTTTACAAAGCTCGCTGGCTCCCTGGGCGCATGTGGTGAGGCCTTGGTGCTCTTAGTGCAATTTCTGAAAGCTTAAAATGATTTTTGCTATTTTCTGCTATCATTCTACAAACAAGACAGTCAGCAGGCTGACATAATGAGAAAGAGTAGGAAGACTGACCCAAAAAGAGTTCGGTGCCACCTTTCCTCATTATTTCCAGCCTAAAAGCAGGCTTTGAGAGGCTTGTCAGTGCCTGCAGATGCCCAGCGCGCCACAGCCCCGCTGCCCGGCACCAGCCCCGCACAGCGAGGCCTCCTGCAGCTTTGCAGTTTTCCAGACTATGACATTTCAATAATCATGAGCAATAAACTGAAATACACCTATTGATCCAGTAGAAAATACTATTTCTGGTCGCGTAGAGAGACTGGCCAGAGGGAAGGCACCCACTGCCGGTGTGTGACTCGTGCTGGGAGCAGCCAGGAGCCCTCGCACCCACTCCACCTTTCTCACCTCCACCAGCTCCCCACCAGCAGCAGCTGCTAGCGCATGAAGCAGCTGGATTTCCTCTCTGGGACTGCCCTCCTGAGGAGGCCTATCCACAGATACACGTGTGACCTGCCTCCCACTCCTCCTCCTTGGTCTCTCGGCCTCTGGTTCTGCCGCAGCCGCTGCTGGGCTGCAGACACGGCAGCTCTCGAGCAGGGTGGACGCCAAGAAGGACCCACTGAGGGCAATACGCTCTCCATGGCTGGCAGCCCGTCCTCCCTACGTGGTTGGCATCTGCTTTTTCATCTGCTCAGTTTCATCTGCTGCCTCTTTTTATTTAATTTCTATCCAAACAAGCTGCAAAACAAATATCCTGAAGCATTACCAAGTTATTCTCCTACAACTTTAAGGATTGCTTTTTAACAGAAAAATACAGAACACAAAAATGTTTCTCAGCTCCATCCTTTCAGAGAGTGTTTTGTACGAACACATGACTCAGCTTTACAATATTACTTTTGTTTCACAACTGTTGAGAGTCATCTGCTGTTACCACAAAGCTCTCTCTATTCCAGCAGAAGCAAATGTTAACTTACTAAAAATCAAAATTCAGTACCAAACACACACCATCTATACTGCATATGCATAATTGCATACTGACATCACAAACTAGGCAGTCATATTAACATGTTTAGTGTCTAATCATAAACTTCAAAACCTACAAGAATTCAATGCAGACAAATAGGTACCAATAGAAGTTTTACTTCTAGTGCTAAATTCATTATTGATAAAATATTCTCTCAAAGCAAAACCAAACATACTTCAAAAGAAATCCTATAAACCCCTTATTTAAGAAATGGACTTTTTCAGTGGTGCTGAACGGCCAACACGAGTCCACGTGGCCAAGGCTGCTCCGTTGCTCGTTCGGAGGCTAGCAGGTCCCCAGAGCTAAGGCTCTCGAGCCTTTGGGTGTCCTCGGCCTGGTGCCCATCTGCCCTACGCAGCCAGGAGAAGAAATTAAGAGGAGCCTGGGAGCTGGCAAAGAAGTGCAAGACAGAGCAGGACAGGAGAGATTTAAGGCCTGAGAGAGGTCCTAGAATCACTGATGCAAGCGGCTTTGCAGTAGCGGCGGCCCTGGTGCCAGCGCCGCTGCCTGGGTGGGAGCAGCTCCCGCCTGCGCCTTGCACGTGCGCATCCACAGCACGGCGGCTGCTGGAGTCAGTGCCAGATCCCTACTTCTGCTCTCATGCCCGTGCAACGCGCAGGCCAGGTCTGTCCCTACTGCCCACGCCAGGCTGCAAACCAGCCCAGTGCAGGAAATACGCTGTAAAACACACAAGCACTAAGCTCCTGATCTCCATTCAGCTAAGATCTTCCCTCGCAGTAACATTCTTCATTTGCCACAGTGAAACTTCCTATTTGCAKGTATCTGAACTACAGTTCCTGTTGTCACTAGATTTGCTCTAGTCTTGCCTGTTTGACTTGAGCAGGGGACTGGGCATTTTATTTGTTTGCTTTGACATCAAAAAGGAGACTCACCCTTGGAAAACAGCAGTCATTTTTATATGCTAATTCCAACAAATAATGAACAAGCACTACTTACTTTCCAGTTTCCAAAGAAAATTAAAAGAAAGCAAGTTACATAACCCACGTCAAACATCAAGCCCTAGCACCTCTATGCTACAGAGTACTGAAAACTTACGCTCACTTCTCAGCCAGCTAAACAAGTTCAGAGCAGCCAGGGGAGGACGATGCAGCAGTAAGAGGCTCCTGGAGCTGCTGCCCCTTCAGGCCCGCGTGTGTGAATCTATGGAGCTCATATTCGATCTACACATTTGATCTAAACATTTGTTTAGCAGGACTGGACAATTTAAGACAGTTTGAGAAATATTTGACAGAAGCAAATATTCCTTGAATATGGACTATGGTTAGCTAGGTAGAAAGGAAAAATAAATGAGCGGGGAAGTCTGGTGGTTTTGTTATTTAAATGTCTTACATTTCACTCCTGCCTGCTGCAGCAGCAAAGCTATCAAAGACACACAGAAAAGCAACATCTTTGTYTTGCAACCAATTTCCATTCCAAAAGCTGCAGCTCTAGACATCCCTGCTTGAATTTTGCCTTGCATCTCATTTCCACAGGCCAAGCAGAGGGGCAATCCGCTGCTCCGCTTGCTGCTTTGAAAAGCTTCCAACCTTCGGATTCATGTGATAAGGACATGGAAACAAAGTGTACGTATAGATACATACGTCTCCTGTGGGCTTTGTGCTCAAGTGCATGAGCCATTGCACAGTTGTCTGTTTTGAACAAATACAAACTCTTTAATTTACCCTGCGGACGTACTTAGCAGATAATGAACCCGTGCTAGTGGGCGACAGTCAATTGGCTTTAGTGGCTATTCCAGACCAGCTTATTCTGGTGAGATGCTTCCAGCACAAAGGGCTCCAGGGAGAAAGAGGCCGTGGAGACGCTCCAGGTGCCCAGCTCTGATTCCGCGGGAATCCTGGCTGGCCCTAGGGCACTGGGAAGCATCAGCTCCTCCTCCCTGCCACCAGCCAGCCRGGCCCTGCAGCCCCACGGAAAGTAAGGTCAAGGCTTCCATGATCGCTTTCAGCACTTGCTGTCTGCCTTTGCAAGTAGCTATGTTGCTTAAATGCCTCTGCATCCCAAGTAAGGTATGCGGGGGAAACTGGTTCACTTCACGCGCTTCCATTTATTTCAAAGTTTAAATGGAGACTTGTAATTCGTAAGCCTTGCACCACGGAACGGCAGAAGGCAGTCACAGGAAAATTAAAAGCACATCCTATTTGAGCCACATCACTCTCAAATACTTCTGCAAACTGACTTCAAGATTTCACACCAAGTTCTCTAAAATAACACAGTGCGCTGTGGGAGAGCCCTTCCTCATGCCACAGGTTTCTCCTCGCACAAGGTTCTGCGCCTCACGGTCAGGCATTTCTGTGAGGGAAGCTCAGGACATAGTCCAGAGCTACAGCCATCGAGCAAGGCCCTAGAGGCCCCAGAGGACACTCAGGAGCCCCGGGCTCTGCTATCTCAGCACCTTCTACCCCTTCCCTCCTYTCCATCTCCCACTTCATTTGTTTCCTCTCAAATGAACAAGACCCCAAGTTACCCTTCGTGATATCAGCAGTTATTTTATGCTGATTACTGGAAAACGCCAGACAGGATATATTTACAACTGCCTACCCTGGCTCACAATAAGTTGATGGATGATTCATCGTTTTCTTCTTTCCCCTCAGCTGAAATCACTGGAAATAACACGAAGCTGGAGCGACAGTCTGAGGGCATTGATGATCCTTTGCAATCTGCCACTTCTCACTTACCCTACAAGAAAAAACTAAAGCTAAGCAGCAATGAGGTTATAAGAATTTAGATTCACYCTGTTTCTCGCAAAGAAACAGAGTGAATCTGAGTGACCTGCTGGGTTCAAACCGACCAGTCAAACTCAAGCAGGACAATGTAAGGGTGAAGGAAAACTCCCAAATTTCTTTAGTTTCAGAGCTTCTAGATCTTGAGGGTTGGCAAAGGTTAATGAAAGGAGTGCTCTTCCTCCTCTCATCCACATTAAAGAGGACACAGGAAGCTGGAAATAATCCAACAGAACCGTGTATCTATATTTATATCGCTCACTGGAAGATGAAGTGCTSCTAGGAACAAAAGCACTGCCCAAATTGGGCTTCTCACATAAACCACGTAGCTGCTCTGCRGGCACGAATGAGATGTGGCAGGAAGGCTGGCGGCTGCCCTGGACACACGGATGGACGGAGGGAGGGATGCAGGGATGGATGGATGCCAGGATGGATGGATGGTGGGACGGAGCGTGCCGGCAGCCGCAGGAGGGTTGCGCCTTCCTCAGAGCTGCCTCACGTCCCACACCTGCAAGATCAGACTTGAGCAAAGACTACACAGCGTTTGAGAGTTTTCTCGCTTTTATAGCAAGCAGGTTTGCGTTTCCAGTTGATGATTTCTGTACATTAGGGAACTGCATTTCAGTTAACTTGTGCCTACAAGCAACCTGTGCCACCGGTTAATTGGTCTCCTTTCAATACCTTTGGGCCAGATACCAGGAAGCTCTTCAGCATATTTAACTTTCAGCATATGCCTACATGTCATTAACTTCAAAGGAACTTAGACACACATTTCAATACTTTCTAAATAAAAACAATTGCCTGACTCAGGTTCTGGTGCTCAACACACACCCATAACATTCCCACTTCCAGCTTTTCTCTTTATCCGAGTGCACCATAGCTGTGTTATGAAGCACGGGCCTTGCCCCACCAACTGTGTTTCTTTGCTCCAAATGCCGTAACATACGGCATTGCAAATGCACGTTTGAAGTGGACTTCAAAGCGCTTTGAAAAATCATTTTCAAATACTTACAAATACAAATAATCTTTTTAGCTGTCCCTCTTGCTCCAGCTACAGGCTCACAGTGCGAATGTGCAGCAAATTTCAAGTACAAACAGATCTCTCCCCACCATACCAACTAACGTAACTGACAGAGTTAAACTCTCTTTTCACTTCCCTCAAAAAAAAAAAAAAAAAAAAAAAAAAAAAAAAAAAATCTTTTTGTGGCCCGTTCTGCATTATTGATGTAGGTATAGCATAAAACATCCATAATCCCATTAGCTTGGCTGCTGTCTAAAAGAAACATTAGTAACATGGTATTTAATGACCAAAAGAGGAAATTCTAGGGTACCATTCCTGGGGCAAGGCTGGTCACACAGAGGTCCATATTCCTGATGAGGAGTCTATCAGAGCAGCTGTCACTCAGGCGGCCATAAATTATTCAGGGACCCTATAGACAAGGGGCACTGCAAACCTGCCATGTCTTTTGTGCATTATTCAGCCAGTGATGGGAACCACGGAGTGTTAGGGGTTACTCTGCAGCATGCTCCTCCTGAGAACCTTTAGCTTGCAGAGCTCATGGAGTGGGAGAGACCAGCGGGTGCCTCCCCGTGCCCGAGGGTCGAGGCAAGGCCATCCCGCTGTGCCAAGATCGCAGCACCTGCCTGGCGTGTCATATCAGAACCGATCCCTGCTTCAGGCAGCCTTGGCTGCCCCGCTGCAAAGCTGTGCCAGTGACATCAGTCACTGCAGGGGCACTTTCCAAAGCCCTCGGCTGCCCTGCTCCGGAGGAACAGGAGTGGGACGGCTCCGCGCCGCTGGTTTCTGCAGAGATGAATCCACCCCCGCTCCTCCACAACACGGCCACCCGCTGCTCCAACAGACCCTGCGCACGCAGCGGATTGTTTAGCAAGGCAGCTGAACTTCAATTAAGAAGTGCATCTAGGTGAATTTATTGCACATCTCTAGATAAAGCGATCCAATGGCTAATAAGTTACCCTCACTGTTCAATGCTTGCATCTTATCTCCAGCTTCTATTTTTCCTSTAGCCAGTGGATATTCTGCAGCCCGGGCTTGCTGACTGAAACAGCTCTTCCTCATCCCCTTCTCCTAAACACAGCTCCTAAATATTGATAAAGATGCCCAAGCTACCAGCGAAGCAGCATTTGGCTGGAACTGACCTAGACATGGGAGACATGGGCAATTCCACGCTACATTGTAGAGGGTAACATGATCCCTAATGTGCAAATACAGAATACAGTTGTTCTAATGCTCAGGGCTGTTTACCAAAATAGAGATGCAGATACATTAAAAAAAAAAGTGATTCAAGAGAGGACATGAAATTGTCTGAACAAAAGTGCTTCTAATTAAAAAGGAGAGCTAATTTAAGAACAATGCAAGTTTCAGTAATTGTAAAGAGTATCTTTGGTTTACTGGTTGTTTTAAATGCACTTTCTAAAACTTACAATAGAATCATACACTTAAACCATAATAGAAACGTGCACAGATTCACCCACATATTTTTCAAAGTTCCCCTCATGGGATATAAGGGACAGATAATCGCTCATCCACAGAAACACTCTCAAGGGATATTCTGTAAAACTACCCCTTTAAGAAAAGTCAGTAATAAAACCAGAGTCCCCCGCAAAGACCCAGCACTGCTCTGCACTGGCCCCGGGCACAAGGGGCAGACCCCGAGCAAGGAAGGGCAGAGCTAAAGACAAGGGACCCCTTGGGCAGCTGGAAAGTGAGAGGTAACGCACAAACCCAAGGAGACCACAGTGTTTAGCTTGGCTACATCCCAAGCAAGTCTTTAGGCTAAAAAAAGGGGCTAAACATTTATTTATTTATTTATCCCCTCCTGGCTTTCCTAGGAACTTGCTAGGAACACAGAGCCCAGCTAAAGCTCTGGCGCTGCTAATTGTTTGAAGCAGGACGGACAGAAAAAGCTTTTCCACAGAAAGTTTCTTAGTAACAAAGCAATCTCCAGCAGGAAGTGAAACTGAGTGTTTACTCCTAAGGCAGCAGTATTCTGCTGCAAAGATACTTGTAATGAAACTAAATAGCAAGTAGAAAGCTTGGAACTGCTTCTGCAACAAACAGATGCCTGGAAAGCTAAAAGCCTGTAAACGCACAGCCACARAAACAGGGAACTGATAGAGGGGATCCCCAGACAAAAGCACTTTAAAGGGCTCATCTGCTTTAGAAGGGCGGCAGCRAAGACCAAACTTCTTGTTAAAGATAGCATGGTGAATAACCCTATTCTGCAGAGTGCCTGCAGGAAGAGGCCAACCCCGAAGGGCGAGGGAGGGCTGCGCTGAGCACGGAGCACAAAGGCCAGGCACAATCCTTCCTTCTAGCAGCATTTGGAACTGCGGCTCATGAGCTGCTCAGATTTTTCCTGCTCAACATATGAAAATCCAAGTTTTATTTGCTTAGAAATTTATCACTAAATGCCAATGGTTCACTCACCTGCTCACGCACAACTAAATGCTAAAAATGCACCAAGCTTTCACACGTCACTTACGGGTAACACGGCTTCAGAGCAAGACCAAACGCTTCCTTAATTGTTGCTTTTCCAGCAGGTCAACTGGTGACCTTCCCACCCCGTCCCGCGCCTTGCTGGGTGTCCAGCCCACATGTCCCTGGCCCCGCAGCAGCGCAGAGCGAGCGGCACCTCTGTCCCCGGAGCCTCCCCGCGCAGGCGGCCGAGGCYGGGCGGGCTCGGGCCGAGCACTGAGCGTGTACCACTTAAACACATCATCCTTACTGACCCCCATGCTGCTAAAGCAAACCAGAGCGCTAACCAGAGCGGGAAAACCTGCTGCTGTAAATCAGCAGTCTCAGCAGCTATGATCATGTCAACTTTTACACATTTTCAGACTGTAACTGCTGCATTTTAGACACTGTCTCATCACAGAATTATTCGGCATGTGCCAGCCTGTCAACATAACTTTCCTAAATTCATGTTCAACCAAGCAGATACAAAATTAGCCAGGAGGAGACATTTGCTTCCCGTGCAGATCTGGGAGCTGGCTGCCAGCTTGAGTAACACGCACATTTTTAGCCCAGGTCTCAGAGCACTTCACTGTAAATTGAAGCTTCTTATCTCCCCGCCCCATCCCAGCCTGGGCTATATCTACTTTTCCATAAATAAAAGGAAGACAAAACATCTGCTGCCTTACCTCAGGAGGGAAGGATTTGTACTTAGGATTCCCTTGTGACCCGCAGCTGCCCTCGAGAGACCATTCCTCAGCTCTGGGACGCCCGGGACCCCCATGGTGCCCTGAGCCCGGGCCGCGGGTGGGAGCGGCGCCAGGGGCTCCTTGTGCCATGGGCACCTCCGACATCCGTGTCACATCCTGTTTGAGATGCTTCCATGTCAAGCTCTTGTAGGAGCTGAAACTACTGTATAAAACACGCTCACAAAAACCTCATGTTTAGTTTCCTGCAACTACTTTAACTCAACTGGTGACAGAAAGCCCATAAATAACAGCATATCAGATAATTTTAACATCAGTGTTCTTCTACTTCATTTTAATCTCATCAGCACAGGGCTGAAGCTGTGCACGGGAACCGTGGGGCCCTTGCAGGAGGTCGGTCCCACAGCGTCTCCTGCAGCTCCTCTCGGCCCTGCAGGGCTTGACGTTTCACTAAACACAAGTTACACTCTCTATCCCACCTTATACACACAGCCACAAATTCACACTGCTGTTACCTTTGGGCAGTTTAATTTCAGTAAATGTAGAAATAAATCACACTTATTGCACAGGAAAGCACCAAAAAGAACTTCAATTTTTTTACAGGCAGATAACACAGCTCGTTTATTTTTCTGTCTGCTATCAAAGCACTTTTCCAGAGTACTGAAAAGATAGTGAAGYCTCCCTAACATAAAAAAGACAGGAAAAATAAAAGAAAAGGCAAGCAAGTAGCATCCTAACTTCAGAACAGAGGCACTACGCTCTGTGCTACGCCTGGACTCCATGCGCTGGGATAACCACACAGCTAAACTCGGGATTCGCTAGGAATCTCCCCTTCTGTGACTGCCAGCAGCTGGGAAGTTTCCTGTGCTGGATCACCATGTTCAACATTCATTAGCAGTCTGATCTTTCATGAATGTATTTAATTTATTGTGAATACTTCTGGTTCCCACAAAAATCTTGCTGCAGCGATTCACACATTTTTTCACTGCTTGATTTTTTTTTCTTTTCTTTTCCATTTTTTTTTTTTTTTTTTTTTTTAAACCAGGCACCTTATATTTCATGGGAACACCTCAGTTGTCAGATTTAGACACGAGACCACCCATAGCCATTTTCTACACCATCTATGAATGCACAGACGTTTCCTGAACTCACTTATTTCTTTTCCAGACTGAGGAGGCCAGGCAATCCAGRCAAGGAGGTGGTTGTCACACAGCACATGCGAGAGCTGCTGCGCCAGCCTCTGCATCCAGGATAGAAAGATCAGGAACAGACTCACAACCTGGAGCAGGGATGACAGGGACTAAGGGATTACCTGGGTGAAATATCCTCCTCCAAGTCCCACATTGTCCCTGAGCTGTCTGGTATTCGACACTGGCAAAGACAGGGACATCTCTAGTCAGATCCTGTGTGGCTGCTCTTCACAGAGACAATTGTTCTTCCCTTGCACAGGAGTTGTTGTTTCTTTCTAACTAGCCTGTTAACTTTTCAATTTTAAGATTTATTTTTAGACTGAGAAGAAAAGGAGAGGAACAGAGAGTGACCAGTCCTGCACACAGGAGTAAGATATATGTATGACACAACAGCATTGCAAATTTTCACCTTACATTCCAACTCACAACATGGCACTTGCCCTTTGGATCACTCATCATTGGCATTTTTATAAAATGATTCCCCATGGCCTCAGAATCTCCTTCCAGATGACAACAGCTCCTTGTGCGAGATCTCTCCACGGACCAGACACAGGCAGGTTCCTTCCCTCCTTCCCTACCGTGCACTCGCAGTACTGGGTACCTCTTGCCACTGAATTTCATCTTTCGTTTTATTACCCAGTTACTAAGTATAGCAAGAGCCTTCTGCAGCTCTTCCTGGAGCCCAGTTTAGACCTATACAACCAGAAAAATCCACACTAATTATTACTCAGTAAGTCACATTCATTTTCTGCTCACTGTACTGAGCAGAGTAGATCCCAGCAGAGATCCTTGGGAATTGTATTATGATTTCCTTCTAGTTAAAAATTTGACCACTTCTTTCTTTCTTTTGTATCCTATTCTTCATAAAGAAAAAAAAAAAGTTCCCACCTCTGATGCACTGCAGACAGGAAATTTTTGACAGATTCTCTGAAATACCTGTATTTTTAAAACCTAGTAGATCTAGCAGATTGCCTTTATCCACTCCCGCACTACCACCTTCAGAGAACGCTGAGAAGGTATCACTTCCCCTCCGTGAAACCACTGCAATTATCAGCATATATACCCACTTGCCTAATAACTCTATACTTTACTACAGTTCCTAATAATAGGAGCAGAGATTCTTCTCAAATTTTTAATTTAATTTTTATCCGAACACTACAGCCTGATTCCATAAAATCAAAAGCCATACAAGCTTCGCTCTGCAATGGAGTTTATAGTACGTAATGTTAACTAGGTAGTTGACAACAGACTTGTTTCCTCACCTGGAACATCAGATGAACTGACAAGCACTGGAGAAGGCCACCTAAGGCTTCAGTGGGAGCAACGTTAAGTGCTTCTGCAGCCCGAGCACAAAAACCCCAGCTAAAACACTGCAAAGTCTCTGTGCAGGTGGTGGATGTTCCAGGTTCACAGCTGTAGAGCAAGAGGAAAGAGACGGAGCTCACACTTACCAAGGCTACACTGCAGCCCTTGCATGCAGCCCTGCAGAGCAGCAAGTCGCTGGGCACCCAAGACACGCCTAGAGATGCTACACACGGTGACTGCTAATGGATGCAGGACATGCATCTTGTCAACCTAATTAAACACCAGGAATCATTTAGTGTTAGCAGCTTTTCCTGCGAGGCAGGAAACAACAGGAGACTGATAGCAGGAGAAGTGGCCTGGAGGGCATTGAATTCCCTCCTGCAATTACCTAGCAGACAAAAAGAGCAGTAACATCTTTAGAGACTGCTGTCTGCACCAATTAAGTGCCTAATGAAGCAGCTGTGTTCACTTCTCCAGAAATATTTTCGAAACACGAGAATTTCAAGATAGGCTCTCCATGAATAAACCTGAATTTATACATACACGTGTGTATGTACGTACACACATTCACATATATCTTTTTCTTCATTCTAGGCATCCCATACCAGGAATGGGTTCTCTGTGCTGGGTCAGTGGAGCCTTATTTGTCCAGCTCTAATGAAGTCAAATGTGGCAATCGTTATCTAAAAACTGATAAAGATCTGGGGAAAAATACAAAACATCCTCTTAAAACAGAATATTTCCTTCTGTGACTGTACCATGTAATAACCAACAAGTCCTTGCATGAAAAGGCTCCATTTACTCTCTGTGCTCTGGGTTAAAAAAAAACACTCACACAAAGAAATCTTGTGACTACAAATGACTGAAATGAAAACAAAACAGTCATTTCTCTGAGCTGAGTAGAGATTTCCAAAGGGTATTTAGCCAGCATCCTCCCCCAGGCCATTTTTATAAGTTAAAGCTCTATTTCCCCTTGGCTTCTTCTTAATGCACAAGGTTAAGCGAGTGCTTTAAAATTACTTCGTTTTTTCGTGATTTTCAACATTAAACAAAACTATTCACTTTTTGACAGCCAGATAAAGCTTTTTTTTTGTTTGTTTGTTTGCTTTTTAAATTTCTTGTAGAGTTTTAGGGCTCTCGTTCAAAGTTGGATGTGTTGAGACGTGAGACCTCCTGGCACTCTCACTTTCCTCATCCCGAACCCTCAGATAGAGGCAGCTTCATTCACAGGGGAGCAGACAGCACTAAGTGCACACGAGAAAGCTGCTTCTGCAGCCCCTGCTCAGCCCGCCTGGCCTTCCTGAGCAAACCTGGGATTTAAAAGTGTCGCCAAAGCCGAGGCAGGGGACGGGGCTGCCGCCCATGCTGCCTGCGATCCTCAGGCGTCCTCACCTTGGCCTTTGGAAAGAGATTTACCAGCTGCCTTTAGGCCTTCAAATCTTAACCCTAGAAGGCTGACAAAGAAATTTTATCATCTTAATGTGTGTTTTCACATTGCCTATAGGAATGAATATGGTTTCCTCACCACCTTTCCACCATTCCCTGTTTCCACAGCCTCCTGAATACCCAATTCCCACCTTCACTTGCTTTAAGCATAGAGCGGTTCCCATTTTCAGATATTACGCTGCGTGGACAAAGGCTCTGGTTTGAAAGCCTTATCCCATTCAGAAATATTCACCACTACGAAGGCAGCAGCAAACTGCGGGGAGATCTAGAAGACAGGTAAAAATAACAGGTTTAGAGCCCACATGTTATCTTCTTTCTAAGGGAGACTGAACACRGGAGAGAGGAAGACTGAGGACTAGGGACGCGTGTTGGGCGAGTCGCTGCCTGAGGTGGACGGAGCTGCTAACACTCAAGCGGCTCCTCCTGCCTAAAGGCCATTGAGGTGCAGGCAGAACCCGCRCTCYGTATGTCCCTGAGCAGCCTTCCTCMGGCTGCCGTYGTYCCCRGCCCCGCGGCGCTCACAGGGTCCCGAAGGCGGCACAGGCTCTGCGGCCTAGACAAGCGCACGTACACGGAGTCCCCCTCGGGAGTCTGCGACCTGCTGTTGCCAGACACGTCACTTCTTCAGAGTACATGGAAGCAAACTGACACCTCTGCCTCATACATAAATGGTATTTTGCTATTCTTCACATAAAAAGCTTTGCTTTTCTATTTGGTACATTATGCTTACTATTATGGTTTAATAAAACATCCTACAAATTAGAGCAGACACCTTGAAAGTAGCTATCAGTTAAACCAAAATTATGCTAAACCAAAGAAGCACTAGGATCTTATTGTGTTTATGTTAAAAGTGACATTTAGATTTTATCCCTACTCATGCTTCTTACATAAAAYGAAATTTCTTTTTGATCCCTGGAGCAAGTTTCTACAACGGCGGAGATTTGGGGAACAGAAAGCGGGTGGTGGCTGCAGCCCGGGCAGGAGCTTCTGGCACTGCCTGCACTCAACGGGCCTGACTGTGCGGGTTGCTGAGACCCCCCAGGCAGGGGGGTGGTTCTCCCTGCTCCAAAATTAGCAGCAAATCAAAATAATGGGTGACTTGCACAATACCATATTCCCCAGTAGGGATCCTCTAATGGCAGCAGGAAGGTTTTGCAAGCGAGGCAGCCTGGGGGTGGCCAGATTTCCCCCCGCCCCCAGAACAGGCGACCTGGAGACTTTTGCAAACAGGCAAGCTCTGTTTCTGCCACAGCCCCTTTCCTTCAAAGTGCTTCTGTGCAGCCTCTTACACACACTCCTCTGACCGCATCAGCTGTAAAATCAAGTATCTCAGACCACACTAGACTATGTATGTCCAGGAAAAACAAAGTGTCTGGATGAGACCTTCAAGCACAGAGCGACAGAGCTGCTGCTGCTCGGCCCCAGAGCCGCTGCAAGCACAACCCTGCCTGGGTCAAAACCCAAACTACAGTTTTGCTTCTCATCTCAAAACTGCTTTAATGACAAACTTATTTTCAGTCACCTTTTAAGATTACAGTGTGCACACACACTATGGATATAAAGGCGTTCAAAAAAAAAGACAGGTCTTCAGGCCTTAATCTGGAAATTGCTCAATGTGAGCTAGTTAGGGCAGGGGAAAAAACTGAATTCTTAGGAAATTGTTTGCATTTGTGTGGGAACGGCTCACATAGCCCAGCTTAGGAAGAGATTCATTCCCAGAGGATGATGACACAAGACGACAACTCTAGTATTTAAAATGCACTCAGTTACATGCTGTGTTTTCAAGGAGTTTGCATCACAGACCGTTTAAGCTTCTCACCTGGTCTCGGTTAATAAAATTATAAAATCCCTCAAACTTTTAGCGGTGATCATATATAAATGGAAGTTAATAAATTCTTTTGGAGAATACAGGTTGTTACATAGGAAGAACAGATTTAAGTTATAGCAAGTATTTAGAAAAGTAAAACTTTTTTTTTAATAAAAAAGATATAAGTATGTGGAAATTAAGATAATGAATATTTCTGTCAGGAAAATATCTGCACAARCATTGGCAAATAGTTCACATATTTCTGTTCTAATTGACAAAATTCAGTTAGCAAGTCACGAATGAGCAGAGAGCGGGTCAGATGCCGAGAGCACCGCAGCGGTACCGTGAGCGTGTGCCGGGAAGTCAGTGAGCGCGAGCGGAGCCTCTCACCCTGCACTGGGTGGCTCCCATGGCCAGGGCTCTGCTCCGGGTGGGACAGAGTCACTGGGATCTTCTCGTGGTAACAGCATCGGCCCTGGCCCCACAGCCCTGCTGCAGAGGCAAGAGGGACGTGGGCTCTTGCAGTCACTCCACTCCTCCTTCCTTCCCCACGGGCATCCTCGCTTACTGCATAGGACTCATTTCCTTCACAATCCCATTATTTTTTTTACATCTGCTTACCACACTTCCCTACCTGTCTTCTCCTTCCCTTTCAAGCACTAGTGCCTCTTCCAGTTTCCTCTTCCAATAGGCTCCTTCTCCATGTGGCTGCCACTTCTCTTGCTTCTCCTCCTCTCTCCACCCAGGCATTTAGATTGAGTGTGGGTCAGCTGTCCCCTGGGACACTCTCCACACCCCATCTCGTTCTCTGGCTCTGCCTCCCCAGCATCAATGTTTAAATCCACAYGTGCAAAGCAGCAAACGTGTCTGCAGGAGGGCACTGCTGAAAGTCAGTCTCTTACCTCAGCCTGTGGGATTATGGCACTTTACAAAGGGGACATTTTTTAAGAACGCTACAGATGGACAGGTCACACATCAGACAGAACACATGCTTAGCACTCTAAACACAAAGCAATTACTATACTGTGCAGAAGCTACAGAAAGCACCTTTGGAAACAACTGAAAATTTGCAAGCCCTCTTTCTCCTGTTTTCACTTGTACAAGCACACAGCATACAGTTAGGTGGGGGAAAAATTCCAACCACCTTTGAATAAAGAAACCAAATGGGAATTATAACACTGAACGAGCTCCGACTTGTTAGGAGAGACCACTCACAGCTTGGCAGCAGCAGCAGAGGGTTTTCTGGAGCCCACACGCATGGGGACTCTGTTGCTGCCTCAGCAACACCGGCGCCTTTGGCATCTCACAAAAGGCTTTTCCAGAGTAAATCTTCATTAAAGTCACCAAATTTCCTACAACATTTGCGGGGCGGGGAGGAAGGGGAGAAGATTCAGAACTGATAGATCTCCTAAATATTTATTTCTTTGGATGATCTGTCCCTTTCACAGGGAGCATCAGCAGAGTAGATGACTAAACAAGAGGCAGAAGCCCCCAAGGGGCACAGGCCATTCTGGAGCGGTAGCTGCGGATGTGCCCACTGCTCCTTTAAGTAACTAGGGGCCTGGGTCACATTCAGGCGACTAGAAATTTCCTTGGAGTAAAACGAAATAAGAAAAGCTTATTGAAATACCCGAGAATCAGATGAATCCTTCCCAAATGTGTTACAAACAAATTACTTGGCAGTACAAAGGGATCTGTTGTAACCGAATCCCAACRTATCCTTAATGGCCTGCAGATCTGGCAGGATGTCTCGGGTTCCTGCTCTGATCTCCCTGCACTTTGGCCTTCRGTTGTTTATACAGGCAGAGGCCAGGAGGTCACACCACTAAAATCAGCAAGCTGTTTGCACATCTGGCAAGCACACTGCAGGTAGAAATCCCCTCACGCTACAGCCGCGCACTCAGCGTTGAGGCGCCTGCTCGAGCTAACACAGCAACACGGGGCGGCCCTGCAGCAGCTCGGGCAGCAGCCGGCAGCTCCCTGGAGAGGCAGAGAATCCTGCTGGGAGCCGCCGGCGCGGGGCTGGCTGCCCTGGCCCCGCAGCTCCCGCCGGACACGGTGCTGGGTGCCAGCCCGCATATCGCCTCTCACCGGGCCCGCAGGAAGGCTTTCTGTCTGCAGGAAACACACTGGCTTCACAGCGCCTACACTGGCTTCACCACTGCAATTATTTAAAAAAAAAAAAAAATCACTAAAGACACTAAAGAAGAGTCATTCATTTGGATGCCTTTGAAATGTTTCTAATCTTCATAAAGTTCCTCACCAAACCTTTGAAAACAGCGCATCTTATGTGAGCCACCAATGCGTGTTACTAATGCAAGCCAGTATCAGGGCTGCCAGGAGAAATTAYCCAGCAAAGCAAAGGAGTTAACACAGCAAAACGAAAGAGTGCTAAAAACACCAACCCTTCCTAAAAGGATTATTTATTTAGGAACAGCTCGTGAATATATGCTGAGTGCGAAAGTTTCATAGATCATAACAGAAACATAAGGCATGAAGACAGTCTTATATTCTTGTTCATCATAAGAGACTGACAAATTCATGGCATTTGTGTCATGGATCACTATCAGAAATCCTCTCAGAAGAGGTACTGTCATTTTACCTTCTGCATTTTGATGTCAACAAATATTCAAAATTAATGCTGAAAAATCAGAAAGAACCCTCCTCATCCCAGCCTCACAACTGTGGTGCTCTCAGTAATCTCCAGTGCAACTTTTCCTCTGCCTGAATCTTCAGGCTTGGTGCTAAAGCTTGAAGTTTGCTGTTCAACATGGAAACTTTTCTTAAACATAAGTTGAATAGAGATTTAGTGACAGGCCTGAAGAAAAGTCTGACTGATTAGTCCCACTCCAAAACATTTCAAAATAAAAAATTAAGTTACTAAAATTCCCTGCCTTCACAGGGATCATGCAGTCAAAGTGAGTATTAGCCAAGTTTTCTGTTAAGAAGCTAATACAAAATTAAACTCCAAAAACACAGGCTCTACCTTGCTCTGTTGTTGAAAGAACCACAGCAAATCCATGCAGCATCAGGACACGTTCCCACAAACTCACCTTTASTCACAAAACAAAGAATTAAAGCAAGTTAAGATTCTCAAATTCATTAGTACATGAAAATTAATGAGATGTTCTCCAGATTTTACTTTGGCAGTAGATTCCCTTCTAGCTATTGCAGCAATGATGGTTAAGCTGCCTGGGCTTTCTGTAGAAGGACATTCGATCATGAGTAAAACTGTAAAGGAAAGATGTCTCTGACAAGACTGAGCAGCACATTGGCATCATGGAAAAAGAAAGATTTGCACGGAGATACCTCACAGCAGAAGCTGCAAGAGAATCATCACCCTTTCAATTTATAAAAATTCCAGGAAGAAACAGTACAAATCACATGGGAAAAAGATCTTAAGAGTCAAGTGTTCCTGTGTATCTGTACATGGACAGTTTTTATCAGTGCAGGCAAGGACAGCATGATCACAGCACAGAAGAAAAGGGAAGTAACAGCCAAAAGAAAGGTCAAGCCTAAGGGCAATGCTTCTAGCCACAACCCACTACACACAGGGTGTCTGAAAGAGTATGCAAAAAGACTCTGCTATTGGTAAGAGCTAAAATATGGCTCTGAATACGCTGTTAAAAGTGAACCCTTATCTGCAAAAGGAAAGAGGGATTTGGGGAACTTCTCCTTTCAATACCAGCTGAATGGCACCCCAACAGCATGCACAAGCACAGAATATTTTTGGCAGAAAAGAGGTCACTGGACAACCTGTTGCAAGAAGTGCATCACCTGCAGTCAGGGATAAGACAGGGAAGAATTAGTTCTTAGCAGAGTGGAACAGGAAGGAAGCACAAACCCAGCCGAGGGCAGGGACAAGCTGCAGGACAGAGGCAGCAGCCTGCAGTGATGAAGCCAGCAGTGCCCGGAGCAACAGGAAAGGGGCAGGAGGCCCTTTGAAGCAGGAGTCACTGAACAGGGCAGGATATAGTAGTGACAGAGCTGCTGAGAAAAAGCTGAGACTCCTTCAGAAAACACCAACAAATTAGGATTAGAGGACAAGAAATGTGCTGGGGTGGTAGGGGTGAGCAATTAGCTCTCATTCCTAAAGTAGGAACCAAAAAAAACCACTGCTTCCCGCTAAATTGTCCCAAAAGCTAAAGATTGCTTTTTCACAGCATTAGCTGCTTAATTACTAACACTTCATCCTCTGATTGCATGTCTGTAGGGAAAATTCTTACCAAGATTTAGCTAGACAGAATTGTGCTGCATTCTCAGAGTACATTATTTCCACTGCAATCTCTAGGGTAATGGATTATTTAAATATCATAAAACAAACAGGTTTAGATAAACAAAAAAAGTCTATTTAAACAAAAAAAATCTAATTGAAAACTATCTGGGGGAAGAAAAAAAAAAAAGAGTGTATAGTGAGAAATTAAACGTTTCTCCTGACAGTTAACAATTCTGCAGCTTTACCGAGATTTCGGTACAGCGACGAGGCCTTGGAGGGGCAGAGGCAGCCCTGGCAGTGCCCAGMTGAGGCGGCTGCAGACTCATCACCCCTGCATCGGGGTGGCGGGAGCCGGAGGCGGCAGCGTTTCCTCAGGCGGATCAGGACACAGCCGGCCAGAAGCCATAAAACTTGGATTCCTCTTCCCTCATCCCCATAGAAGTAGAGGTGCTACCCTTACGTTCAACCAGGATCCCTGCTCTCCAGCTGCCATCCCATTTACATTTGCACTGCAGTTACATTATTACAGGCCCTTAGCAGGTAAAAAGAGGTCCCCAGAATTTGTTTGGAGAACTGTTTCCTTTTCCCGAGCAGGCACCGCACACAGATTTGAAGCAAGTACAATTATCTTGCAACTACTGCCGTTCCATTTGGGGATGGAAGTAGTTACAGATGTTGAAGACAACTCACACCTGCAGGTCTGCATTAGACAGAGCCTGCTGCAGGTTAAGAGGCAGGTTCATAGAGACCATGGGATCTTTGTTGGCAAGTACTGACTACTCCAAAATAAAGACCTTCAGGTTAAAGAGTAAGCTTGTAGTCACAACTGCTTTCCATGAATTAGCATTAAAATTAGATAGTTTGTAATGCTGATTACCTCTCYTTTCGGGGGGGAATCCTGCTTTCTTGAATTCTGGGGGGAATCCTGACTTCTGCTTTCTTAACAATCCAGAACTGAGGCAAGCGTTTGGCAACCTGCTGCTTTCTTTGAAGCTGTCCCCATGGCATGGTGACCGTACCCAGGGAGACAGTACTTCCCAGCTGCACATTTCCAACCGGAGGGCAGTAGCTGTAGCCCCATGCACTGCATGTGAGAGCAACCTGCATCGCAGGCTACAGGAGGGGAAAGACAGAGAGATGCCGACACGCCGGCAAGGCTGGCACTGACGCAAATCTACAGATGTTTCTTTGAGTGCCCTTTGCTGAATTATGCACATGAGATAGGTTACAGAAATAAAAAAAAACTAAAAAAAAAAAAAAAAAAAAAAAAATCACCCTGCGAGCACCCTGCTACAGACAGCAGTGTTTGTTTCAATTATTTCTATAGTATTTTACAATTAGGACTGCACAACCTCTCTGCAACGCTTCTCTGCCAGGTAGTGTGAAATCTCCAGTTTGGCAGCTGCTAGAGGCATTACCATGTCCTGTACCTACAGATCACACTGTAAGTACTATCCATAATGTACAGTGCCTTAATTTCTCTTAGAGAGCGTTTCAAAACAGGGCAGGGCTGGACTCTTCACCCTTCTGAAGCTCCAAAACCTAACAGTGCCATTTCCAGGTATGYTGAAGGTATGACAAGGAGATGTCCCCACAGCCCATTTACTCTGTGAGCAAACATCTCCTCGCAGCACATAGGGCCTCTTCCCATCACTTCATTCACATGAACGAGGCCTAATTTATCAGCCATCATCTGTAACATACACTTTTATACAGGGCCTACTCTATCCCAGAGTAGCTGGTGACATTTATGAAAGACTTTCAGCCAGAATTTTTAAAGCCATACGTATTGCTCGAATCCGTGGGCAGTTCAAATGAGTCAAACTTCTCAAGAACACTTTTTTCCCCCTACAACAGGAAACACCTCACTATTTTAACAGCAAAGTAGTTACTTCAGCTGCCTGAACATAATCCTTCACACACATGTTCAGCCCACATGGGAAAGTTGAGATTTGAGTTTCAACAACAAGAGACTCGCTCTGTTTCCAGGTGGAAGTGCCAAGCACTCCCTCTCGCCCAGCCAGGCTTGTTACACGTGAGGCTGGTCCTAACAGCACAGGAGCAGCAGATTGACAGAGCAAAGGAAAACAGGATCTGATACCTGTTTAAGTGATTATGGAAGTGATTACATATAACACAGATGTATCTTTCTAGTTGTTAAACACGGCATTCAAAAGGAACTAACATTTCTTGCCAGCCAAGAAAAGGGGAAGCTGCCTCTAATATTTCCAAGGAAAATAGGGTGTGAAGTACATTGCATTACTAAAGGTCAAATCAAAGATCTCTCAAGTGAGCACGCTTGCCTTTACACCAGCTTTCTTTGATGTGGAAGAACAAACCCAAACTAGTCAAACTGCCCAGCTCACAGTTTCCTTCTTATATCCAACGCTGCAAATGGTTTGGACAGCAAATGTGGAATTCCTCACCAAGTCTCTGGAGACCCTAAGATAACAACCAGTTAGATCAGTCTACTTGAGACTTTTCATAGCTCTGCTTCTAAAACATACAAATACAGACAGATCAGAGCAAACTGGTGTCAAACCTCCTCCTCACATGAGCAGGCCAACCTGGGCCTGCACAGACCTCCAACTTCCAGGTTTACTCTTTGCAATGGTTGTGCACCAAGGAGCGGCTGGGCTGCCCTTTCCAGCAGAAAGCAGCCCTGTCTTTTTCAAACACTGAAGAAAAAACATGGAAAACATTCTTCTTTCTTGCCACCTCAGACCACAGCCGAGAGGCAGCCTCTCCACGTATTCCCTTTGATCTCATATGTTTTACCCAGTTCGCCCACATCCCTTTAGTCACGACCTTCCCGGTGCTCCCTGGCGTGGCCGAGCCCGGTGCCCAGGAGCAGCACAGCCGGCTCGAGCAGGGACATGCTCCCCCCACAGGGAAAGTCACTTCCATGTGGAGCCATTTGTTTCCCAAGGAAGCTCCAGAGGCTGCCCTTTAACCCGTGGCCGTAGTGGCCTTGCAAGGATCTTATGGGTAAAAATCCCCTCCCCTCCAGTGCCTATTACAGATTTTCATCGAGAGGTAATCTCAAACAAGGCCAAATTCTCAGTTGTGGTCTTGCTGGTATGTCGGAGGCCTGCTTAATGAGCAGAGAATTAATTTTGATGGGAAAAATTCAGGCCATCCCATTATAACTGAAAAGAATAGCAAACCTAAAAGGGTTTTTAAGAACTACTAATTGAAAGGCAGAGGTGCTGTGCACTTGCTCCTGGGTTTTCTCTTTACCAGACTGAATTCCATTCATAAAGACAACGAAGAACAATTCTGTGCAGCCAGCTGTTTTGGTCAAAGCATTTACAGGCTTGGTTCATTCAGTAGCTCAGCTGATGGGAGTATCAGAACAAGGTTCCTCCAAGCACCTTGTTCAGTTCTCTAGACCATAATTCACAGTGGGAGGGAAAGGAGGCCCCAGGGCACAGCTGCATCTTTCTTAGTTTCTCAGCCCCCTGGCCTGTGGGTAGCCTAATTGTGCCAGCCATTCGGACAATTAACTCCCAGCTGGAATAATGAGAACCATTGGATAAGGACACCCTGGGAGCTGCAACTCCTCCAGGGTCTTGGCAAGAGGAAAATGGCCCAGACAGACCCATTATCTCTGTCCTTTCTAGACAAATGCTGGTTCTTGCAGAGTTCCTCTTCCTCCACTCCTTGCTCCCCATCTTGCCTACTGGTCCAAGTTAAGCCAAGTTCTCTGTTCAAACCTATTTACTTTCAGGAAGTGGGTGTTTTGGGAGGCAGACGAAGAGATCAGGCCTGGAGGTGATGTCATCTAAGTTCAGAGTAGCTGCAAGCAGGGGACCTGGTGGGACTGCTCAGAGCTACTGAACACCTCTCCACTAAACAATGCGGTGCTCAGCTCTGGAAACACATTTGCAAACAAGACTCAGTTTACGCAGGACTTTCCATGTTCAGCTATCCCTGACTCTGTGATACAGCAAGGTGGGTGTACAGGATCCAAGCTTGTCTGAGGAACAGAAACCTGGGAACGCAAGATTCCAGAACTGAAGGGATCTAGAGCTGCTTCTATGGGTCCTACAAAGGGAGCTGTGAAAAGAAAGCCCACGGGCCTGGATTCAAGTCCGCCAACATGTAACACCATGTTAGACTCTCCCTAGTGTGGGAAATGTTTAACATCTACAAATCAAAGAAGGTTGAAAACCACAGATTTAAAACATATCCTCAAGTAAACAGGAGTTTTGCAGTTAAAGACATTCAGGAATTTCCTCAAGATTTTCCCCCCCCACCTCAGCCTGTTCACTGCCTTTGGATACAGATTTCTAGCCACTCTTATTTGCCAAAACAGAAAGTTCTCAGAATAGGAAATATTTTGATTCAATCCATASTGTCACGATGGGACATAACACATAGAGCTTAGTTGTAGGCAGTAACCCCGTTACCCATGCAGCACTGACTCCCTGTAGCACACTTACTTTAAAACAGGAAGATAAAGAAAAAAACAACTTGAGAATAATTGAAAGAGAGTGTAATGAGAAAGCTGGGTAGCACTTACGGTCAAGTCCATTGATGTATCTCATTGTAATTTCACAGTGCCCCCAAACTGCACTGACTATGGGGTAAAGTTTTTTCCCTTTCAGTCCCCTGAAGGCCACTCCAAGATACTGTCCATCCACCATGAAGCTAAGCGTTCCCTCATCCATGTCCAAAACCACCAGCAAGGAGTCTGGGAGTACAAAAGACTCATCCGGTTCCAAAAAGACAGGATACGTAATCCCAGGTTGGTTTTTACAATTGTGGTAGAGTTTGTTGCGTCCCAGATCCCAGCCCCACGACTCACTGTTGCTGCCAACCAAGGAGGTGTATCCCACAGAGTGCAGGGGAGCCTCGGCCGTGGAGACGCCCACCACGGCGTGAGTTCCTCGCTGCCTCGTGGGCCAGTGGATTTGCCAGACGTGAAGGCCTCGCGTGTAGCCAACCTTGCCCCGGATGCAGTCCGTGCTTTGGGCAACGGGGTGTCTATGGAAAGTTAGTTTATCATCTTCCTTGACAAATATATTTAAAGACCGATCTTCATTGTTCCACGCGTGTTTATATTGGATCTCCAGCTTGGCAGGGGGCATATCCAACAACATGTCCAGGCGCGCAGGCTTGCAGAAATCCGGGCCTCTCAGCTCTCGTTTCACAGGTCTATAAGGGGGCTCCCTCACATCCACAGACTTTATGCTCCCTGAGATTTTCTGGCCCATTGCTTGGCTGCAGATTTACAAAGAAGAAGGAAAAGTTGACTTTGGCCCAACGTTACCTCATGAAAGCACTTTTGCAGCGAGCCAGTGGCTTGACAAGCTGACTGGATTTACTTCTCCTGTTTGGAGCTTTGTAGCAGCAAAGTTTTCAAAGAAAAAATGCTCCTGAAAGAAAGCAGAAAGTTCCCAGTTAAATTAAGAAAGCCAACAGAAAACCCATAGTACATTTTTAAAGAATTGTGATCACCAGTAGTTATTTTAAACACCAAAAAACAGAAAATTCACCACTTTTTGTTCAGTATACTACAGCATCAACCAGACTGCCAGCAGGATACTCTGAGCCCACCAGTGTTCAGCCTACAGACAGACAGTAATTTCCTCCTATTCATAGTAGGACAGAGACATTCGCCACCTTTTGCCCTTCCACCCGTTATGTCTAGCCAGGTCCAAAACAGTCTTGAAAAAAGGCATGTGCTATTGGCATAAACKTAATGTTCAGCTGTAACTCCACTTTTCATCTTAATCTTCAGTTTCAGTTTCTTAGAAATATTCACTATGCCAGAACATCTTTGAATTTCTTCTCTTGTCTGGACCCTCGCAATTCACAGCTTCAGCTTCTGCCTTCTAATGTTATTAGAACAAACACTGCCAACAGCAAAGGTCTGCGAAAGGTAATAGCTTATTTTTAACATACTCTGTTCTTAAAAATCATTAAGCTTTGGGTTTTTTGGGAAGGAGGTAAAAAAGGAGAAGGAATAAGAGGCATTGCAGGACAAAGGAAGAGGGGAGTTTCAGTTCTTGGGCAGACCCTTCCTAATGGGGAACTTCCATCAGAGTGCATGTTCTCCAGGCTCATCTCCTTTCTCTACACCAAGGTGCTAAGCTGATGAGGCCTGGGACATGTCCTGCTATTACCCTTGCAGAAGGACTCGCAGAATTGCTTCTCACAAAAGGAGCACCACAACTTGAAAAATACCCTCGGCAAGACTGGCTCAACAGAGCCTCCCACGTAACAAGAACCTGAACATTTACACGGCAGATATATTTACTGGTGGTTGCTTTTTCCACTACCCCAGAAGATCCGACGATGGAAACAGGTGCACTGTGCCGCTGCGCCTGCGAAACATTTGGCCCACTGAAGCAGTTCTAGTACTTTAATGCATGCTAACAAGCCTGGGGAGATGAAACACTGACACTAACCCAGAGTGTCAGAGTTCTCTTTAAAGATTAAAGTAATTATGCATTTTTACTGTATAATTTTGCTTTCACTTTTTTTTTTCTTCCCTTGTCTCCAGGGTTTCACCTCTCCAGTCATTTCCAACCATCACAGCACTTAGGAAATCAGCAAGTATTTCAATAYGTAACTTCTCCACTACAACTGAAACAACAAACGGTATTAGCAAATTAAAGAAACAAATCAGTTATCCCTGGTATGAAGCATCTTTGGGGATGGGAGCAGTGATACTTTTGTATGAAGAAGAAAAAGGCCCATGTGAGCGCAGTTCTTCAGCAGCTGGAAGCCCACAGTTCAGACTTCTGGTCTGCGTTACCCAAAGCGTTTGTCTCRGTTCCACGTCCAGGCTGCGCCGTGAGGCTACGATGCGCTGGGACGCTCCAGGAACAGGCCAGCTCCACACAGGAGAGCGCGGCAGCTCCACCAGCTTCCTTAGCAGGGGCCTCATGTGGATGGCCAACACACTTAGGGAGGTTATTCACAAGCCAAACAGAAATTATACTTAGTGACAACAACAAAAAAAGCTTGCTAAATTGGCACGTAAAGTGAGTGGAAAAGCAGCCAGATGTGGCAACCTAACGATACTGATTAATGAAATCACCCACTGGAAGGAGCAGGAATGGTGATCCTGCTGCCTCTAAGCGATCCATGCTTATAGCCATAATTGTTGTAGTTATTGCACAGAAATTACACCATATTTTACAAACCACACARTAATTCCCAGTGTTGTTGCTGCTGGGCTGCCTGGGTTCCTTTTCCCAGCCTGGCAGGCACCTCCTCCTGCTGCCAGGGTGTGGGCTCTGGAGAAACGCGGGAGTCACAACAGAAGCCTTGGAGCCACCGGCTCTGSACACTGGGCATGTGCCCTGGCTTGAGCACGTTGAACTCAGCAACGTGTAACTGCCCCAGGGAAAACATCCTCTCCAGCAGGGAACATGGGGAGAAACCCAGGTCCTGCTGCGCAGGCTGCTGAAGAGGTTTTATAAGCTCAAGAACAAGGAGTTTGGACTGGACGCAGAGAAGGCCCCAGGCATGAGGCCCAGTGTCTGCCGACCGCGTTCCCAGTATGCAAACAGCCACGTAGCCATGGCAACGCTGTCTGGAGGGTGACAAGGAACTGAGCATATTCTTGGCACCCTATAAAGATTGGCCGGCTTCGTGTTAACTGTGGATCCTGGTATCCAGCCCGAATGATTTATCGCATACTTGGAACAATGTTGGCTTCCTTTGTCAAACTGGGAATACACAGCAATGCCACGAGGAGCCAGGAGCGTTCGGACACTTCGAGCTGCCCCGTGCTCCGGATGAAGCTGCACACGCGCTCGGCAAGGGGCTCTTCACACTGCCCCACAGCCAAGGCTTCCAACATTCCTAAAGGAAAGCAAATCCCCCAAATCCCAGGGACATTCCTACATAGTGGCTAATGTGTTCTACAACATTACCAAAAAGTCATTATTTCGAAACTGAACAAATAAACCAAAAAGCACACGAGAGAACTACATGCATTTACACTTGTTATTTAAATAGATTGTACATTTACTGCTTGGAATTAGAATAATCTGAAATACCACACCATATGTGCCAGAGTCAGAAGGTAAGTTAGTCATATGATGAAGAATTCAGAAAGAATCTGAGTAGCTGTGAACACTATTGTGGATTTAAGGACTCCCATCTACAGTACTGTAGAACTGCAGCTGCTTTAGGGTTTCCATTTGGTTTTAAGCCTTCTGTGTCTCTGCATGTGTTTCTGGAAATTGAACCTCTGGTACTGAGTTGTTTAGATGTAAACATGTATTTTTGGGAGCAACATGGAAGATGACAAGCAATACTGCCATTCCATGAACAGATTTTTTTGCATAATGCCTGTTCAGTTAGACTACAGCAATGTAATTTGAAAAACAAATGCAGTAGCAGATAGTACAACAAAAAGACTATTTTTTTACTATGTACATACTTAAGAAAAACACTCACTTAGCAAAACCAGCTGGCAGCAGCGACTTTCTTCTCAGGACATTTAACAGGACACGCACATGATTCCAGGAGCGCCCCGGCCTCGGGACACGGGGTTGGAGCAGCTCCCCTCAACAGCCGCCCCTGTGGCCCCAGGGCCTCGGCGGGAGCCTCCCACAGAAAAGCCAAGCAAAAACTGGCATTTTATCCAYCATTTGTTTGGTGGAGGACCCTTTGATCTGGCCCATCACATAGTCATGTGAACCGAAGTGCTAGCATAAGGAAAGGGAGGTGAAAAACATCTGACAGCCGAGATCAACCAGCATTGCGTCACTGCCCAGCCCGGGCGCGTGTCCACAGTGCCTGCCAGCTGCGCGCGGGCACAGCTAAGCCACACACGGACACTGCAGTCTGAGCTGCCACCACAGGGGTCTCTGCCCCTTCACCCGTCTCTGAGAGTTTCCAAAATGATTTCGGCCTGTTTCCCTGTCCTTGCCCCTTCCTTGGCCCATACYGGGCAGTCTTGCAAGCACACAGCCCACTGCTTCAGCAAAGTTCTCATCTCCATTGCRCCAAGGAAACATGCAGTTGTGGGGGTAATAGGCTTGTTGCTTTTTGTCTTTTATTTTGAAATTATTCTTGACCACTCTATCTGTCTCTGCATGCATCAAGCACGCATACTCTTTGTTTCCCTCACAATTCTGTGTTTTTTCAGCACACTTGATCTAAATATAAATATCCAAAATCACATAGGCAATGGCTTCATTTTCTTTTCAGAAAGACAATGCTGAAATCTATTACTCTGTCCTCACCCATCAAAAAAAATGTGTGCAGCACAGAAAAAAAAATCCCTTCTCCACAACAGAATTGACAACAGCAATTTTTTATTGCAATTTAAACAACCCTACGTGACAAACACCAGTTCATATTCCAGAATCTTCTCTTATTCTCCTCCATTCATTTTTGTGTCTTTCTAAAAAAACAGGGAAGTAGCACTGCATCTTCTGAAAGTCCCTGCTTGCAGGTTCCTCACCTTTCAGCAAGAAATGGGCATCTTCCCTCCTTCAACCACCCTTCTAGCATGGTGAGCACCTTCTTCTCCTTTCTCGCTGCTGTAGCCAGTTTGAATATTCAGGTGCACTGTTACATTAAGGCAGCAAATTAGCATATGAAAAGGCTTAACACTAAATTGAAAACTATGTCTTCAGCTCCACTTCATACGTTAGAGAATAATTTGCCGTTTTAGGATTTTTCCTCAGCCATATTTCACCAAAATAAAAAATAATTTTGATCGGTATCATCAGAACGTGTGAAATTTTAAGCTCAAATAATAATTAAGTTTCAAGATCTCATTTGTTCTCTGGTGACTATTTCTCTCTGCTGGCCTAATACTATTTTAGACCATTTATTTTACATTTGCAGAATACCTTTACACCTTTACAGCAGATCAATGCCTCTAAAATTTCCATTTCAGAACAGAAACCTCATTCAACTGTGACTGTTGACCTGGTTGAACACATTCCAACTATTTCTTTTGCTGCAACGTTCCGTGAAGTCACCTAATCTTCCAAGGGCAAGTTAGAAAGTCCCACAAGCACAGCCACGAGAAAGCAGCATTCCCTAATCCAGCCAGATCCAAACCTTAGGACATGAGCAGAACACGGTCCCTGCACTGACACAGAAGGGGTCCAGAGACAGTCACAGCCAGATAAACAGGACCTTGGATAAACAGTCAGAAAGTAGCAGCCAGATAAGCAGGAGCTCCTCTAACTTCAGGTAACTCTTCAGCAGAACTTCACAGCAGCTGCAAAACCCTAACAACATCTTCCCGGGGAAGCTGGCCCGCCAGCGCAAGGTGCTGATGTCCGCCAGGCCTCATGAGCCTCAACAAGTCATGGGGAAGCCTATGTCTACGTTTAGTTTTCTAGGGACAGTGCGAGGATGGGAGAAAGGGGGAACATCCACACAAGCAGCTCTTCCAGTTAATCACAGGGACTTGCTAGACTAAGAGACRCTCCATTTTCCCAGGGTCTGTCTGTCTGTTTCACAGTCACTGGAAGAGTCAAGTCCTCAGCCTTTACGCCATTTATGAAAACAAATGCACTAGTGGTTTACAATTTGCAGTGCTCTTGCAATGGCCAGAGCACTTTTATCTTTTTATTTTGCTTTCAAGCCTCGTGCTGTTTAACTCCCCACCGAATGGGAGCAGCAGCCCGGCAGAGAGGCCCTGCTCAGATCAGGGGCTCTGGCACCTGCAGCAGTGGTACCAGGTCACAGGGACAGGGTCCCGTGGAGCCTCCAGACAGAGTGCGGAGTGGGAGTCCGGCCATCAGGCTCGCGGAACAAGGGCACATTCCTTTGTTGCAGGGGAAACAGCCTTGCCCTATCTCACCATCGGCAGCCCTCTCAGACTCACTCCCACGGCAGCCCTCTCAGACTCGCTCCCTTAGCTGTTTCTGTCAGTAGCCCTCATGAGCCAAGCCTGGCAGATTGGCAGCTGTCTTGAAGTCCACCACGTTCCTGCAAAACAGTTGTTGGAGGGACCAGGAACATCCTAAAATGAACCAGATGGAAGGTGAGGGTGGGGAGCGAGCGCACGTCCCACTGCACCAAGGAATCTAGACAAGAACGAGCGCATTGAAGTGCTGCAGCCGCACACAAAGCGCCCGAACACAAAGTGTTCAGGTCACATCAGCCACGAGACCCAAACCCAGGAAATGCTTCTCTAGCCCTGTCCCTGGGTGAGGAGGCACTTTGCAGAGCAGAAGGAAAACAAACACGCTTGCTATTTCTCGAGGAAGCACCATCACAAGCTGAGGTACGTGGGCAGGTTCAGATTTCCTAGGCGAGGGCACAAATCAAGTTGCATATTGCTGTAGAGCTCTAACAAAAAGGCAAAACAACATCCTCTTAAATGTTCTGGAAGAAATAAAAAAGTGAAACACAACAACACAAAAGAACACAATGTGTTATTATGCAGCAGCAGCGAACTTCATCTTTCTGTCTCGCACACACATCTCTGCTGAAGCCCATCTGTCAGCACAGAGCAACTGCAAAGGGGAACACAGGAAAAAGCAGCAGCCTGCAACGGGCAGCCCCAACCCTAAGCAGTTCCACTGGTCTTTTTCTCATACACATAATATTGATATTGAATATACTGATATTTTTAAGAGAAATATTTTCATTTGTGTATTCTGTTAGCTTAGGAAATAGAACAAGTGTAGGGAAACTGATGAAACAGTGCAGCACAGGCTGGCAAACACCATAGGAATTTAATGAGTTAAGGGTAGTCAGGCAGTTTGTTCCTCGAGACAAGAGCGAAAGGCTCCTCCTGATGGCACCACGGGGTTGGAGAAGCCAGACTGGATCTTTCAGTGAAAAGGGCCAAGAGAAACGTTACTTCCCCCTGGAATAAGAGTCCTCACCTGAAAGGGAGAGGACACCTGTGAAGGAAGTGGAACAGGACCTGCAGGAACCATCTAACTGCCACCATCCAACTTCTGGAACCGGCTCACCGTGACAGTAAATGCTTTGGGTAGGACAGAGGACATACCAGGCTATTTTGTAAGGACGCTGGGACAACCAGAATACTTGGTTATATTCCAAAATGATCATTGAGAGTGATTCTCTTGTTTGGGAATCAAAAGAAGCCTCAAAAGAAGTAAAGGAAGGCAACAAGCTCCTTCCTTAATGAGAACTGTAGGAGGAAAAGTGTGGAGAACTGCGCCGCAACCGCAGCCACCCAAGAGCAACGAGGACACGGGCCTTCAAATGCTGAACCTAGAACAGAGTAGAGGAGTTTTCCCGATGGCCGAATGCCCCATGTAACAGCTTCTCCATGCCTGCTCCAAGCCCAGTCCGGCACAGGGACACTAGCTGCCTGGCTCAGGTACCGGCTGGTGGGACACAGAGCCCGCCAGGTGCCACGGGACCCATCTGAGAAGCTGAATAAGGGGTGAAAAGAAAACCAGAACATTCTTCCCTGGTGAGGGAGAGCTTACAATGACGTAAGCAGTGCTGACTTTCAAAATAAATAAATAAAATAAGGTAGTCTGTCTCCGCTGAACTGCACTGTACAGAAATCACTGTGATTTATGACTCCTGCCTAGAGCCAATTGCACATGAAAAGGAAAAACCTGTGTGTGTCTCATATTGAGCATGTACCATCTCCCGCCTGAGCAAGGCATCAAAACTAACTGCTTTAAATGGACAAAATATTAAATGAATTAACGTCAAAGGCTGCGGGAAAACACTACATGGGAGAGCTTCCAAGTCACAAATTCTTCTCATTTAAGCTAAGCTGCTTAATCAAGTTAATTGAAGGAATCAAGACCGGATCTGCAGAAGAAGGAACTCCCTAGCCCTTCTCTGGCTGGTCACAAGCTCCTGGTAATGTTTCTCTGGGTGGAAATTCCCGTCCTGGCACAGCACCGTCCACCATCAGCCACCACGCCAACCACCCYGGTTACCTCTGCTTGGTATACAGATGAAATTTAAATGCACTTGTGTTATTTATTTACAAAACTACCAATATACTAGTCATGAAGCAACTACTCATCTCTTTTTGTTAGCAAAAACTATACTTCTAGCAAGAAGCTGAATATCAGAGTTACAAACTAAAAGCGACCAAGAACAAATGCTCATACCCTGTCTTCACAGGCAACTTGGCTGAACCTTGGTTTGGCAAGAAGAACATGACAAAAGCGTCTCTTTCGAAACAGACAAGTGATCAGTATTTGGTGAGATAGATAAGAACCTACAAGAATGAGAATTCTAGTATCTAAATACAAAATTGAATTAAGATGTCATTTATAAAAGACACTGGAAAGAGAGTTAAGAGTTCTTACAAAACATTTTTTCTTCTTCTTTACTCCCAGTTACTATTACAGGGTTATTAAAAGAAAGATAATCTTTATTTCCAAAASCTCTAACATTTTTTTCTTGTCCCATAAAAGACTTAAGCACAAGACCTGTAGTTTACTAGCAAGCCCGCCAGCCCACAGACCCTTACCCAATACAGGAACTGCGAGGACTTTCCTTTACGGTCCTATTTACAGGTTTGTGTCAAGCTCAGCCTCGGCTCTGGCACGCTGCATTTCCTCCCATCTCGAGGAACAAACAGGGGGACAGGCTGGGGAACATGAGGAAGCTGCAGCACCGAGAGCCTCCCATAGAACAGCACAACTCGCTCCCAAAACACCCACCCCGTACGCAGGACAGTTGCCCACAGCCCCTGAGGGAACAGTTCGGAAAGGCAGAATTTTTGGGGCACGGGATAAACATGTGCACGAAGGGGCGGCTGCTGCTGCTGCTTCTCCAAGAAGGCTGTGCGGGGACAAGAGCATCCCAGAGCATCAGCGCTGCCCCAGGCACGCACAGCACCTCCCAGCCCCGAAAATTAAGGGCAGGCAGACGGTGATGAGTCTCTCTCAGCAGGAAAGAAAAGTAATTCCTAACACATAAATGATACCGAAAATATGAGACTTCAACATTAGCACTTAATTCTCCAATTAACTGCATTGATTTTTGAGAATATTTCTAATTTAAGCCTGTAATTCTCATCAACGAGGTCAAATACGTGTTTATAGATATAGTGCAAAACTGTATATAATTAYATATCACAGAGCAAGGAATGCTAGGAGGAACAAAATATTTGACCTTAACTCCTTATAGAGCCTATTTCTCCCAAGACAAATTCTGGTCTTCCATGGCCAAGCTGCTTTCCAGGTGGTCGGCAGCCTCTGTGGGACTCGGCTCCCTGCAGAACAAGGAGGAGCCACTGGAAGATGGGACATTTGAATTCAAAAATATCGGATTTTTTGAATGGATGAGATTTTTAGATTGATTCAGGAAAGAAAAAAAAAAAAAAAAAAGAAAGAAATCAAAGAAATCAGAATCAGAGAGGACAAGTCTCATCAAAGGAGCACTATGTCAGGGTTAAAAATCAAAATAAAGTACCAAAGCATGTTCTGCTGGAGCACACAGATCATGCTTCCCGATAGCAATTTCACTACTCCAAACAGGAAAGAAGAACATCACAAAATTACACCCAGCACATTTGTGCTTCCAAAGGCTCTGTTTCTATGGCAGGTACACAAACATTGCCAGATCCCTTCATTAAAGAGAAAGGCCAAGGCAGCCTGCAATTTGCTCACAGAAATACGATAAATTTGACAAATTTAAGACGATCACATATGTTTAGCTTAAGCAGAATCACATTACAGATTGTATCAGTCTGCATGGTTTGTAACTTTGTTGCACGATAATATAAATAGCAGCCTAGTGAAACCTAGGGTATTAAATTACACTTTCAACGAGTCTTGTGGCTTAGTCCACCTAGACAAAATGTCTGAGGTTTATRTGTTTCTAATTCACATTTATAAAGCTTCAGCTGAGTTCTCATAAGGACCATCAGCTAATACAACTAGAAAATACTGTCGAACCAACAGAAATGTTTCTTAATTTCCTTTCTACTACATTTTTACATAGTGTTAAATATATATATATATATGTATACTACCTAGATCACTGCCATCCCTCCAATGGCTGTGCAAGGAATGTTGTGGACTGTACATTCTCAATACAAAATATACARACAATGGAAACACTTCACACAGGAGTTTTCTAAATGGGGATGTCCAAAATCCATCAGTAAAACTGCAGCTTTCATCATTATTTCTGCATTCATTGAAGAATAGATAGTGGGAAAGTGGCTCAACTTAAATGGTAATTGATTCTCTAATGCCCCTGGCAGCTTTGAAAAATTCCACCTTTTTCTCACAGGTCTAATACTATGCAAGAGCTCTCAAATAATGAACTATCCCTTGCAAGATCAATTCTAAACACATTGATTTTCAAATGTGATTTTCAAATCGTTGATAGTGCGGACCCGGTCTAACACAAGGGCGGTCTCGGCTTCGGCAAGCGGATGAAACAGGAAAGGCAATATCAGAACTAGCTTCTGGAAACACACGCGTTGAAGTGCAGGTAAGCCCCACTGAAGAGCCTGCTGCAGGACAGAATGAGCATAGACGGATTTCACACTGTGCCGCATGCTGGGCTGCACTCTGCGGTGCTCTGGTCACTTCAGCCTCCGGCAAATCCCCCTGGGAGCCCCAGGGTTGCCCAGCGCGAGGCGCGAGCACCAGCGCCTGCCACCCGCTCCCGCACGGCAAGTGGAGCACGGGCAACGTCACTCTGATCCCAAGCCCAAGGGGCCGGAAAATGAGCAGGGACAAACATATTTGTACAAACTACAGCTCAGCATTGGGCTAAGTTCAAGTGACTTTAGCATGAACAGTTTAGGTCAGAGCTGAGAATTTGTGATAAATCCCGTCCGTGTTTAATCCAGGCAGCAAGCAGCTATAAACTCTTATGTGCTTGTGGCCACGGACAAAGCTCAGGGTGATTGTCCCATTTCAGCTGCTACACAAAAGAGGAGCTGCACCTACCTCCGAGACATGCGAGGACACCCCTTGAAAGCACCACCTGCCCCCAGACCGCACGTGCGCACAGCTGGGATTCAGAGAGCCCAGTGTCCTCTGCTGCTCCTCCTCTTTGCTCCAAAAGGAGCCACAGCAGGGACAGAAGCGCTAGATGCCACCTTAGAAACATGCCAAGCGTTACAGACTTTACAACGTAAGCCTTTTTTGCCCCTGTATTTCTGTTTGCTTCTGTGAAGGAGATCGCCCTTGCTAAGGGTGCTTGAGCTCAGCCCACAAACCGCTGCGCACATGTCCAGTTTGTAACAGGGCACAGAAGCCAACACCAAAGCTGGAAGGATCGAATCCAACATCGCTAGTAAAGCCACGGCTGCGGTGCTCCGCTTGACGCCAGCTGCTCGCTCCAGCCCTGCGGTTACACAGCAACGTGACCATCTTCTGTGCCCCGTCCCACCCTGCCACCTAGCCCGGCACTAAACACCCCCCCCCCTTTTTTTTAAGTTTAACTTTAAAACCAAATCTTGCTAGGGCCAGGGTTTTTATTCCACAAGTACTAGACACTATGATCACGCTGCCAGCTTTCTGCAAACAAAACCATTTAATCACCAAACTTGAGTACAYCATCATCTTAAATGAAACTTGGAGAGCTCCCTGTTGCCTATTGCAATCACTACATGGTCCTAGAGAGGGACCATTTCAAGTAGCAGATGCCTTCAAGCAACAGGAGCATTGACAGGAAACAGCAGCAATTGGTTGTTGGTTATGAGCAAGCCCTGGAATTCACCCTGGTCAAGCAGTGCAACCCACCACATTGTAGGAGATGGTCATTGGCTGTACCAGTGATCATGTGCATCTTGCCAAAGAACAAAAACAAGCACCCCAACAAAACCACACAAAGAAATTCAACCTTCCCCCTGCAAAACCTCCCCAAACATGAGCATAAGCTGCAGAAAGGAAGAAAGCTTGAAGGCGTAAACTATAGCTCCCCAAAACACACAGGCTGCATTAACATCTTACCCCACAGCACATCAGCTGAGCTGTGAGTAGCCTGATTTTTTTTTTTTTTTTTTTTTTTTAAGGGGGTTAAGCCATCCCCGAAGGATGTGTGAGCTGCAGGAAATGACAGAGCCCCACTAGCATGTATACAATCACATGAAAAATAAGTGTGGGCGAAGGAGTTATCTGATCTGGCAAGTTGCAGTCCACAGCAAATGTTTATTTTCAAACAGTAAGTCTAACAACAGTAATTTACAAAGATATAAGCAAATATTTGCAACCTTACAATAAGTTTTGCCAAAAGAAAAAAAGAAAAGTTACTTTCCCATTGGGCAGCCTTAACCACTGCCTTTATCCCAGAAAGTRGATCTGTTGGCTTAACAAACACTAAGACCTCAGGACGACACATGTGGCCGACATTTCCATGAGCGCCGGGTTGGCTACTTCATTAGCGCAGCCCAGCGAGACCAAACTCAAGCAGCCATGCGAGCCAGGAAGCRCTTTGCTCGGTGGCCTCCTCTGTGCCTGGCAGGCACGAGTCAAGGACAGGTTTCAGCACCCAGTGCCCAGGGACACAGCCCACGCCTCCACCAAAAATACTTTTGGATTTCCCCTATATTCGCTTGTCAAGAACAGTGCGCCTGTCCTCACAGGCAGAGAGGGTAGTGGGAAGGGCGCAGGGCGCTCTCTGGCAGGGACAGTGTCCGAGAGCGCCTGGGGAGCAGCCAGGGCAGAGGTGCCAGGGTGGCAGCTGCGGGCGCCCTGTCCCCTTGGGCAGTCTGCACAACTACAGCCCCACGCAACTCGAACCTGCCAAGGACACCCCTCATGCCCATCCCACCCGGGGAGAGCTACCAAGCAGGGATGGCTGGGTACTGAGCATGATGCTGCTCATCACCTTAATCAAGTATTTTTAAGCAAACATCTCAGAAAACCACATTCTGTCTTCCTCTTCAGTTGCTGTCCCTGTGCCTGGAATGTGTAGGCAAAGAGGCTCCTCAAAGGAACAGTCTAAATTAAAAATCAGCTCAAAGTATCCACCACATAGAGCCCTGCTGGATGGCACCAATGTGAAAAGTGTTTTCTCTCCCCACAGGCAGGGGGCAGTTCCTATCCACAGAAGGGGGGCAAAAAGCAATTGTGATGGAAAACAAGAAAAAAACAGTTTGCTCAATCTTTCCTGGTACAGAGAAAGCCCATTACAGTAAGTTGACATAACAACACCAAAGCCCAACGAGTTATTGAGCTGCTGCACATGGAAGTTGCAAGAGACATGGCCTCATATTCAGAAACTCCTATACTTTACAAAACACAAATTGTAACAGTGACTGTGATTTAGTCAGAACAAAAAAGAGCCCTGTTGTTCTGATCCCCTGAGGAGGTCAAGTATTTCACTAGCTCTGGACTATGTGAACCCCCTTCGAAGGCCGCTTGCAGAAGTGGCTGCTCTGCCTTGCTGGAGCCAGTCCCTGTAAAGCCCCCAAAGCGGAGGCAAAGAGGGAGCCGCAGCAGGAGAGCCGGGCCTGGAGTGAGAGAGAGCGCAGGGCTCMCAAGCACAGCAGTGCCAGGATGTCCTCCCAGAGGAGCCCCCACACGAGGGCCTCAGCAAGGCACGGAGCCCTAAAGTTTTATAATCCTCGTGACGTCGGGAAGCCCCGGCAGGCCCCGGGGCAGTGCGCGGGCATCCAAGGTCGCATGGAGCAAGCGGCGACACTGCGGGGCACGTCAGCCGCGAGGAAACCCTCCTGCATGCCCAGGGCCAGCTACCAACTCATGCTGGCTGTTAGCAGAGCACGCAGCATCTGGCATTATTCTGTCAGCAGCAGCAAATAAATCCAACGGCAATCTGATATTCACGTCCCTGACAGGCTGTTTTAGTTACAGAAACAGCATTAAAAATGCAGCATCCTTCAAAACACACTGCACAAATCGGACACAAGTTTTGGTCACGAGCACGAAGAGCAGCCCCAGGAGCTGTTTCCTTCCCCTGGGAAGATGCTCTTCCCAAAGTRGTGACATCTTATCAGGGGTCACTTCTCTCACCAAAGGCAGACAAAGTACCAAAATTATCAGCTGTGACTTAAGCGCTGACGGGCTGTAGTCATCTCAAAGCAGCCACGGAAGGCATAGCTGGTCACAGCTATATATAGGATACTCTCCCCCCGCGCCAGCCTACACCGTGCGCCRTAAACACAAAGAGGGGATTTGCTGTGGGTGGGAAAGGCACCACCGCAGCTGCCCTCGCCGCGACGCGGGCCCTGCCGCGCGGGACGGGATGGGGCAGCAGCTCCAGGCCCTTCTGCGGGAACCGCCACCCAGGAAGGCGAGTGGCGCCAGGGCCGCGCGGGGAGGGTTCCCGAGGAACCACAGGGCAAACGCGGGCAACTCCTCTCTTTGTTGAGACCCAAGGCTGGCAGGGAAAGCCAGGCTTCGCCGCTGAACCGYGCGGCCTCCTTCCTCCTTACCTTTGCCGAGGAGATAGTTCAGCATCTCAGATCTGTTTGAACAGTTGAGCTGAGGTCTCTCTTTGCTGCCTGAGAGCAGCTGCCGAGCACTAAAGCGTTCGCTTGTGGCACTCGGAACAGGGAGAGGGGCCGGGGCTTTCACCAGCACAAAGTCAAACAACTCTCCGTTTAGAAAAGCCACGAGACTTTAGCTATTAACATCTAGAAATGCTTCTCTTTAGCAGCTCAGAAAAGCAATTTCTATTTTAGAAAATTTCATTTTAAAAAAACAAAGAAGAAAAGAAAAACAGAACCTTGCAGAAGTGCGGCTCTTTCAGTGCTCGCTTCCAAACCAGCTAGCTTACAACACAAAGCTCATCTCCGCGCGCTCCCCGCGCAACCGCCGCCCCTCACAAACTCACCATAAAGCCCCGAGCGGGGCCGCCGAGGAGGAGACCCCGGGAGGGATCAAAGTCGCGCGCAGAAGTAGCGGTGCCGGC